>NC_137743.1:1572500-1580000 GCF_963264785.1 Psittacula echo
CGCCACGCACATAACGCTGTTCCATGATTAGGGATTATAATGATATATCCATAATAACATCCTGGAATGGCTGCGAGATGATTTATATCCGTTCTGTGAAGGGTGGTCCTGGTAAAATTGAAATGAGCTATACAGTGTCAGGGCTTCCATCCCTCCCCCCTAACTATCGGAAGTATGTTATAATTTGATATTCCAGAAGCATGGGAAGGTATAAAAAAAAATCAGAAAACATTTGGTTAATGGGTTTATCATGTTTATTTGAATAAGGAAGATTGAGACTCCATTTATGCCTAACGTAAATGCTTTAGAGATCTTAATTATTGATGAAAAATCTGCCGTGCTTCTAAATTTAAAGATATGACAATTTTATAGGAATTTTAATCACTTTCTGCATTAGGAATTTCCAAGCTTTGCTGTTTATGAGGGTAGCATCTCTTTTAGCCTTCCAAGCAGAGGTGTCACTTAGCACGTCAAATCCTGGGGGCATCGGGCTGCGTCCTGTGTGGGGCTTGGAGCGGAGGTCAGCGCGGAGCAATTCCTCCCAAGATGTGCTTTGGAAAACTGACTGGAATGTTTTCTGTGAGCAAATTGCAGGAGGGAAATGTGGATGGGAAAACCTGCTCCGAAAACCACTGCCGTCGGGTTTAAATACCTGATATTTGTGCTCACTGGACCCGCCTGTTAACAGTTTGTTCCCTAAATTTGTTGTCAGTGTTGGATTTCGGGTTTGCTTTTCCTCCCAAGCATCCCAGGACAAGGTTTCCTCATCCAATTTGAGGGTCAATTTGCAGTTTCCCATAGGAAGTGTTACCGCTTGGTTAGCTGGCTTAAAAAAAATAGAGTTATCTACAATATGCTTCACTAGATCCTTTTGTCCTTTGGATACATTTAGCAGCTTTTGACCAGATAAGGCATATTTGTCCTCAGGATATGAACCAATAATTCAACCCTGAATTGAGATCTATGGCCACCCGTTTGTTCCAGCCCACACTAGGAGTCTCTGATAATCTGAATTGTTTATAGCACCAGGGAAAAAAAATAACAGGAAGGGGAAAAAAACCCCACTTCTTCTGCACCTCAGGAATAATAATTCATTAGCAATCAAGGTATTTTAAATAAACTTGTGGAATTATGTGTCTGACTCCTGCAGCGGGCTTTACATGTAAACCCAAAGCAGAGGCCTTGGAAGGAGTTTTGTGTGTCGCAGCCTCGGCGACCTTTTAATTCACAGAGAATTGTTATTTACATCGCCTGGATGTTTCCCACGGAGCGTGGCTGAGTGTGTGCACTTTTATTACTGTATGCCTTTAAGTATCTCCTGGCATATCGGGGCTATTCATACAGCACAGTCACTCATGGAGGAAAGAACCAGCCCACCATAAATTGCAGCGCAGTCAGTAAAAAGATGCCACAGAAAAAAAGTGTCCCTGGGAAATTCGATTGACCCAAAGAAAAGCAAATAAAAGAAAGGAAAAGGCCCATATTTTCTTTGCGGTGTTGCTGAAAAGGATGGGAGTATCATTTTCATAGTGGAATAATGTTTTCTGGGAAAACACAAAAGCAGATGTTCCTCATTAGGAACACCCATTGTCTACATATCACAACTATGAACAGATAAATCTCTCCTATTTCACCCATACATTCCAGGGGCTGTAAATGATTACAGGATGCCGCTTTAACTGCTAAACCAAAACCACACTCTGGGCTAAAACAATTCCTCTGTCACATATTTCACTAGAAGGTACGGAAATTCCTGTGAAGATCCATCCTTTTGCCTTCTCCTTGCCTTGCTGGGCTTGAGAGTACCCAAAAACTGGGGGTCCGAAGTGTCAGCAGCGATGAGGAGTGGTGCTGGGGCATCCGGATCGCATCCCGCCCGGAATGGATGCGCTTGCAGTGCATTGCCGAGCGTGTGCTCTGCAGCGGGTTTCCAGATGGTACCATCACAGTCCTACTGCTAGCTGGCATCTCCGCGGGTAGTAAATACCCCCCTCCCCAATAAATCTGGCATTATTCTATAGAGTTTAGGAGACTTATCATTCCAAGTGTGTCCTACTTTCCTGTATGGAAGCCAGACATCTGCTTATCCCATTTCTTTCATACGGAGTTTGGAATAGCTTTAGTTGGGGGGGGGAGGGATAAAAAGTTTTGTCATATTTAACAGCTGTTACAGAATTTCAATCCCGTAGGCTCTTAAAATACTTTTGGGCTGACCTCAGGTTTTGTGGATAATTGGCATTGGTGGGAGCCACCCCCCTTAACCTTTCCCTGCCTGGAATTTCAAATTATTTCCCCTCACCACGTTGCCCGGTTGTGCTGTCTGGGGGGGGTTTGAACACTGGCTGGCTGGTGCAGCGCTTTAATTCCTTCCTACTCCAAGTTTACACCTTCGGCGCGGCGGCTGGAGGGCGATGGGGGTGTAT
Organism: Psittacula echo; assembly: GCF_963264785.1. Taxonomy (NCBI): domain Eukaryota; kingdom Metazoa; phylum Chordata; class Aves; order Psittaciformes; family Psittacidae; genus Psittacula; species Psittacula echo. The sequence continues at coordinate 1,574,924 of NC_137743.1, forward strand.
TTTTTCGTCAGCAGCAGCGTTTCCTTTCACTTCCCGTCACAAAGGTGAGAGCCGCTGACCTTTGCTGGCAGTCCCGGCCGCTGAATTATTCATGTGATTGACTTTTTGTCAGTGCACACAGTTGTGCTCTGGGACATTTTATTCATTTACCTCATTTAAAGCGCCTTTCTGCACCTGTTCAAGTATTAATATCATGTAATTTGGGCCTAATGCCGATTTTGCTGAACACTCATTATATTTTTTATTAGCTATATTTCCAAACGATTATGTATGATTATTACCAAGCCTTACAAACAGCAATGGGTTATTCCCTAGACCTTTACATCTTCTTGTCAGGTTGTTTTCAGAAGCAAGGAGGATAAACATTTGACCAGTCCCAATGTTTTTATTCCTACTCCATATCCAACCAGAGAACTTAAAGCTTTTTCCCTTATGGCTTTGCGAAAGCATGATTAAATCCAACTCTGCAGAAGCTGTACAAATGCCAGCATTTATAAGGTCAACGCTTTTGTTAAAAATGCTATGTAAATGAGGATCTGCAAAAAGGGACATTAAATAAAATTAAATTCATTGTCTTCTTTAATGTCATTTACATTTTGGCTAAGCCCTGGCCTGTCAAGGAGGATTTTTTAAATAATTTTAATTACACATCATTTAGGGATCCAAGGTTTTCTATTCAGTAGCATTTGGATAACCTGCAAAATGGTGACTGTTTATTAACTTCTTAAATGACAACTTGTCATTTCATCTGCATAGCGCCAGGAAAACAGACCACTCTGGTGTCATTTTTGGTTTAAATTCTTATTTTTGTCTGTAAGATGCTCTCCCAAATCCTGGAAGAATAAGCCTTAAAATAGCTCAGCGCTCTTCTGCTCTCATTGTCCTGTTGGCGCTACCAAGTTCAGAGTGTATTAAAAAATGACAACTTTCCTGAGTAACCAGTTGTTGAAAAAATTCCATCAGAAACCTGACATTGATTATTTTTGCCTTTATTTTGTATTTTTCCCTCTTAGAATGCGGTATATTGTAGATTAATGGCTATAGCTGTAAGCGATGGGGCAGTGGGTTGGTGTTGGAAGGAGAGGACACTGTGGAGCGCGTGTTGCTGTTCCAAACACATGTGTGCAGAAAAGGAAATGGCAAATCAAAGTTATCCGTGTCATTCAGCAGCACCAGGATCACCAACATCCCAGAAATGGGACTTTTCATGTGCTTCCTTCTCTCTTTTCTGTTCTTTTCTTTGAGTCATCAAAGTCGCAGCGTTAATGTTGTTCTCTCTTAATCCTGACTCTTACTTGGGGCACAACCAATGGAGCCGTGGTGGTACCTGGGGTGCCAGCGGAGCCATCAGGGCCAGTGTTCTCCAGTAAACCCAGATATGCTGGATGAAGCCCTCACACCACTTTCCCCCACTCCTATCTAATACTTGCTTATTTGTCTGAAGCCCAAAGCATGGCACGGCTGCAGTAGGAGGGAAGAATCAGATCGCATGCTTTTGTGAGAGAGGAAAAGAGGGGGAAGGGATTTAAGCAAAGCTGTCAAAAACTATACTACAGGAGGTACCCTGATATAAACCATCCCGGGCTTCTGTTGCAGCCTTATCAGGTGAAAAGCAAAGATACTGCCAGAGCCTGTAATTTTGTTAGGATGCCTTTGATGAATTGCATTAGGTTATGGAAAAATCTTTCAAACTCAGAGTTCTGGTACGTGAGCTTCCAGGAAGTAAATAATTACTCTGAGACAGCAGATAATGAAAAAAAACAACCTGTGAAACACAAAGTGGTAGAAATGGGTTTAATAAAGCCCCTTTTCTAACACAGAGGGATGCTGGGGGGTCGGAGGCAGTGGCGTTGGGTTACTCGTAGGTCCGGGGGAGAGCGCTTTGCCAGGTTGGAGGAGGTGGAAATTCCAAGCTGGGAGGATGGAAATTGTCACCGGGGATGCAAGGGGGTGATTGACATGTGGGGCGAGGGGAAGGGGACGCGGGAGCTCAACCTGTGCTTGGCAGCCCCGGCCGCAGCTCGCGCTCCAGGAAAATGAAAGCCATTCAGTGGGGTCGGGCTGCCGGCGGACAAGCTCCTCTTGTTTGTTTATCTTAACAGCAAATCTCACAAAAATGCTTGTGGTCGAAGCTGTGTATAATAGGACGTTATATTGGCATTATTAATACCCTGTGAAAATAAAGATGTGACTGCTCTTTCAGGGAAAAAACCTGAAGCTGGGGGATTTTACAGGCTATGGGGTACTCGGGGTTTTATGAGATTCAGTGATTTGACTTTTTCTGTTAACTGTTTTGGTTCGTTACCATTTTAAGCTGAGGAAAAAGAACCAGCTCCTTGGTGTATATCAGCTCAGCTGAAACAGAACGGGGCTGGCTCGGATCTAGGTTTTATTTTGTGATCGAACAAACTCTCCTTATTTCTTCAAGATGGAAAAAAATCCAGAGTGTAAATAGCATTTGTTAGGTAGAAAGGGGAGGTGTTTGTTCTGCAGGGTTTGGAGATCCTGGTGTGTGGAGGCTGGAGGCAAATTAAAACCAAAAATAATAAAGAAAATAAGGAATAAAAAGAAGGAATCTGTGATACTTTCAACAAAAGTTTCACAGCCAGAAAATTATACAGAGCCCATCATCGCATGGCTGCGGTGCCAGAAGCGCGGAGAGCAAACTGCAGCATCTGAACGCGGCGGCAAGGATAGTGCTGTGTTTTCCCAATAATTCACTAGGAAATGAGTTTAACATGTGTGGAAAGGAAGGGGCTTACATTTGTGTTGTTGTAAGACATGTAGCATAGGCCCAGCTAGCGGAAGGAGTCGGCTCCAGCTTGTCTCTTGTGAAAGACGAAACACGGTTACACATCTGGTGAGAAAGAGCAGTTCATTTGCCCAGACAGCTCGCTCCGCGGCCGCTGAAAGGGGCTATTTTGACAGAAACAAAGCCATGGGGGCTGGGGCAAGCGATTAGCAGGCTTCTGCTGCCTAAAAACTCCTTGGCCTTAATGATAAAGAAATAGTAGGAGAGGAAATAAAGAAACCTGGCCTAATCCTCCCGCAGTGTTTAAGGAGGCTTTCAGAAAGTAGGAACACAAACAAGGGCTTCCACGTGAAACTCCCTCTGCACTTTGCGAAAGTTTTCTTAATAAAAAAATAATAATAAATTAAAGAACATCAGAAGAAAAATTAACTCGAAAGCTGAAGGTCTGAGGCAAAGTGAAAGCAAAGCTGAAGCTACAAAGCAAACGTCCAAGCCTCGATTTTTGGGTTAAATTCAGTTTGCTGTGACATGTGCGCTAGGAGAAGTTAATTTGACAGTGTGTAAGAACGTGGTGCTCTCATTTAAAAGGTGAATTCACTACTGCAAATCTTAAACAAGAACTTGGTTTGCTTCCCAGCCCCGTGGCTGCACAGAGCATTCAGTTTAGTCATAAAGCAAACAAGAAGACCTACCAAACCCCCCAATCTGAGGAAAAAAAAATCACAATCCTCCAGTTTGAGTGAGGTTATTAATGCACAAAGGATAGATGTGAGTGCCCTTTCTTTTGAATAACAACCACTAAAATTGAATTGGTCTTGGTATTGTGTGGATTGTCAGGAATGCTCTTCACCAATCCAAATTTGATTAGGATTTCCTCTTTATGTTTGTGCAGTTCTTCTGCGGTTCATGAGATGCTGGTGGGCTGCAAGCTTCCCTTGCCTAATCCAAACAGGGTTATTAAGCTATATATGTATCTATTGCGGGTAAATGAAGAGCAAAATTAGGTTGGGCTCGGTTCTGTTGGTGACAAATAATTGCTGGGACTAGCTGAAGGCATGGGGAAATGTGGGGGAGTGATTTTGTGGTGCTCACCAGGACCCTGCTATCTCCTAAGGTGGGCAGTGGTTGGATGCCTGATAGTCATTGGGCTTCACATGAGTGAGGAGAAGTCAGTGATAGGAAAACCACCAACAAAACTTTGTTTCTTCCCATTGGAGATTGGCTTTGGGCTGGGCAGGCGCCCTGACTGTGGCATTGCTCCATCTCTGTGAAAAATGCTATAAATAATTCTAGAGGTTTTATTTGTTTCTCCTATAATCCTGAATAACTGTGGTTTCATTATGGGAATTTCCTGCTTCAAGGACTTCCAGAATTCCAATGGCAATTTTACCTTCTTTGATTTGTTGCTATCTTAAGTTTTTCTCTGGGTTATGCTCATACACTCTCATCCTCTGTATATCCAGGTATGGGAATGGATCCATCTTTTCCTTAGCGACATTTCTTTAATTATCAGAGTTTTCTTCAGCACCTTTCCTTTTAGTGACTGGCTGCTGTAATTTTATCTGTGTCTGTTCTCCAAACCACATAACTTTGAAATAATGGAGATTCAGATGTAAACCAGAATGATTATAAATAATTAGGAGAGAAGCGAGATTGAGCTACAGTATAAAACGAAACTAATTGTGCTCTGTGTAGTTGGGCTTTTTTTTTTTTTCCTTTTGGTTTAATAAATTAAACTACAAATTTTCTTAATTGCCAAACAAAATGTTAGGCCAGCTTTAACCAGTCCTGACAGTAAAACACAACATAAAACCTGCTGAGAGTTATATGTGGTATTTAATAAGAGACAGAGTAATGCAAGGGTTTTTATGGTTAAGTATGAATTCACACCCACAGCATTTGTTTCACATTAGAAAAGGTTTGTAAATCAGATCAATATGCTTGGATATTGTGGTCCCTTAGTGGGATCTCTTATGTCATTTCTTTCATGATATTTGGTTATTGGAAATGCTGCCAAAGTGAGCTCCCTCCATCTATTTCCATTTTCTGAATGAAGCAATTTGTCCTTTGACATAAGAAAGATTGGGTTAGGAAACAAGTGGGGGATTGGATTGGACATGGTGCTACTCCCAACAATTGGAGGTCACTGGGCACTGATCTGGACAGTGGACAGAAGTCATCTGTTACCTCTGAGATACAGTATGTGCATTGGTCCTTGGCTAGAAGAAGGCCCCAGGGAAAGGTGGAATATATTTGGGAAAATGCTTTTTGGGGGAAAAAAAGAAAAAACTGGCAATAAGCATCATTTATTAAATTTGACAAGCA
>NC_137743.1:1582500-1602500 GCF_963264785.1 Psittacula echo
TATAATTTAAAGTTATGGTGAGAGCTGCCGTGCAAATTAATTTTGTATAAGAAATACAGGTGAAATACTTTGCATAAACGGCCTATTTCTACTTTTTTACATGTGCGTCAGGGTACTGCCTTAAAAACGTGCTGTGATGGTTGGTGATACCCATATGGGGATGGGACCGGACCTGCTCCCACTGACCCTGCTGTGAAATTCAGCTCAGAATTGAGAGAACTGAGCCCAAACCTTAAAAAAACCCCAACAAAAAGCCCAAACCTTAAAAATAAGTAAATAAAAAATTAGAATTTGCTAAAATATTCTATGTACTAGGGAGAGGAAGATGAGGGATGATATCAGGAAACCCCATGTCACCACTTCTTTTACGGGTGCTCCCAGATAACAGCATATTTTGCTCGGTGTTGAACTAATGTAAATGAAATATTCTTTTGCTTAATGACAAGGCATTTAAGTAAAAGGCTAGATGGAAAATGTTAAGTTAACTGGGAAAAAAATATTCAATCAAAAACTTGTTACTCCTTTTGGAGCATTTTGTCTTGTTTCTAACCCTTGCTGGTTACTCCTGGCAACTAATTGGTTCTCATCCATAGCATCCAAGTCTTGTGGAGGCCAGGCCATCTGAAAGAAATTATCCAATCTTTAACATCCAGAAGTTTACAGTTATATAATGATGGAGAAAACCACAAACCCCGTGGGATGGCAAATTTTAGAGATACTTTTAAAATGAAATTATCCAGCCAAACCTACAAGACAACTCTCTTGTACTTAAGACAATAACTGCAATCTGGAATTAATTTTTTTTGTGATAGGGCAAATCCAATTTGCTTCTTTAACTGTTGATTAAGGAATCAGTTCTACAAGGCTGTCCCCCGTAAGTATTTGCTGTTTATTTGTCTATGGAAAGCTGCTGGAATCCCCTCCAACTGGGAGCGCTGGGTCAGACGTGGCCGTAATGAAGAGCAGTCTGGCAACATTCGGTTCCTCTGACTGGGCTTGTTTGTGTTGAAGAAATAGTTTGCTTTTTTAGCAGCAAGCTGAGCCTACCAAGTCCCTGCTTGTGATCCAGGCAGCGCGATTTAAGGCGAGGATGTAGAAACTGCCTTTTTTACCCAGAGTATTTCTCAGTATACAGGCGGGAAATGCAACAAATAACTATTAACTAAATTTGACTTTAAATAAGGTAGCCTTGCACTTACTTTGGAAGCCCAGAGTCTATTCTAATGTGAGAAATAGGCTTAAGAAAATTTCATAAGCAAACAGAAAAATCCCTGCAACTACTACAGTAAGAGTAATGCAATCTGTATGGAAAACGGAGTGGTTGGTCCCTCTGGTTCCCCGAACTGAGGCAGGACTTTACAGCCAGCTGAAAAATAAAATAAGAGCCCATGACAGGCTAGAAATGCAGACTTTAATGTGTTCAAGCATGTCATTAAGATTTCTTACATGAAACTGCGGTTGCTGCAGTAACTATGGTAGAAGCAGGGATGCTCCGTGGAGATTTCGGTTTGCCACTTCGCTCTGAACGCCTCTTGGAGCTGCAGCTCTGAGGTGCTACATGTGGCAGTAAGTGACAATGTGAAATGTGTGTGATGTCATTCTTTATGCATAGAAGTCATATTTACTTATGGAAATCCAGCTTACAAGACCGGATTTCTACAGTAGTCAGAAGAACGCATGCAACTGTGAAGACAGTAGTCTTTCCTATTGATTTTTTAAAGCCTGGGATGCAGACACATGGCCATGTAAACAACTGTACTTGACAAGAGCCCTGAAAGAGTTAAGTAGCGGAGACATCCCACTTTTAATCATCTTTCTATCTCATTACCTGCTATTTTGCTGTTGTGTATGCATGCTTTCTGCTGTCTGGGAAATGATCTAAGCGTGACTTCCACTGTTCCTGCCTGTGGAGGTCTACAGGATGATTCAGACAGTCATGCTCGTGTGGGTTTCCCTGCTGCCCTTCCTATGCAGATCAGCTCCCTGGCATGCCACATCAGGGTAGAAAGCAAAATCAATTGCCTCACATATCATCTCTGAACTATCAGAGAGCCTCTTGCAGCTTTTCCAGCACGGTACATTTACATCTTCTAGGGGCAGCCCCGCTGCTCCTGCGTCACTGCAAAATTCCGTGTTCTCTTCAGTCGTTTCTAAATATTCATTTTAGAATCATAGAATGATTTGGGTTGGAAGAGGCCTTTACAGGTCATCTAGTCCAACCCCCTTGCAATGAGCAGTGGTATTTTCAATGAGAACAGGTTGCTCAAAGCCCTGCCCAACCTGACCTTGAATGTTTCCAGGAATAAGACCACCTACCACCTCTCTGGACAACCTGTGCCAGTGTCTCACCACCCTCAGCATAACAATGTGTCCTTATATCTGGTCTGAAGCTACCTTCTTATAATTTAAAACCATTACCCCTTGTCCTGTCGACACAGGCCCTATTGGTTTGAAGTGTTCAGAGCTGGCTTTCCTGGAGGGGAAAGGGTTTTAGTTGCCTTAGTGGCCAGCTTACCTTTCCTGTACCATGGGTTGGTCTCATCAGACATGGCTGGGGGTAGGGATGTAAACTGTTTCCAGGGAGAAGGGAGCTATGCTGGGGTGGTGTTCCCAACCGATAAGGAAGATGGGCTTGTGAACACCCTTGGTGTGGGCTCCTACACCCATGGCTGTATGATTTATCCTGCGTCTGGTTATCATGTACACCTTCACAAACAAACCACTAACTAAGCTATTTAATTTTACATTAATATAACCCTTGGAGGCATTGCTTGGTGGTTGTGAGTATTGTTGGTCAAGCTAGCATGGGCCATGGCTGAAAGCCTGCTCTGAGAGGAGCTGTGCATTTAGGAACGCCATCAGCAGAAACCAAAGGACCAATGTGTCTCACTAGCTCTCCCTTCACCATCCTGCACCTCTGAGGTGTTGGTTGCCCACCAGCCCCCCGGGAGATGAACACTGGATTTCCTCCATGCCAAACAGTCCATGTAACCCCAAAGCGCTTCACCATGGTTCTGAGTAGTGCAAGCCTAGCGTTGCTGTGGCTCTCTGTACTGGATTAGGCCCAAAGTCAGTAAAACTAAAATTACAAACATAAAATAACTACTTACTGGCACAGCATGCATGTTTTCACACATTCCCTCCTATCCGGCGAGCTTTTCTGAAGACACTAATGTAACAGAATATGCTCGAACATATGGTAGAATTAACAATTGATTCGGCTTCTGAAGGCAATATAAAATGTTAGTGTGTGCGTTAGCATGTCTAGCTGGGTCATTCAATGTATGCATGTATTGAAATAAAGTGCAGCCATTTAGTTGTTTTTGTTTAAATATAATTTACACTAAGTAATATCTATGCCCAACTAGCATTCGAATACCCCTGTTAATGTATCATTTAAACTTCAGAATAATTTAGAGTTGGGAAATGGGAAGCAGTGATCTCCTCCTCGTTGTCTTTCTGCCCCAGCCCTTTGCATGTTGAGCTGTGATGCATCATTGGTTCACCCTTGTGTTTTTCCCTGTATTTTCCTGTGATTTCAGGACAGCTTCTAGTCAGCAAAAGCAGCTCTACCCTAATTTGCCCTGTTGTGATAAACTAGCCTACTGATTACCTATGATTCCTGCAGTTTAATTTTCAGATTACTTGGCTCTCCTGGGCTCTGATCGTGGAAAGATGCTTCTGTTTTGGCATGACATCATTAGAGCTCCCAAATAATCACAGCCTTAATTAACTGCAGGTATACATTCTATGTGTTCTGCTCCTTAAGATGCGTACCTGCATCTTCCTCCAGATGACAGCATGATGTACACACGTACACAAGAGCACAGACAACCCAGTTCCTGTTTAAGAAAGACAAAGTAGGCAGTACAAAAATAGATGAATAAACGTGAGAGCAAGCCACAGTGTCTGTTAACTGCTGCAGCAATAGCAGCCTTGGAGAAGCACATCTTTGTAGTGAGGGGCTGAAACTTCTCTCCTAGCAGAAGCTATCACTCCCAGAACAAGATGATTTTGACAAATATATAAATATTGTTTATATAATAAATAAATATATATTTATATGTATTATATTATAATACATATTTATATAATTATATATTATATAATAATATATGTGTGTATATATATGTAAAATATATATATATATTACTGGAATAAATACTACCAGGAAGTAGTTAGCAAAGTAGAAGTGTTTGTCCAAAATAAAAATGTTATTTAATAAATAAGGACAACAGTTGGACTGAAATTTGCTGCACAACAGAAAACAGCATCACTTTTAACTTGTGTTACATTCTCTAGCAGAGTTTTTCCCGGCTTCTTGTATTTCTACTGGCTGAGCAAAAAGGGGTTTTAATCCTAAACAGTGTATTTGAATCACTTTTGCCACTCAACTTCTTTCAGATTAGAAAATACCACATTTCGAAATAATAGGCTGGGTTGATTGCAATATAACTGTTGTAGACCTTAAAGAAATACACAAGTTGGCAACTGCTCCACAAGCCCTTTGTTGTTTCAGAGTTTAGCGGTTAAGAACAACACAAATACATTTTGTTTGTAGTGGGTCACAGGTTCAAAGGGACTTTGAAAAAATAGACTGGGGATAATTGGGTTATCAGATGCAGACACTGCAGGGAATTGAGCATTATCTCTTCTTAGTGTTGGGACTACTGGGTCACTTCCTTAACTCCCCAGCTCCCGCTCTGTCAGGCTGACAGAAGCCAGATGACTGAAACGGGCTTTTACTGGTTACCACCCCAAAGTTCTCCCTTTCTCCATCCTTCAACAGGTTGATTTTATGAGCCATGGCCATACTAAATAACATCTCGCCTTGCTTTCTTCCCCATTGATTCATCAGTCTTTAATTGCTTGGAGCACAAGCCAGATCCTTGGGTTCAAGTGAGTCTTCCCTCACTTCAACTGCTGTTACTCATTTCTATTAGACAACATCTAACTAAGATATTGACTTGCACTTTGACATTGGCACTGCTACTGTGTTTGATTGCCCTGTCAATCTAGAAAAATCTTTCAAACTAGCAGTAAAACATGTAACTGTTTAACTTCATTCTGCATAAGCTTTTCTGTCCAGTGCTGGCTGTCATTGTGTAGCTGTGAGGGGTACTCTGTGTTACACAGGGGCAGGGCAGGCTGTACTAATTAATTCTTCACAATACTAATTCACTAGGTTTTACTATTTTGAGGGTGTTTTGCATAAGCAGATAAGATACAGCTACCTACAAGTATTCTCAATTAATGATGCCAGGACGTTATATCGGACTAGATGACCTTCAAAGGTCCCTTCCAACCCAAACTATTCTATGATTATTTTACACAGTAAGTTAGACATATTTTTAGGAAGGCCATTTACTGTCTACTGCATGGCTGCATGGCTTGAGGTCTTTGGTGAAATGTGAAAGCATTCCCTGTTTGAGTCTTCTGAAGAAAAGAGCTCTAATATTAGCATGCCAATTTTCTACTTCGTATATTATCAACGCCTTACCTATGTGAGTAGGTGTTTCTTGAGAAGTAACTCAAGCTGTGTGAGAAGAATCAGTGGTCCCAGTGCATCTGCTGGAGTTAAATGTCCCCAGACCTGCAAGCATTGCCACTGGTGCCACCCATCTGAGAAAGCTGAAGCAGAAAGAGAAGCTGTGCCTGCCCCATCCTTGGCACTGTTCAAGGCCAGGTTGGACACAGGGGCTTGGAGCAAGCTGCTCTAGTGGAAGGGGTCCCTGTCCGTGGCAGAGGGTTGGAACTCAGCTTTAAGGTCCCTTCCAACGCAAACCATCCTAGGATCCTATGATTACTACCCATGTAAGAAAACAGTACTGGTAAGCATCTGGTAAGTTACAACTGACATTAAGTGGGATGCAGGGTTCCCATCTTCCGACAGATTGGTTCCTCTTGTTTCAGACCTCCCACAGAAAGAAACTGGAAGCCTGAAACTGTGCCAGTCTTTGTGTGATGATGTGTAATAAGGATTAAAATTAGATGGCCAGCATTTAATCTTAAAGTTTGAATTCAGAAATTAAGAGATAAAAATGCACCAGGGCATCGACTTTATCTGTCCTCATCTTGCCGTGCATATAAAGTATAACCAGGTAGATGATCAGAACCCTGTGTTTCAGAGGAAGTTTTACTTTTTAAATTGAAACATAAGTAAATCCTGGTGCTTGGATCTTTTACTGTTTATTTGCTGCAATACTTTGAAAACTTCATTTTTGATGGTTGGAATTGATTTTAAATAGACAAAAATAGCACTTCAAATAAATTATTCTTAAGTATTTCAGCTTAATATTGAGAGTTGATTGACATCTCCTTACTTCCTCTGCATACTGAAGGTATAATGCAAGCTTCCTTGCTTATGCCTACTTCTGTAAACTAGCATTATCCACCCTATATCTGCTTGTTTCTGAGGAATTATTATACAAAGCCTCATTTTAAGGAGGTCAGGCCCCTGCATCATGATTTGTTGTTCATGAATCTACTTTGTGCCAGTTTGTGTGTGCATGTGCAATCAGAAGTGACTTGGAGTGAGTGAGATAATCATCATCTGCTGCTGCTGTGAAGACTTCCTCTATTCGACTACCATGAATCAGGCTGATTCCAAGTGAATGAGATTTTAATCACCTGTCACTGCCGCCAGCACTTTCTCTATATTTATGATAATTTTTTGTGGTCTTTTTATTGAAATCAGTGTTGACTGAATCAAGTAATCCTGATTAGCAATCTCACTGTATCCAGTCAAGAGTGAAATGCATCAGAGCATTATTGCTACACTGAACATTCTGGAATTGGAAGGTGAAGTGTGGTGGAGTGTTGGCTATAGGTGAGAGCTGGAACGTGTGAGCTCTTCTTTGCTTCCCAAATGTGAGGAGTGGTTCAGGATACGTGGCTGATGTGGAGCAGTGGTTGCAGGCAGTGCCTGGTTTAGGGCTTTGTAAGTTATACTGTGGGTCATTTCTACTGTTAGTTACACCTATTGAATCTCAACTGGAGGGAGGGAGTGAAGTCATCAGGGTGGCATGCATGGAAATTAGGGCAATGTAGGGCAGCCTTCCTAGAAAGAGGGATTTTCTTTGCCTAACTTTTGTAAAAACTGTGTATTTTATGTACACATTTATACAGGAGAACAATACAACGTTCAAAAAACTACGACTTGGACCACTGTTTTTCTGAGTGATGCACAGTTATTTATATGAGTTCATATTACTTATTTACAGAGATTTCTTTACAGTGTGTAGTAGGAAGTTTCAGATCTTTAATGCTATAGAAATAAGCCCCAAATGTGACATGTAAGTGCCTGGAAAACCCTTTTTCTCTTTAGACCAATCAATCCTTAAGTGTCACTTTAAGTCCCCCTTCCCAGCAGGATGATCGGGATGCGACCCTGATGGTATTCAGTAGAGAAGACAACAGGGAGGAAGTGAAAAAAAGCTGTGGAACTCCTGTATAGAGTTTTCCGAAGGAAGTGATGGAAGCATGGAAATACTCTGATTATTCTAAGCCTAAGCATACTGCAATTAGAAATCTCTATATTCAAGCTGGTCCTCAAATCATATTTTGTTACATTACATAGTTATGTGTATCTTAAGAAATTACATTGCTAATAGTATGATAACTGCAGTAGTGCTGGAGGGGAAAAAAGTGACCTTACTAATGTGTACCCAGGCCTGTCCCTCTTAGCCCTATTCCTTCAGTGGTGCTGGAGCTGAGGGTTGTCTTTACTTATTTATTCCTTGCATTTGATTTCTTGCACTTTTTACTGCTCCATTTGTTCCAATCATTTTGTTCTATTTCATTCCCTCTATTCCTAAAATTCCCTTTTCTTTCTTAAAATTTTTAATGCACTTTCAAAAAAAGCCCTTATAAAGAACCTGCCAGCTCCAGGAGCCTCTGCTCCATATAAGACCCTGTCTGACCTTGTCTTCATCCATAATCCCCCATTCTCCACTTCTGCTCAGTTTACCTGTGTCTCAGTATTTTGAAATCCCTTCTCTTCCTTCGCTCTTGATTTTGTTATGTTTGTTCCACTCTTTATATTTCAGCCATCTTTTGACTTTCAACCACCACGGTCTTCTGACTTCAGTGCTGTCCCGATCAGTCACAGCCTTCTTTTAGCAAACTTTTCCTTCCTTAATCTTTGGCATTTTGTCTTTTTATGCTGGGCTGACTCTTCTCCTTTGTCTTCCTTCCTGTTCATAAAGCATTTGGTTCTGTTTTCTCCTTTTTGTATGTGGTCTCCTTCACCCAAAGAGCTACAACTATCAGCTTGTCAAGTGATTTGCAGGTCTGCCACTCATCTCCTGACTTGTTTTTCTCTGCAGACCTGTACCTCTATCTCTCTTTTGAATAACTCTTTCAGAAGGTTTGCGTTAAACTTGAACTAAATGTGAGCAAAAGCTAACATCAGCTTCAAAAGTTTCGGATGATATCGTTGATGCCATAACTGGTCTCTGTCACTCGTGTCACAGTGGCGGAGTGGTCTTTGAATGCATCACTTTCAAGCCACAGACATATTCCTCTCCCATAATACCATCTTTTTTCTTTTCTTTCATTAAAGGAAAGAATTCTTACGCTGGGACTCAGGCTTTCGACAATCTGCCTTCTTTATCCTCACCGCTTTCCTCTTCTGCCTCAAAAGGCAGTGGGAACCTTCATTCCCCTCTTGTTCTGACCATACGAGCCATCACAGGCTCTGCCTTGCTCCTTGTGTGGAATACAAATACTGTGCCTTGCATGCATGGCCTTTGCAATTTACTCACTATATTTACTCTTACAAAGTGTTTGCCTTGCCCTTTTCTTTGGCATGTCAGCGGTACCAGTGATGCCAACAGCCATCATCAGCTAGTGCACATGGTAAGGGCAGGCACTTGCGTTTTTATGTACAAAATAAGAAAATCCCTCTTCCTGGATGTAAACTGTAGAAACATTAATTTGTCCTTTTTCAGTTGTCTCTCCTTATTCATATCATTATGTTCATAGCAAGATGCAGATCAATGCCAAAAGGAGAATAAGCCAAGAAAGAATGCTTTTTCCTCATCATTCCTATGGTGTGCAAAATCATTTGACATTTGGAAGCAGTGGTTGTGGACACATGTTGTAGAGAATGTGTTTCTGCCTCTGGCATCTACAAAAACAGAAAATAGGAAGAGTGTCGCTACATGGACCCAGAGGAAGGGGAGGTCTTGCAGAGCTGCTTCTGAAAGGGAGGGAAGAACTGGAACCCTGCTGCACTTTCTGCCTGCTCTCACCTGTCTGTCCTGCTCCTTCTCCTCTTCCATCCGCGTGAATGGCCTGTGTTGCTCATTGACTCTCCATCTGCATTATGGTTTTGGACATTTTATGTCAGGATCTGTGTTCATTGGGCATGTTTCTTTTATAACTCAGACTGTTAAACCCTTATCATTACTGAGCCTTCTGGTTTTACCATGAGTACATCACTGTTGACGAGCATAGGTGCTGTCCCATGGTCTGGCAAATGGATCCCAGCATCTCTACTGACCTTAACCCTTCCACTGGCATGTAGGGACATGGTTTAGTGGTGGACTTGGGGCTGGGTTAATGGCTGGACTCAATGATCTTATAGGTCTTTTCCAACCTACACGGTTCTATGATTTTCCTGCATCTTTAAATTTGTCCTTTCTTTTCTCTTTTCATCCTTCTGTTCTAACACCTCATCACCTCACGTGTAGCCACGGCTTCGTTATCTTCTCTTTGATTTTTATTACAGACACCTTCTTACTTGTCACTGAGCCAAGTAAACACCTGTTTAGCTGCTTTAATCCATCATCAAGAACTGACTTTTTCACCTTCTGCTAATTTTCCTACCATCACCACACTTCTTCATTACTTCTAAAGTAGCTATTGGCTGCACATTCAGTTTACTATGTAATACATATGGCATGCATATCCATAGCAGCCGCTCTCTATGCATTACCTTTTAATAGCTGATTATGTATCTTTTTTTTATTATCTGTATAATTTTTCTCCTGTAAAAAGTAAAACTTCATTTTTAAGGATGCATTTGATCTTCTCACTGAGAATTCCAGGCATTAATGAGCACTGACACAACCTACCTCCCACCCAAAATACCAACTCTGGCAGACAAAACGCGAATAGAAATGAAAACCTAAATTGCTTGATGCACCACAAGCTGATTTCTAAAGCTTATAACAGTCAAGTTCCTTATTTGCTTTATAGATTTGTGCTGGTGGTGGTGTGCTGGTGACTGGCCACTGCAAGCTTTAACTGGGGCAGATCCCCAGTGTAGAATCAGTTCTAGTTATTTCTGAATTGTCATTAATCTTTTCCTTTTCTCATATACTAATGGGCCTAGTTTCTCTTGTCTTTTTAGCATAAAAACAATTACACTGACAGAACATCCTTAGGATTGCAAAGGCAAACACTGAACAGTAAAGCCAGCAGACAAAAATGCTATAATAAATGTAACCCCTGCAAGCTTTGGCTGGACTACGTGTTAGGATACTGACTCTAGCTCCGTAATCAGAAACAGGATTCCCTCTGACATGATCCCTACCTCATTCTGTACTACTCAGTGGTTTTTTCCTTCATTGTTCAGTGTGTGGTCCTCTTATGTCTTCGTTATAGAATGTTATTCAAGTCTCGCCTCAAAAATACCCAGCAAAATTTCCCCCTGAGCCATCTGACAGAGCTGGGGAGGTCTGCAACAAAATTTACTTCTATAGTGTCCTTGTCACAGGAATTATCCCTGCTTTAGGAATGGGAAATCGAAGCACAGAGAAATTAAGTATCTAAGCATATCCCTAAGTGCTGCACAGGAGAAGTCCATGATCTGATTTTTCATAGCCCGCACAGCATGTATATGCATGTATATCCATATGTACATGTATTGTGTACATGTACTACGTACAGGTACGTACATTATGTACATTTATACTTCAGTTACAGCACTATGCACAAATCACAATCTGGAATTACAATTCAGGCACTTCAAAATGAATCATGTAGAATTAATCATCAGCTATAAAAAATCCTGGTGTAAGTAGACCTGGCTAGGATCATCAGCTGAGGGAGAGTTAAGGTGCATACAGAGGGGAGCTACTTACTGTATCCGTCCCTCTTTCAAGTTTCTGGCTTATCCTTTTCCTAATTTTTAAGATAATCAAGAAGGTTTGGGGGGCTAATTAAAAACAATTTGGCTAATCATTCATTCATTTTAATTATATGAGGAATGGCCTTGTAAAGAAAGTAATTTTAGCTCAGTGATAT
Source organism: Psittacula echo (assembly GCF_963264785.1). Taxonomy (NCBI): domain Eukaryota; kingdom Metazoa; phylum Chordata; class Aves; order Psittaciformes; family Psittacidae; genus Psittacula; species Psittacula echo. The sequence goes on from NC_137743.1 coordinate 1,593,754, forward strand.
TTAATAGTGGTTGGTACAGGTGTAAAATAAAGTCCTTCATGCCACTTTCTACATTCCTAAGAAAACCCTAGATGTGATTTTCCTACATCCATGGGGCAGTCACGGCTTTGAAACACTGAAATCCACTGCAGAGACCATATCAAACTTAGCTGTGGACTGCTACTAAAGCAAAGGATCCCTATGATTTACCAGGTATTTGTTTGTTCAAAGCAAAGAAATGGTATGCAGGGGAATCTTGGATCCTATCTGAAAGGTGGAGTAGGAGAGCGCAGTGGGAACACATTCCTCTGCTCTTACTCCTAGAAAAACTTGGTTAATTAATTAGTTTCTCCCTATAGTTGAGGGCCTGGTGAGAAAAAAATTGCTCTGACACCTTGTTGTTTAATCTAAGCACTCAGGAAGGATAGGAAGAATCAACATGGGAAAACAATTGCTTTCACCAAGTTGGAAAGGAAGACTGAGAGAAATTGAGCCTGGGTTTGGGATAATGGATGAAAAGAAGCAGAAGGAAGGGAGCTGGGAAGCAGCAAAGTAGAGAGTGAGAGGGCAACTGTGTGCAGACACAAATGGAAGAGGAACAAGAAATGGTGAATAGGTGTAGTTGCCATCAAAAAGGTCCTGGGCTATCTCTTCGCCCATCCGAAGTACCCTAAGTACAAGTAGAAGGTGACCCCAGTGTCACATCTTGCCAGCAGACAGATAGGAAAATCCAAAAAGAGCTATAGAAGGTTTCAAATACTGGGAGATAACCAGGAAACCATGAATCCTAAAAAAGACAGAGGAAAAATAAATGAAAGGAAGTTGCTGAAGTTATTAAGAGATAAGATTTAGACGCAAATTCATTTCAGTTGGTTGGCTATCCAATCAACTGCTGTTGCTAATTGGATTAGTTGCCAAAATAAGCTAAGAATAGAACCTTCTCTTTTCTTATTGTTAACGCTTTCTAGGGAAAAAGTCCTTGTGGACAAAAATTAAATCTTTATTTTCAGCAACAAAAAATTATCCTCTGTAAAGAGGAAGAACCTTAACACTTGGTTGTACCTCTTCTGCGGATCTCACAGTGGTTAAAAGTCTTCTGCAATTACAGAGTGCTGTGAGATGGAACATTCTTGTTCTTCTCCAAATCAAGTGGTTTGTGGCAGATGCCTGCTATTGTTCCTCTTTATTTTGCCATTCTTTCTTGTCCTTTCTCGAAGAATTTCATTGCTGCATTTTCCACAGCTGACTTACAGCTTTCTGGCAACGTAAATACTTCTGACATAATGGAACAACCCTAGAGAAAGCCTTAGGTAATTTCAGAGTGCCCCTTAATATGGAGAACCCTGAGCATCCATTCCCTTGCCAAGCTTTTTTCCCTAAAGCCAGGACAACTGTTTCTAAAACAGCTTTCTGAGAAGAAAATCAGTTCCTCCTTCATTGCTGTAGGAAAATGCATCAAAATAATAACCTGCAAATTAGTTACATGTATAACACAGGCTCTGTATTGTGTTCTTCTGCCCTGTAAAAGCAACAGATCCACTGAAATGATCAATATCATGATTTCTGTTATTTACTTTGTACTATTATTATTTGTATTAGTATGTCATGTCAAGTTGTAACAAGTGTGCAACCTATTCCTTGTAGCCTGTGTGATATGAATGTTTATATAAGATATACAGCCCTCAGTTTCCAACGTCAGTAAGAAGGTTGTACCTCTGTTCTGGAGCCAGGCTGAGAGAGCAGGTTCAGCCTGGAGAAGAGAAGGCTCCTGAAGGGGAGACCTTAGAGCAGCTCCAGTGCCTAAAGGGGCTGCAGGAAACCTGGAGAGGGGCTTGGGACAAGGGCCTGTAGGGACAGGCCAAGGGGAATGGCTTGAACCTGCCCGAGGGGAGACTGAGATGAGCTCTTAGGCAGAAGCTCTTCCCTGTGAGGGTGCTGAGGCGCTGGCCCAGGGTGCCCAGAGAAGCTGTGGCTGCCCCATCCCTGGCAGTGTTCAAGGCCAGGTTGGACACAGGGGCTTGGAGCAAGCTGCTCCAGTGGAAGGAGTCCCTGCCTGTGGCAGGGGTTGGATCTGGAGGAGCTCTGAGGTCCCCTCCAACACAAACCAGGTGGGGATCCTGTGATTCTAGGACAGAAGACGTTGTCTTTGGCTATTGAGAAGGAATGCATGAAGTGGTATGGGTTTGGCTTCAGAGAGGGTCTTGCATCCACCTTGGGTGCCTGGCTGCTCACACCCAACTTTCAAATGACTGAGCTCACTGTAACCGTTGCCTTCTTGCTAGGAAGGGATGGGGTGGTGTTGCGGGTGCTGTGCTCATGAGCCATCACCCCTGCTCCATGCAGGGGCTCTTGTGTTCACCAGAGAAGCTAAATTTGCTGCAGCTTGAATTAAAAAACTTTCAGAAAGTCTTTCAGAAAATTATTTCAAATCAGCTGAAGTTGATTCTCTCTTTTTTACTCTCTGTACTTTAATTAAACTCCCCAGATAGGTTTTTACTCATGAAAGTGTGACACACACTGAAGTATCCCACAAAACAGCAGCCTCTTACTACGTGTGGAGATGGTGGTTTGAAAACACGATACCTTGTAGTAATGTGAAATACACTCACTTCACAGTTGGGAATAAAGGGTGGAATTAGCCTATTTGTTTTGTCCACTGTGGTGTGAAACCAACCCTTTTCCAGTAACAGTGATTTCTGCTTTCATTAGTGAATGCTGGTTATGCTGAGCTCTATGCAAAAGAAAAATGCACACAGTTGGTCATACATTTATTGCATTTTCCATCTGCTTATGTCAAAGGAAAGCACATTTTCTAGACACAGAGACTGGGGAACTTACTTTGGAGGTCAAAAAGCTAAACCAAAGCACCTTTCCAGAGAAGCTTCCTTTAAAATTAGGCCAAGACTTCATTCAAACTTATAAGGAAATCACAGTTGAATGGTTAGTTTGGATCTGTTTTTAAGCCTAATGTGAAAAAAACCCATCAAAATGCTATCTATGCCAAAGGTGGCATACCAATGCCTGCCTGTGTGCTCCCATCCTAAGTGAGTAGCACTGAGAAGGAGCAACTGTCCCAACCATCTCAATGGAAAGGGAGGTTTGAAAAGCTAGGGTTGTAAATTACATCTCATGCCTGTCATCAAACCATTACCAGCTTCTTCACTGCTGAGTCGTGCAGATATTGAGAGACATTTATCTGTCCCAGAAATCCCGTCTCAGGTTGAGTGCCAACATTTCCACCTGTTACTTAACTCATCTGTTGAACTTACTCATCTGTTAAATGAGTTCTTATGCATACATTTGAGGATTGCTAGTTTGAAATTCTCACCATTGCAGGACATGGACATTTATGGACAATGTCAAATTTCACACCAAACTAATCAAGAAAGGGAAATACTGTAAAGATGAATTGAAAAATAGATTATTTGAATACAACTATTCAAATTCATTTAACATATTTGAGGTTGCCCCAGAATCTCAGAGGCACTACAGTTACCCTAGAGAGGAAAAAGACCTTACTGTAAAATACAGCGCATCTTGACTGTACCTTCTAGATGAAGGTTGTTCTTCAGGCTCAACTGACAATGTCAGAGGAGAACAGTTGGTTGGTTGTAGGTGCAGCCTGAAAGAACTTCTCCTGTGTTAGTTATCCAACATGGATTTCATCAGATAAAATATCCAACGAGCATCTGATATATGTCTGGATATAAACAGTTGCCTAACATGGGAAACAATCAAATATCCATCCGGTTGTACCCACCATTGGGCTGGGATGTGTGGGTACTTGACAGCGGCTTTTGACAAAAGACCCCACTCTGCAAATGCTCATAGATGACCCAAAAGACTACAAAACCCATCCGAGACACATTTGCAGCTCAATATGATCCAACTGTGTGGAACAGCTTATCTTTTTATCAGAAAAGTTTGGGGAGATACCCAGAATGTCATGCAGTTCTACTAATATTAGCTTTAGCAACTCGCAATTATAATGACTAATTGGAGCCATCACTCATTGCTTTTGAGTTCCCAGGTGAAAACTATGGACCAGAACCTCCATTAGCATAAATTAGCATTGGAAAGTCAATTAAGTTACACTGATTTTACACTAGTTTTACTGTCTTGCATAAGGTTGAGAGGAAAAGACCCATTTCTGACTTCAATTATCCATTTTTTAACTCTCCAAAGAAATTTTTTGTTACATTTCTGACGAGATCTCCATAAACATACATGTCTTCAGCTGGAGTATAGCACTCTTACTTTGCTAAGTGGAGCAGGCTTGCTTATCTATTTGCTTGAACACAAGCTGTGCCTTCCAAGGTGATTTTAGTGAGCTGGAATGTTGCATCTTTCCTGAGTGTGGGACTCAGAGTTGATAAAAGAGTGCTTTCTGTGAAACATCTTTCACATAGAACTTGGTCCCATTCCCATCACTTGAGTTTTCTCTCTTGTGTGTGTATATGCAATGAGGAGACATGAAAGAAAAGGGTTAAAATATGCAATGTGAATACTTGCACTGATTTAAGGCAAAAAGAACATGATCATTTGCTTTATATTTATCAATTAGAGTGTGGTTATCTGAATACATAGTTTTAAAGCAGCAATATTTTTCAGTAACATAAATCTTACTGGAAATCTGGCAGAAAGGTACAGAAAACAAGATCTCAGGTTGATAGATAGTATAAATTTCAAGCAGATGGCTCTAAATGTTTTGCCCTAACTTGAAGTTATCAGAGACATTCAAAAGCCTGTTCCTGAAAAGGAGAGAGGCACGTGCAAAACACCAGTAGTTTATCAACCCTCTCATTCAACAGAACTATATAACTGAATAAGATCAGATGAACTCTATGACAGTGAAAATAAAAATTAATGAAAGCCTAACAAGTGCAGTAGATTTGAGAACTTTGGACCATAAAGTCCATAGGAACAGGTTTGTGTTTTCTATTTGAAATCACTAAAAAGCAATCTCAGTGGTGAAGTACTCAGGGTTTGGGTTTTCTTGTGCAAGAATACATCTGCAGAGATAGATCAGTGTCAGGCTGGCTCTGTGCCACTTTAGGGACTGAACAAGAGCAGACTGAGGTCTGCTGAATAGAGTGCGAGCGTGTCTGACGTAATGAGAAATTCCCCATGGCGTCATTTTTCCTTCACAGTGGCACCAGCATATCTGCTCTGCTCCTCCAGGAAACCCTCAGGCCAATGGTCAGGCAGAAGGCAGGAGCTGAATTTTAGATATGCTTTCTCTTTTCCTCATCTGAAACATGTTTCTCTATGGAGGTGTTCCCACAAATACTTTGGTTGGAGCTGAGGCTTCAGACGAGGGGGTGAGAGGTTTCTATTGTGGCTAGGACCAGGACTGCTGGTCGGTTGCACTTGCTATTCTTCACAGTGTTCCCATAGGAGCTCCTGCCCTGGGCGCGCTGATCTGGGAGTGAGATGTTTCCTCAAAACCAAATTCCTCTTCTCTATTTTTCATCCTTGGTTCAGACTTTGGTTTGCCACTGATGCCTGTAACCACAGCATCCGCCCTGACCAGCATCTCTCTTGTTTGTGTGCATCTAGACAGGCTGAGGGAGCTGCGCTGATTCAGCCTGGAGAGGAGAAGGCTCCTGAAGGGGAGACCTTAGAGCAGCTCCAGTGCCTAAAGGGGCTGCAGGAAACCTGGAGAGGGGCTTGGGACAAGGGCCTGTAGGGACAGGCCAAGGGGAATGGCTTGAACCTGCCCGAGGGGAGACTGAGATGAGCTCTTAGGCAGAAGCTCTTCCCTGTGAGGGTGCTGAGGCGCTGGCCCAGGGTGCCCAGAGAAGCTGTGGCTGCCCCATCCCTGGCAGTGTTCAAGGCCAGGTTGGACACAGGGGCTTGGAGCAAGCTGCTCCAGTGGAAGGTGTCCCTGCCCGTGGCAGGGGGTGGATCTGGACGAGCTTTAAGGTCCCTTCCAACACAAACCAGGCTGGGATTCTGGGAAAATATTTTCATAGGTCTGAGCTCTTGACTGTCTCTGTGTATATTTTTCTCTCTCTTAGTCTTCCTTCTATGGAGCATCCAAATCCTCCGGGTATCCCCACTTAACTGACTGGGCTGATACCGAGTATCACTTGGAGATAAATCTTTCTAATCAGATTGTCGTATTTGTTCCCTTTTGATTCATTTTAAGATGGATACTATTTTAATTATTGCTGCTAAGAGTTTTGGAGGTGCAGTGTATATGTGTGTGTGGGGTGTCTGTAAATACAGTGGCATCACATAGCTCCTTATAACTGAGGAATTGGCATATATTGTCCTGCTGAAAACAGCATCCTGAACCACAACTCACAGCAGGAGATGTCTTTGCTAAGTTGAATTTTCTAGTACACTTCAGCCAGAATTATTCTATGATGGAAGAAGACTTTGGTGGGTAGAGCCATCAAGAACAGCCTCATAACTGTCGTTCTTCTGGCTGCGAGAGGTCAAATTAAGACCTGTTAACTAGCTTTGGCATGCAAAACCCTCTGGACAAAGAGTTAAAGGCAATGTGAGGACAGCCCTGGGACTGCTTGGCAGCTATGATACCTAATTTATCAAGCAGTTATTTGATAAGGTTCATTGGCTTAGCGGGTGAGCAGAGCAGGGCTTGCTGGGTACCCAGAGCCTTGTGGGCAGCAGGGAGAGGGTTCTGCCTGTTGCCTGGCTCCATTGTGAAGTCAAAGATCTGGCAGAGTGATGGGCAGGGTGCCTGGGACACCAGGGAGCAGATCCACACCTCCCGGTGTGAGGACAGGACACAGTGCCCATCCTGAAATACCGGAACATGGGACCGCCGTGTGCCGGATGCGGGGCTGGTGCAAGAGGAGCCCAGGGAAATTTCCAAGTGTAAGCATTAAAAAAACAGGGGGGAAAAAAGGCCCAAATAGAGCCCAGAGATGGTAATGACAATGTTTTGTTATCTTTATGTTGTTTTCTTTGCATGCTTGTTAAAAAGTGGAGTCAGAGTGTCTGAGACGGAGCCCTAACAAGTTCCTTCTAATCAGCCCCGGAATGCTTCTGTCAGGCACAAGAAAAATGCTCAGCTTGAACAAAGCTGCATTTTTCCCCCAAGAAACACATTTGTTTAAAGATTGGCCTGTCAATTTGTGAATCAACATTTCGGCTTTTTGCTCAGACATCATGCTTGTGCTTTTTTTTCCCCCAAGAAGGGGAAATAATACAAAGCTGCTATTTGTTGTTTGAAGGAAGTAAACTTCATCAGGTCGACTTAGATGTGTGCTTCAAATGTCACTCAGTACAGCTTTCTTGTAATGAAACGCTGCATACAGATTTCTTCCTTTAGGCTCAAGGGGATTAGACCCAGTAAAAGAAAAATTCAGTCTTCCTTGCTGTGGTGCATCAGAGTGAGAAGTTTAAAATCCACAATTTATTCAAATATTGATATTTCTACTTGTCAGAAGAGAGGTGCCTTGAAATTTCCACTGAGCACTGTTGTCAGAAGAATTGCAAGAAATGTGTCAGATAATTCATAAACGGAGTTCACTACTGTGAAATCAGTTGGGAACAGCAGGAAAAAAAATATATTCTTGTCGATGTAGAATAGGGGCAATATAACAGAAAATAGCACTCACTTTTCCATCATGTCAAGCAAATGCTCAATTTGGGCCAGGTATTTTTTTTCCCCCCTTCCTAAACAGCTTGCTGCTTCTGTAGGAGCCCACAATGCATGAAAAATGTGTTGAGTTGTGCTTTGTAGACAAGAGATCTGTTTGTTGGTTTTTCCCCTCCCAGCCGGTTCCCATCCCACCCAGCCCACCGCTCCGCCTGGTTCTGCATGTGGTTTGCATTAAAGCCTTAAAAAGCTGTGAACGACTGGGGTAATGATGTAAAGCGCTAGTGTAAATTCCAAACTGTTGATAGCAAGCGAGGGAAGCTGGAGAAATTTTCTTCCTATTTCTGACCCCCCCCCCCCTTTGCCATGTGTTGAAGTCATCTAACCCTTCCCTTTGAGGCTCGGAAGCGGGCGCACCGGGCTGCTCGGCACAGCCATGATTCCTTCTGGGTTTAAGAAGAGAAAAAAAAGAGAAGTCCTGCTAACAGCCCAGTGCTGCTTCTGCTCTGATTTTGACTCGATTTCATATGAAAACAGGTGACGTCAGGAGCAGGCGATCCCGCAGCTGCTTTGTGGCAGGAGAAGGGCTCGTTCCGAGCTGCGGCACTGATATAGCCTCTATGCAGATAACGAACAGCAGAGGAGCAGAAACTGGGGCAATAGACAAATATGACTATGAGAACACAGCTCCTATTGCCATACAGCTGCCTGGTTCATGGGACTGCTGACAAGAAGCATCCTGGTGCAGCTCGCAGCCCGGCTGGGTGGTGGTGATACGAAACACAGCAAATGTGATAAGGTTGAGGAGCAGCCCGGAGCATCCTTGTGAGCGCAGTTTTTGGAATGGGCAACTCCTTAAAATATTTTCTGTTTCCCATTTAGCACAGTAAAAATGCATTTTTTTTGGAGAGGTGATTTTACTACACTTCTATTATAATATCTTTGAAAAAACCTAAATATTTAAAGCTTATGTGAATATTTTAGGAATACCTTTAAAATAACAATCTGAGTCTTTTATTAGGCAGTATAAAAATAGCTAACTATAGCATCTTTATTACGAAAGGTATTACACTGATCACTTTCCTTTTTTCATTCCTTTCTTTGTGGTTTAAATTCAGCACATACAGAATATCTCAGGCTCGCATTATACTTCTGCAGAGGTTATCGAGCTGAATATGGCAAAATTCACTTCCTT
>NC_137743.1:1607500-1615000 GCF_963264785.1 Psittacula echo
AATTAATAAAGCAATGGCACTACAAAGCAGAGGAGCAGGGATAGTCCAGGTTCTGCTTTGCATCGTGGCTGGGCTTCAAACCAGGTGAAACATCCACAGGTTCCTTTTGTGCAAGTGGAGAATGTTAAAAAGGCAGAAACCATCTGGGCTCCCACATGGGAATGGCCAAAAAGCCAGCGATGATGGCTGGGGGGGTGAAGTAAGGCTGAGGAGAAGCAGCCGGAGCCTAGATCACAGTCCAGCACACTCCTGAGAAAGTAGGCCAGTAATTAAAAAATTACATCCTGGAATTTAACTGTTCTTTAGGCAGAAAATCATCAGGCAGTGAGAAAGAGAGGGAAATCACTGAAATCTCCCAGCTCACTGGGGCTCAGCAGGGCTGCCATCTCCCCTTCCTGGAGACTGCCCCGAGCCCTGCTCCAGGGATTCATTTCTCAGCATCCCCCGGACAAATGCACAGCTCTGGCTCTACAATTTCAGATCAATTTGTGTCACACATTAGCACTTGTTCTGAAACAAGACTAAAAACACAGATACAATGAAAGAGATGGATGGTTTGGTGTGGACAGCATCTTGGTAAGGCAACTTCAGTGGAAAGATTTGAGTAGTAGGCTTTAGAGGATAAGGTTTGTGTAGTTCTAGGTGTGTAAAAGAGTAGTTTTCATGGTGTTTCAATATATACAAACAAAATGTCAATGTCAAAGTGGTCGTGGGCAACTCCTCTTGAAGTAGAGCTTGCTGTTGCACTCCCTATGGAGATCTGCTGTAAGAGAGTGGGTAGACATTAGTTTTGTTTTATAACTCTCCACAATGGTGTGAGCAACACATACAATAATAGTTGTCAATATTTTCTCTTTAATTCTTTGCCCTACTGTAGTGTATGTGGTCAGGACATAAGGAGCTGTGCATATAGGAAGCTCCAAGTAGCCCTGTGGAAGGACGGACTAATATTTCTATCTTTTCCTTGCGAAAAGTAGGATTCTCCTAAATAGTTCTCACAAGGTGCGACACAGCACAGATTGTTTAGAAATTAAACCAAAAACCTGTGTTAAGGGTGCTGTATCTGATGGCAAATAACTGTGCATTAGTACCCAGCATCCCCTTTTATTAAAGATTGTGAGTCACCAAAGTCAGTACTTGCATTTTGAAGTCCTTCATTTAAATTTCTCAACTTTTTTTATTTAACATCAAAAAGACTGTTCTTAAAAAGGATAGGGATAGTCAAAGGTGGAGAGGACTGAGTAAATCAGGCTAAATATCCTCTGAAACTGGAGCTTTACCAATAGGATTAGCATCAAATAACAAAACTAGGTGTTTTACACTCTGGATAATTCATAGTGGGAGAAAAGCCAATAATGAATTTAAATGCTAGAATGTGACTTTGTTCCTTCTGATTGTTCCTACCTCTCCAGTACCAGGCCATATGGCTTGAGGGCAGGGCACTGCCTTCTCTCCAGAGCTTTCCTGATGAGAGCCAGGTAATATACCTCCTCCTCTGCTTTCCCCCCACAAGCAGCGTGGAGCACAGGATTGTGGTGCAAGGAGTCAGAGGCAATAAGAGAAAGAAATACAACAGGCTGTGCAAGGAGAAAAGAGGTTTTTCTAACTCTGAGCTCACATACTGTGCTGCTTTCTGGAACTGAAATCAGAATTCCTTGAGACTTCATTTTCTTTTGCTTTTAGAGGATAGTTGTGGAAACCACTGACGCTGCTGGTCTCTTATGGTTAAATTATGTGTTTCAGGTTAGCCGGAGTATAGATTTAGTGTTGCTGCTGTTGCACAGAGTCTATTGTAAGATAATTTGTCCCACTCAATTAGACTAAGTTGTCATGTGAGAAGTGCTGAGCTATCACAGGCACCAAAGTTAGCTTGCTGAGAGCAAGCACCCAGGCAAGCACACAACCCAACGGCAGACAGTCTCATGGCCTTAATGCATCAGCTGGGGTAGAGATCTGCTGAAGCTCTGGTTCTTCTGATGCTTCATAGGGAAGGCTGGATGGTTCCAGGTAACAACATTTCTATCCTCCAACCTTAAAAGTAGGAAATTATGCAGCAAAATCTGTTTAAGAATGCTGAGGTGGGAAGTCAAATGTTGCCTGTTTCATTTTTGGCAGCATTAAAGTTGGCTGTTGTAACCTGAATTTTATTGCCTTTGCACAAGATCTTATCACAAGGTCTGATAAGGTCTTACACTGCATGATGACTTCTTGTGTTCGTGACCCTTTCTCCTGTTGCTACCCACTGTGCCTATTTTTCAAGGTGTGAATCAGGATTGTGTGGTGAAGGGGACTTATGGGTACTTTCTGCTGTTCATTTGCCACTGAAATTAGGTAGTATTTAGTGTCAGAGGCAGGAGGAAGGAAGGTCTCTGTCTTCCAGCTGGGTCTTGCTGACCCAATGGATTTAGACTCAGATACGTTTCCTATGTCTATTCCTGTCACATATTTTCTGTGCCATCTTGGGCGAGTCATAACCAGTTTTCCAGCGCTGCAGCATCCTTCTCTTTCTGGTTCCAAGCTCTTGATGGCAGAGTGCAGACCTCTTGCAGCTTGTGCTGGTCCAGGTGGAGCCAGCCCAGAGGTCTCCATGCTAGAGTGGTGGTTGGTTGGCTCTGCCGCGTTAAATCACAGCTGGGAGGTCATTCCATCCAGCCCAGCAGAGCTGGTTTCAATCTCTTTGTCCTTCACCCTGCCTGAGAACTGGTAATGCAGCGGTAATTTCGCCTCCTAGAAGGGCAGTGCTGTTAATTCTGAAATGTTTAAATGTGATGGAGGAAACGTCTTGAAGGAGGTTGATAAGACATTGACTTAATAAATTACAAGGTTAGGAAGATGTGCCCTGTGGAAGTCATGGTGTTACATATTTTTCAGGGAATATAAAAAACGTGCGAGGTGATGTTAATCATCGTTCTCCCTCCTGTGCACTGAGCAGGACAGCTATTCTACATATGAGAAAGTGATAAAATATAATCATATCATTTAATACTTACAAATCAATACTGTGTGAAGATTGTGCAAGCATTTGTTAACTTGTGAGTAGTCGACAGTGAGCGTTTCTTTAATGTAAAGTCTTTAATGCAGATGCATGTTATTGGAAGTAGTGATGAAAACCTTGTATTTATTTTGGGACATTTACAAATGGGTGTGCTATTCCATTGCGAATGAGATTACAGATCAATGATTTTGTCCTCCAACCACTATAATCATAATTTGCCACTTGTTTAGTTGGAGGAGTTTTTAAATTAAGAAAGAAATCATAATTATGATACCAACAACAAGACTGATTAATTAATGAGTCCTCGCTGCGAGATTTAGATGTACCAACTTTCAAAGTGTCCAGTATGAAGCTAAATTACTTTGCTGTTGTTCTGGTTTGGCATTTATGGTAATTTGTCAAGCCTATATGCAGTAATGGATTGACTCATATAACGAAGACTATAATTGCAGCTGTTAGGTAAGGCCTTCTTTATCTCAGCCTGTCTCAGTCGCCATTCCTGCATGATTTCTTGCTGTGCCGAAGCCATGTGTGTCTTGTTTTGTTTTAATACATTACTGACCCAGGGTCTCAGGTTACTGGGGTTCCTGTCATACATTTAGTTCCACTCTCATAAAGCATTGCACAAAAAATGCTGGAACAAGGTAACAATCATTGCTCAATATACTAAGTATAAATGTCAGAGTGTAAAACTTGACTGCAGGAGAACAGTGTAGCGGTAGATAATAATTGAAAATAGGACACTGAGCTATAACAGTGAGGCTGTGAGTTATAAAGGCTCCTATGGCATCATGCAATATGTCTGCTATGTCGTGCTTATCATTAAAAGCTTGTTATCAACCATCTCTTTACTACATATATTCCTTTCTGTTTCATTCTGGTGTCTGAAATGTGCTGGCAGACCTTACCAGGCCATGTAATGGCAAATCCAAAAGGAGCCACAGCATCCCCACCAGCAGGGCACAAGAGTCTGTGCTGGGCAGAAAATCTAGTAGAAGAGTTTGTTTAGTTGTTTAGCACTTTTAAACCACCTTCTTCTGGATCCCATCTTCTCCCTGACACACCACTTTTAAAAGTGTCCAAGTGTGACAACAGATGTTTTGTAAACTTATCTTTTAATCTTTGGTAACTTACATAATTGAAGAAGTTAACAGGTTGTTCATTTAATAGGGATCATTTATACAGGATTTTTTTCTAATAACTTGCTAGAAGGGGGGAAAAAACCTCACTCTTCACTAATATAGAGCATATTTTGCATTTATTATGGGAAAAAATTTTCAGGTAGGAGGTGAGGAGACAATTTGGGAATTTTCGTTAGCTTAAAAACTGCATATTAAACATGAATTGTGATTTTCCATCTGGCCCTACTGGTTAGGAAGCTGCAGTTGGGCATGATCTTCACTGTCAATCAACAGTCCCCAACTGCGAGATTCAAACCTCATGACGAAGCCCACCCCAACTCATTAAACCAAAGCAAACTGTATGAAGTGCGCCGCTGTGTGATTTTAATATTTGGTGCATGTGACAGGATCATTTTAGTGATTTGCAGGATTTATCTCCTCTTAAAAGTACTGCCTAAGGCTACTCTAATTGGTAGGAAAGCAAATTCCCCCTTCTCCTCCTGTCACTCTCTGTTTTATTTACTGAGAACTGCCGAAACCTATTTACACAATAATGAGGATAAATCACCGTGATGCTTTCAACACAAAGAGAAATGTTGCGTGAGTTGAAAGCTGTACAATTAAAACTAAATTCAAAATATTTCTGAAGTCGTGTCTCCAGTTAGTGATAGGGAAATAAAATTAAGGCAAACGATAGGAGTGTACATTGCAACTCCTGCAGATAGGCAGCTAAAATCAGAATTCTTGAGGCATCTTTTATGACGGACAATTTCATTCAAGATTGCAATTAAGTAAATGTATGTAAGTTGCTGTCAATAGCCCAGATGTTCCCCTAGACACATATGCAGCTCTTTAGTTTTTCTCATGGACGTGGAGCTCAGCTACTTCCACCATAGTTGTCTTCTCCACAAGGCACCCACCGATGACCTGTGGGTCAGGGTGGAGATACTACAGGGGGAGAGGATACTCCTTTGTACGGGTGCATCTCTGTCTAAACCGCGACAACCTCATTCACTTTTGCATCCTGGAGAAGTTGCTTGAGATGAAGATGGCAGCTTCAAGTTGAGAACAGGCCAAGGCTCAAAGTGAATGCTGAGAGCACAACATCTGAAGTCAGTGGCCTCTGTGGTGTTGTGGATCTCAGCGGGTCTGTGGCCTGATGCTGACTCTAAGTTTCCAGACAAAGATTTCCCTTGACTGGCTTTCATGGGGGAGAACAAACTGCTGGGACTGTGCGATGGAGTAATGGGCCCTTGTTCCTGGGCCTGATTCTGAATTTCTTGCTTGAAGACTCACGTGGTCTGTGAACACCATCTCAAACGGGCTGCTCAGCACCTGGTGCGTTTTGTAAAGAAATGGAACAATCTTGAAGCGCTTATTCACAAACCTTGTGTATTGTTATCATGAGGTGCTTTATATGTGGTTTGATAAATAGTAATTAAAAATCAAATTAAGATAGGCACCATTGAGAGATCTTTGCTCTTACCTAATTTTTAGCCCATACTGTAACAACCAGATAGCAGAACAAAACCAAACTGTATTTGTCAGAGCAAGTGACACCAACAAAGCCCCTTTTTACAGAAAACACACTGTCTACACTATAATTTGCCCTGGCACAAGCCCCCAGGCCTCAAATTAGACCATACCATTGAAACCAAGAAAACACCATATGCACCATGAAGAGAAAATCATGTCTTCTGAGAACAGCCTTTCTTTTTCTGTAGGACACACAGGCAGGTTACTGATGGTCAATGGTAGAGGTAGAAGTGGCGAAGCAACATGACGATGCCAAATGGTCCTCCCAAAATGGCACTGTGTGCCAGGGGCCCCAAGATGTTGCTGGTGTTTGGCACCGCTCCGCTTGTACACATGGAGTACAAGCCTCTATTGCTGAGGCTCCAGCAGAGAACAGATATCTTCTTTGCCGTTAAGTGCAATGTAAGATACCAATAAGTGTAATAATGAATAATTAAAGATGTATCTCTTATTAGGACACAGGTTTCACACTATCTGTAAACGGACCTTCATTTCCACTGAAATGTATAGGGAGTAAATTCTTCGCACAGGAGCTGCACAAGGAATTTTTCATAGATGTTGCAGTAAAATACTTAAATAACCCATCAAAATTACAACATCAAAGTAAAAACTTATAAAATATTAAGGTCTGAAATGACCTTTTGCAAAAGCACTTGCAAATCCATCTATACCAGTGGAGTTATTTTTATTTATATTGTCAAGTGCTCGTTACATCAATGTAGAACTTGAATAATTGGCTCTTTGGTTTAGATCCTACAATAAGTGATATCAGAGGCAATAATCCTATTGATAAGGGCAGTAGAAGAGCAGACTTTGCTGTAGCACAGCACACAATCTATGGCCAATCTATGTCGATCATGGAGAAATTCAGGGTTGGGATGTAAGCTGTACTGAGTGGCACTGATTCATCAGCCCCACAAGCAGCCCTGGGTGCTGCTGCCCCAGGGAGCTAGGTGGATGGATCCATGTTCACATGCACATCTGGACCACTTCCCAGCAGATCCCAAAATGCCTTTAGAAATGGGTCTCCATGGAGTGAAGGAGGAGGTCACAGCATCCTGACCACTGCAAGAGCCACGCTGGTCCCTGTGAGGCTGTATTGGTTGTACTGGTTGATCCTGCAGAACAATTGCACTGCTGGTCAGCTTGGCCCTGCTTGTCTCATCTCCCAGCCAAGGTCGATGACTCATTCTTAAATCATATTCTCTCCTTTCCTCCTGCCCCCAGATTGCAGTGAGGGTTTTGTACACTTCTGTCTTTGTGTCCTTCTGCAGCTGGTGCTGTTGCTTCCAGACATCAGTATTAAAATTTAGTTTTCTGGTTACTTAATTGGGAAGTGGCGATCCATCCGTTTCCATTTGTTGTCTTATTTCCACACATGTCATTTAGTCACAAAAAACTGAGGCTGAAGGAAGTGCAGGGCAGAACGGTGGAGCTCAAGTTTCATTTTTTATTTGATCTCTCTAAATTACCTCTTTATTGTGGATTTCTTTCCATGTAAATATTCTAGAATTGGACCTAAATTAGTTATTCTAATGCTTTATATATGCTTTAAAAATATTTTTTCCTGCAGAGGACTAACCTCTAAATTCCTGAAAATGTGCTTAAAAAGCACTGCACTTTTCTATATCCAGTGCATCTTGACAGTCTAGGTGATGACTGCTCAGTTATACTGAAAAAAAAATTCAGATAAGCAGATTTTAGCACATTTACCATGTCTTTTAACTTCATCTGACACTGTTTGGATAGAGGATGAGAGAAGTATATTTTTATATCCCATGGGAGTTACTTTATGATGACTCTTTCAAGGTGAATATTGGCATTTATTTAGCCTGAGCAGAAAATAAA
>NC_137743.1:1635000-1642500 GCF_963264785.1 Psittacula echo
GATGGAGGCTGCTTGTCATTGCAGGTTTTGGCTGACTTCCTTAGAGAGACCTCACCTATCACCAGTGCAGATTTTGGTTTAGAATGTTGTTGCTGGGACACTCACATGCAGTATCTGAAATACAAAGAATTAAACCTTTAGTTCCTGCTGAGGTTTACCTGCATGAATGATGCTTCTGTTTGGGGTCTGGTGGAAATACGCTTTACTAATGGTGTTTCTAGGATGTAATAGGTGGTTTCCCACCACAAATATTCCTTTAGCCAAGCCATATTTGAACTGGACCAAACTAGAGCCACCACTTGTGGTCATAATACCAAGTATTTTCTTGCTTAGTGTTGAAATTCAGGTACAAAAGTCTTTCTGGTCTATTTGCTCCAACATCTCCTCTCAAAAAGGTTAAGAAGAGGTGAAAAGGATGAAAAGGCACTTGCAGGGTTTAAAAAATCTTATATGGGAGAAAAAAACGTCTTTCATATCACAAGAAAAAGTCTCCCGTAGGTTGTTATGTGCATAAGGTGGAGGCTTAAGAGCAGACACATTTGCAGATGAACTGCTTTTACTAGCTTCTCCGAGACATGACATTTGTTCAGAAGATTAGCCAGGTTGTAATGTGTAGCATAATTGCACTGTGCGGATGTCCCAGAAGTGAAAACCTAATTGCTTGACAGGCCTATAACTTTGTGGTACGCTCTCACCTTGTTAGGTCCTTTTCTGATGCAGTTCAAATGAAGTCTGGCCGCAGGTGTGCCTAATTTACCTCGCAACAGAACGTGTTGAGTTTAATTGCACAGTGGTTGTTAGGAAAAATTGGTGGGTGGAATATCAAGTGACTTACTGTATGCGGCTGGCAGATGGGCGTTGAGAGGCATCGCGGGCTAAGTGTATAGGTGAGGTGAGTTAATAAAAGATGTAAATTCTATCTTAAAATGGGGAAGTCTTGTGGTAGGTAATACATTTTAATTAAGGTGGTAGAAGTCCCCTTTCTAGCAGTGGGGGGGGGGGGGGGGGGGATGGAAATCAAAGCAAAGAAATATCACAAAGACTGCATTTTCCTCCGTACCAGTATTTTAGGAGTGTGTTTAGGAAGGGTACTCTGCAAGGATGCATTTATTAAAGAAGACTACAATTTGTGCTTATAATACAATGTATAACAGGGAGAGCCATGTCTAGGAAGGCCTACATTCTCAATCTCTTGGTAGCAACAAAGTTTGAAACACAAGCAAGTGAAGCTCTGATCCACCTCCTTGCTTCTTGCTGTGTCACACAGATGTTGCCTTGGGAGCACATGGCTTGCAGACAAAGCACCTGGCCCTGTTATTCCTGCTGTAGGGATGGGTTTATAGCACCCATGGTCCTTGTTGGTCAGCTGAGAGGCACAACCAGCTCAGTTGCCTTCTCTTGGCAAGCTTTGAGAAACGCTCCGCCTGGGAACATGGTTTTAAACTTACCTTGTATCCCTCTGAAAAGCTCATCTTGATGCCACCTGAATTCTCCAGAAACCACAGATTTAAAAAATGAAATACAATACCTCAGTATCAAGGAATGTAGCAGAGCTGAAATACGAGTGCTGCTTGTGTTCACTCCAGCCTGTGGCTTCATTATTTAGCTCAGTGCTCAGGGTCATCCTAGTCAGCTTGAAGATGTCTAATTCTACCAAGAGTGGGTCCTTTTCACCAAGTAATTGAACAAATACCAGTTCCAGTTGATGTTTTAGTGAAAGGGTGCTTAATAGCCCTATTTTTTTTTTGACAGGATGTGAGCTCTCTGTATAGAAACAATTCATCACGAATGCTTCACGTTAAAAACAATCCACGAGGAGCAATACTTAGCATTCCTCGTGCACAATTCATTGGAGGATTTCCGAGCAATTTACAAACATTAGCTCAATAAGCCTCACAACACCCATTTGAGATCAGAAAAAAAAATAATAGATAAGATACTCCACTTCAGCCTGGCTGTGGCACTAAGGAGCTGTAAAGCTGGAGGCTCGTCCCAGCTCCAGACTCCCCAGTGCCTGGTGGTCCTGTACTAACATGAGAATCAGCTGGGCCTTGCACATCATCAGAGTCTGTGGGGTGGAAGGTGTGCAAAAAAACCCTAGAGGTATGACAGAAATGCCATTACCCTTAGCCTATAGCCCTTTGAGATAATAAGTATCTTTACAAAAAAAAACCCCAAACCTCCCCAAAACCAAGGCAGATAAATTAGGGTGAGGGTGTTGCTAATAAAGGTGCAGTTTCTTGGAGCTGTTAATAACGTCCCTGCAATAGTGCCCGGAAAACCCAAGTTTAAGTGAGCACCCAAGCTAGGAGATCATGTCAACCACCACGGACGTCTCTCAGCTCAACAGCTAAAACCCTTTTACAGGTTTTGTGTTGCTGCCTGTAGCAAGGGGTTGGAACTGGATGGTCTTAAGGTCCTTTCCAACTCAAACCATTCTATGATTCTATGATTTTGGGATTGGAAGTTTTAAATGAATGTACACTTCAGCACATGCTGAACTGATGGCAATAATATATTTATGCACAGTTTCAGTAAACTTAGTTGTTTCCTACTTGACTTTCTGACATGAGAGATCTTTCCATCAGCATTAGCATCCTGTGTTAATATTAGGGCCCTACTTAAGATTAAATTAAAGAGGAAAAGTTGTGATTAACAGCACCAGTTTGTGATATGGGGATACTTCCATAATGCTTCTGTCTGATACTCAAAGCTCTGCAGGAGTGAGCACAATGTGATGCAGCCTCAACCGTACTTTCTGTTGGCCGTGGCTGGGCCGTGTTGGGTGCTGAAGAAAGGGAGAGGGGCCTGGCTTGCCTCCTGCCAGGAATGCTGTTGGCACACGGTAACTTCTGTGAGGTCTATGCAGTCAGAGTAGTTCCAGTCACTCATAAAGATTGACATGAATAAATAATAGGTATTCATATTCTAAATGTAAAAGCTCTGCCTAACCTCGCTATTCAACATGTATGAAGTTGGGCAGCACAAGCTGCTGGACTAGAGCATCTGAGAAACTCTGGGAGAGGAGAAAATCCTGAGCCTTGCTTGTCTTTATCTGTCAGTCATTAGAAAATGCAGACCCACAGAACATCTTGTTTTAATTATGAAACATGAAAACACAGCTACATGAAGAAAAGAGGCAGTGTTAAGCTGTGGACATCCTCCTGTGTGAGGGCAGGATGGAAGAGTGGAGGGTGGAGACATCCCCTATCAGCTCCATCCTCCGCTATGGGAGGGCAGCATAAAAGAATTTGCATCTTTCCAAGCTTTTCCCCTTCCTCTAAGTGCTTGTTGTATTCCCGGGAGGCAGCATTGCTACAAAAATGGTTTATAGGGAGATGCCTAGATGATAAGGGTTAGTCCTAAATAATTGCTGGTTGCTGCTCAGCAAAAATAAGCTGGATTTCCATCCCCGGGTAAGTGACTCCTTACAGTTAAAGGCTGGCAAAGGTTGAAGAGGTCGTACGACAGGGCCTAATTTGCCATGTTCCTTTCCTTTCAAAAACAATGAGAGAACCAGGGCCTTGCCAGTGGGCAGATCCTGCCTGGATCTCCCTGGAGTCAGCAGGAGTTGGATCGAGTCCCTTTGAATAGTGAGAGTTTCCAAACCGTAGGCAAAGCCAAGTGTTTTTCAGAAGATTGATCATTCATTACCTTGGAATTTTTTGACGTAGAGGTCATTCCTGCTAATATAAGTTGTGAAAAAAAGAAAATGTATTAAAAAATAGAGACAAATTCTCATCTGTTGTAAGTCATCGCCTTTGAAGTCAATGAGTCATTGAAATCAACTTTCCCACACCGAGCTGAGGATATGGCCTCGAGTCAATACATTTGTAGTTGTTGAAAAATTAAAAATATAAATTTGCCTTTCCCTGGCAATAACGTGCTGTTTATGACAGAGATCTTGTGTTTTAAAATAAGTTCATTAACTAATAGGAAAGTCATATTTCACTACCGGTATTCATTTGGGTATAACTATTTATGATGAAATTTTATTAAACTTTCTTAAAATTGGATTTACATTTTGATGAGTCTAATAGATTTCAATTTTGTATTTTTATAGATTCTTTCTAAAGTTTTTCCTCAAGTGCAATCAGAACTGTTTGAAGAATGCAGGCAACCCGCGAGACATGCGAAGATTCCAGGTACAGATCCCCTTAAAGAATAAATGATGTGTAAAGGACTTACATGTTCATCTTGAACTTTTGTTAACTAAAACCCAGTGTCAGTGCTTCTACTTAGTGTATTTCCAAGGCTGTGTGCCATTAAAAGAAGTGCTATTGGTATTTTACATTTCCCTCACTAATTTAAGTGCTAGTTCTTGGGACTCACCGAGTTCTGTACTGGACTGTAATGGGTCAATGCTGAAGCAAGTGGGTGTCACCTCAGGAAGTATTTCCCTAGTTTTCCTTCATACTAACACCTTGTGTTGTAGTGTGGCATGTGCTCAGACCTGCAGAGATTTCACTTAAGAAGAATGAGTAGCTTTGTCTTACTAACAGACATGGCTATGGAGCGCAGGGAAGTCTGGATCTCACACAGGGTTTTTTCACATTCACAACTTGTAAATCCAACACTGGTGCTCCAACCCACATGTTTTTACTCCAGTTGTATTAGAAAATGTTTAATACTTCACTTTCTCCTTACAGCTTTTGAAATATCCTGTGGTGAATCATAACACTACAGAGAGACAGCTGACGTGATGGACAAATGATTTCCTCTGTATTTGGGGTCATTTGAAATGCTTGTTAGGAAAGACATGGGTTTTATTTCAAGTATTTCACAATGATATTTGGGACTAATAATAAAATAGCATTGAGATGTTAAAAACTTTCTTATTTTGGAAAAGAATAACTTGTGGCTAAACTTGATAGCAAAACATGTGACATCTGTTTCCACGCACAGCCAACCAACCAGTGAACCCAGCACCCTTGAGCCAGCCAACAGAAAAGATCTGTAGCTGGAAAAAATCTTTCTTCAAAACAATTGAGCCAAGCTTCCATTTTTCATGCATCTCAGCTTCACGTGGCATTGGTGATATTGATCCATCTGAGCAGAACAGAAGGTCAAACCTGGAATGAGTGGAAATGTCCTCTTTGTCTCACCGATGACTAAATGAAGCATCAGTCATGAGTGATCTTGTGGTCGACAATGGAGCCAGTAGGCACTAGAAAGGCTTTCCTGGGTCTCTTTAGCTAATCTCCCTGCCTCTCAGAAGGTTTAACTGGACTTAACAGTATGTCAGATCTTGAACAATATTTTTAACTGGTTTCACTGTCTCAGCACCTTCCTTTAGGTGAGCTGCAGGAATAAGCCAATATAACAAAGCGTAGCATGTCTACTTTCTTCTGCTGAACTACAGTATTTTCCCTTGGTGACTGACCTACATATACATGACAGAACAAAAATAGTTGTCATTTTTATATACACCTATCTCTGCCTTTTTAATATACCATGCTCTAGGAACCAAATCCAGAAATCTGCACTAAAAATCACACTTGTGTGTTTTGTGATATTTCTCAAAGTCTGTGAATCTCTTTAAAGGTGAATGTGGGCAGCCCGGTGGCCTGGCAGCAGCTCTGTGGCCATGGCAAGTGTGAGACCTCAGCGCTCTCCAAAGTGGATGCTGACAAGAGTGAAAGTGTCCACTTCTGGGAGGAGAAAGCTAGGGAAGCAGAGCAGCCTGGCAGAGAGCTGCCCTCAGGCTGTTCCAAAGGGTACCGCAGATGGCTGTCTCAGAGGAGGCGGGACACATAGAAAAGGTGCTGTGATAGCTGAAAGCTAATTATGGGTTGTGAATAAGAAGCAGGATCAGAGGTGATCCAAAACATAGAAGCAGACAGGAAATTTCTTCTGATGCTTTGGACCAGCTCTGTGCAAAAAGAGGATGGTTTTTCCCCTTCCATTTTTGTTCATTAAATGTTTAGGAGATGGTGTGAAATAATTTCTATTACATCCAAAAGTAAAGTAAGTGGATGTAGAAAGCTAAAATTTGTACCAGCTTTTGCCACCGTCACCAATAACATTAATAAGGCCAAACTTAGCCATGACTTTAAGGACCCTACTAACATTAAACCCCAAAGAAAACCGTGCAGCGATTACTTCATATAGAAAACTTGGAACCTAAACCACAGGGCCCATGCTGGAGTATTTAAATAAGATGTAAATGTCTGTCTGGGATAACAGGAATCGACCTATGAAGCCATGTTCTGCACAAACACAGGCGCATCTCAGGGTTTCCTCTTTGGCTTATGTTCACGCAATATCGTTTCCGGAAGGAGTTTCACAACTCCATTGTGTAGGTGTTTTTATCGGGAAGGTTGTGCATTTTGCATATGTTCCTTTTCCATTTTCTACTGAGAAGCAGCTGGAAGCCAAAGAAGGCGCTATCCATCATCTCTTCTATGGCCGGACCCTGAACCTGGACACAAGAATAGGAGCCTTTCACTCAAAAATAAAGGAGGAAATTCCATTGACATACCAGGGTCAATCACCATCCAAATGAACTTGAGAAGGGATACTTTTCATGGATTGAAAACACTTTCACTATTCATATTCAACTCGGTCTTTTCAGATGCAAAAAAGTTCATTATCAGACATTAAATGTAATTGTAAAACTGACCTGGAGATCATTTACTGAAGAAAAAAATGGGGAGTTACGATGCTTCCTGATTTATTAAGCTTTTTTTATTTGGAATCCTCACAACCCTTCATTTGAAGACAGTCTCAAGTGAACAAATTTTAATTAGATAAACTATCTAATCAATATATCAACAGATCAATCAAAACAGCGGCTTTTAAAATGAGTGGCTAGAGGGGTGTTTCTGAAACTAATGGCTAGAAGAGTATTTCCCTGAATTGAATTCATTTGTTAGCATAATAGGAGATTAAACTCTAATTAGTGTAGCAGGTTCTGAAGAGAAACAATTGTGAGTTAAAAATCACCAGTGTTAGCCACATCAACAAAGATGTATTCATAGTTGTCACTCACTTCGTTTAAGGCGAAAAGTGACTGGCCGTGGTGCTTTGGCTCAAAAGACGGTCTTGATGCTGTGTCTAGGCTTGTGAGGACGTGCAGGGTGTTTTCAGTTTTGCCTTTTGTTTTCTTTTTTCAGGTTGTTGTATCAACAACAGTCAATGTGGATGGCCACGTGCTGGCTGTCTCAGACAACATGTTTGTACACAACAATTCCAAACACGGGAGGCGGGCTCGCCGCCTTGACCCCTCAGAAGGTACGGCCCCTTCTTATCTGGAAAATGGTAGGCACACATTTACATGTCTTTTTTTTTTATTTGCAATGCTTTTTTTTTTTTCTTTTCCTTTTTTTTTTTTTTTTTTTTTGGTTGGTTTTTTTCTCACCATACTTTATGTTGATGCACTACGACATTTACTTTTACATAATTTCTTCTCTCATCCATCAAACCACCCATTAAAAAAGTCCATTAGTATTTCTCAGTCCTTGTCAACTACAGTACGGCGCTTCTGAATTTGCTTCTGAC
>NC_137743.1:1647500-1652500 GCF_963264785.1 Psittacula echo
GCATACAAAAGACCATCAAAGCTGGTAAAAAAGGTCTGTCAACACCATGTAAAAGAAGGGCTGATCAAAGGGAAGAACAAAGCGATTCTCTCAGAGGCTGTGCAGCCTTCAGCCCCAGCCTCGCTGCAGCTAACTGGCTGTTGGGAGCATGGAGAGCCTGGTGCTGGCTGCTGCCTACCTCTGCTCCCCAGCACCATTGTAATAACTCATGCAAATGTGAAGACTCTAGAGACAAAGGGAGGTCAAGTAAATGGCTCAGGGATTCATGTCGACAAACAATATTAGATGTAAAATGTGTACCTTTGACAAAAGTATTAATATAGTGCTTTTGATTTTTTCCTGATGAAAAGTGAAAAGTAGTAATTACGAAGTGACAGAGGAAAATGAAGTTTTGAACCAAAAGGCAAAGTTCGCGGATGAAAAAACCCAACCCAATTAGCTGCTTATGAGGAATCGAAATTCAGAGCATTTGCTCTTCCATCTCCCTCAACAACCTTTTGATTGACTCTGCTTAGATCTGTACAGCAAAGCAGATAAATCGACATGCCACATGCATGCGATGCTTAATCATTTGTAATAGCCATATTTGCCCTGACATACAATTTGCTATATCAAGCCAGTTTTTTCTTGCTCACCAGTGTTCTGCTGCTTGGCCTTTGCTTTATAAAACATTTAATAGTTTGCTTTAAATACATCAACATGCTGATATATGATTGCCCTTTATATGCCTCCTCGAGAAATCATGCACTTTCCTCCTATTGTGCTTTGCATGGTTTGTCATTGGTGAAGAGATCTCATGTCAGGAAAGAAGGGGTATTAAGGTCTTGATTTTCTGTCTTGTACAAGCAGCTACTCCGTGCATAAAGGCCATCAGTCCTAGTGAAGGCTGGACTACTGGTGGGGCTACTGTCATCATAATCGGAGACAACTTCTTTGATGGCTTACAAGTCGTATTTGGAACTATGTTGGTCTGGAGTGAGGTAAGCTATCTAAATTGGTGGGCTTTGAACTGTCACATTTTTCCATGAATGATTTTAACAAGCTGTCAATAGGCTATTGACATGAGGTATCAGGAGATTTTGTTTCACGGCGCCTTTTTAACCATGAATTCACATGTGACAATCGACAACACGGAGAGAAATATACTTGAGGCACATCATGGCCCTCTAGTGGAAGACTTGCTGTAGGAGGTCTCCCAGTGCAATTGGACAATTAGTGTTAAAATTACTAGAAGTAGCCTTAAGGAGACATATGGAGGCAATTTTCATATGAATGATGCCCTGTGGCCTTTCCTGCAAACGAAACCCGAGGATCATTTACAGAGTTTTTTCTTAAGAAAACTTGTAGAACCCTTATCTTCCAACATGACAGCGAGAAGGGAGAACTTTGAGACGACGAGTCCGATTGAAAGTCATTTTTGTAACTATGCAAACAGGCTGGCATCAGTCTTATCAATGCCATCTTGATTTAAGGTATGTTTTCTGTATGATTCTCGTAGCTGATAACACCCCACGCCATCAGAGTTCAAACACCACCACGGCACATTCCAGGAGTTGTTGAAGTAACTCTCTCCTACAAATCCAAACAGTTCTGCAAAGGTGCTCCCGGCCGGTTCGTCTACACTGGTAAGTGTAAGGTTTCCTTACTGCTTTTGGGACAATAACTCCCATGTCTTAATGATACACAGGCAGTGCAAAGCAGGAACATTACAATGCTCTTAAAAATTTGGCTGTGTCTTGCAGGAAATGTATGTGGTGGTAGCTGAACCTCAAAATACCTTCTTGTATGGGCACCCAGAAGCTCTGGTGCCTCTCGAAGCCTCTTGGGTCTTATATATCTCCATGTCTCATGAGACCAAGCTCTCTCACAAAGATACCTGTTACTTCCTGTTCTCATTTTTGGCCAGAAATAGATTAACAACGGCATTTCCTACTCTGCTCCAGCCAGAAAAAGGAGTTAAGAAGTATTCAGTGATGAAAAATATTTCTCAGACTATCTATCCAAACTTCTTGAACTTCCCTAAAGGTTCAGTTGGAGTTCTAGGCACCGGTTCAAGCAGCTGTTGTTGGATCCAAATAACTTTATCCAACCTTATTCACAATCTGGCTCTAAAAATTCTTTCAGACCTGAAACTTGGGATACAAACTCACAAGCCTGGGAATGATTTATTTATGCCAATCCTGTTAAAGACATTTGATTTTAATTTACAAGAGCACAAGAAAAAGTCGGAACTTTGTGGTTTCCAGTGGTTTTAATACGAAAATTCTTACTTTGGGATGAAGTATTGCTGGCTTTTTATCTAAAATGTGTATTACAGCTTTTCTGGCATTTAACAATGAATTTGACTGAGGTGCTGGGGGAGAAAAGGGAGAAACAGCAATTTAATTTACCGTTCTTTTGGATGAGGATTATAGGTAATAAATTTGATCTGATGAATCAATCTCTCATTTGAAAACAAAGAGCCTTTAACTGTTTACTCGTCAGACTGTAGGGATTCAGGGAGAATTCTTGCTGCTTATTGGGTAGATAATGCAGATTGCAGATGATGTGCAGATGATGTGCATTTTGATGAATATTTTCCCCCTAGACTGCAACTGTTTCTATCTATTAATTCAGATCTAATGGGAAAAGTGTGTTCCTGGGTAGCTTTAAGCTAGGACTTTTCAAACAGTTAACACATTGTGGATATGTTTTTGACTGCCTAAGATCTATCAGTGAAATGTACTTTTAGAGTGAAGGTAGCATCTGATATTGCTATCTTCCATCTATCCCTTGAGCAAACTCAATGCTTGCATTCACACTGGGGTGCCTCAATTCTGGCTGACAAGGGAGACAATATTGACATTTTCTTGATCTTTCTGATTGGTTTTTTTACCGGAGGTACCAAAGAGGGTGGTAGTGACTCTTTTGGTGCTAACAACATATGTTGAAAGCCAACATTGTTTTGTAGCCTATTGCAAAGGTGGTGACTGCAGGTGGGGCTGCATGTGGTCATGGTTACAGGCTAAAAAATGCTGTTATGAGCATAGTCCATGCAAAGCTACAGTACCCTGACAAGTATGACTGGCTAGGATAAGTGTTCAGCAAAATAAAAGATGAATGAATTAAAAGCCTCAGACTAAGTTCCAGATAGTTTAGCTGTTGTGAGCTGGTGCAGTTCCATTGCACACAGGGAAGCACTGCAGATTTGAACCAGATGACAGTCTGGCTCAGTACAGAGGAATTCTGAATTGCTCCATAGTAATGTCTTTAACTGATTTCTTAGGTGAGGATTTTGCAAATTTGGCAACTTTTGCTGGTTTTGAACTTCTTTTTTTATGTGTAAATACGAATATGTATGAAATTAAGGAAAAGACATTTGTTTCTTCTTTCCGGGGGTCATCTTTTGTATATATCGCTAAGTAAAGATATTGAGAACAGTGAGAGTGTCAGGAGATTTTCCTGCTGGAAAAAAATGGTAATAAAGTACATTGCTAACAACACTTTAGTGGGATATATATATATATATATATTTAAAATGCCTTTTGAGGGAAAGACAAACCTATATCTCAGCAATAAGAGAATAAAAAGATAACACCCGCGTCTGCCTGACCAAGAAACTTCTGCCCGCTCTGCTTTATCCTGAAATGATAGGAGGACTGAGATAGTCTTTGGAAATTACAGCTGCCATTGAGAGCGGAGCCAAGCCTGACTGTATTTCAGAAAATGAAAATGATGTAGTCCTAGAGGAGGGAGGGGCTGAATCCCCAGGGCATCTGTTTCCCATCAGTGTCCCACCATGCTTGCAGCCTGGCTTGGCACTCTAACATTTAACCTTCCCAGCATGAGGTAGACCATAGGGCAACAAGGCTGCCGAGTAATGAAACAAGAGTGTAGTGTGATGTACAAAGCCTTTGTGAGCAGAGAAGTTGAGACATTAAATGATCAGGGTGCAGAGATACGAAAGTTCCAGATTTTTCTCAAAAGCCCCTATTAGTCTCACACAGAAGCAGGAGCGCGCCAGCTCTCAGCAGGCAGAGGCAAGGCCTTTCCCCATCTATCCATGCCTTTTTGCCCGCTGCTTTCAACTATTATAAAGATACAATTACCTTGGGAGATTGTGGCAGTTCAGTTGATTAGCACGGTGAATTAAAAGAATGAGTCACAAATGACATGTCCAGCTCTTCTCTACTAGTCCTTTGTATTCCCAGTATACCTCACCCCTGTTGTAAGAAGGTCAAAAATTAGAGAGAGATAACAATTTTCAAGCAGCTAGCACTTAGGAGCAGAATTAACAATCATTCTGTATGTAATTGCCAGTTAATAGTAAATTGCCTTCTAGACTGTAAAATGCTATATAAACTGGTGGGCACCTAAAATTAAATTAATGAGGTATTTGCTGCATTTAAAAGTGAATAGTGCAAATTAATAACCGGGTACTATACTTGTTTTAATATATATTGACCAGTGCATCGTTTGCTTGTTTAATAATCATTTTTAAAGGGCTACCTGAAAAATTCTCTATGTCTGAGCAAATGGAGTGGCTTGTGCAGGTTGTAGCTGTAATTTTGCTGCTGAAGTCTTCCAGATTTTTAAATCAAATATCAGAGATTATTTTTTTAATTAGAATATAAGCACTGCGGCGTTATTTGATTATGGCAAATTGTGATTTGTATGCTTCTAAATGAAATTATGTTACAGATAAAACTGCACCTTTGCACACATATTTTAAGCTCTAGATTCTGTTGGTTTACTTGAAGATGAGCGGCAGTGCTGAATTTACAGTGTGTTGGTGCCACTGCCTTACTGTTTTCTCCAAGTGTCTATTTTGCATAATGGTTACCTAGCAAATAAAGGAAGTATAGTCAGACCCTGTGTATATTAAAATAGTTCCAAAGAAAGCCAGTTGGCACGCAGAACTTTTAAATGCTGGCGGTTTGCACTGCGCCGTTCCTGCTGCACACCCTTGTTTTGATAACTTCCTTTGCTCGGTGAAAGAAATGACCCAAATTGTCAGGAGA
>NC_137743.1:1657500-1660000 GCF_963264785.1 Psittacula echo
GGTAGAATATTTTGCTGTTTTCATAAAATGCCATGTTTTATTATAGTTATGTATATAATAGACTGTGCTAATTCCTTGGAATGATTAGAGCATTTACAGTTTGATGTCATACAGGTTTCCTTCCTCTTCCAGTCTCTACTGAAATACTGCAAAGTCCCTCCTTTGCAATGCTCCATGCTAATGCTTGATAAGATCATAGAATCATAGGATGGTTTGTGTTGGAAGGGACCTTGAAGCTCCTCCAGCTCCAACCCCTGCCACGGACAGGGACCCCTTCCACTGGAGCAGCTTGCTCCAAGCCCCTGTGTCCAACCTGGCCTTGAACACTGCCAGGGATGGGGCAGCCACAGCTTCTCTGGGCACCCTGTGCCAGCGCCTCAGCACCCTCACAGGGAACAGCTTCTGCCTAAGAGCTCATCTCAGTCTCCCCTCGGGCAGGTTCAAGCCATTCCCCTTGCCCTGTCCGTACAGGCCCTTGTCCCAAGCCCCTCTCCAGGTTTCCTGCAGCCCCTTTAGGTACTGAAGCTGCTCTAAGGTCTCCCCTTCATGCAGCAGAGGGGCAGAATCCCCTCCCTGAGCTGCTGCTCACGCTCTGGGGATGCAGCCCAGCACACGGGGGGGTTCTGGGCTCAAGCACACACTGAAGCTGGGTCATAGGGAGCTTCTCCTCACCCAACTCCCTCAAGTCCTTCTCCTCAGGGATGCTTCTTACTGGTGGCATTGTTGGTTTCTTATGATGTGCTCATTCTATGTGTTTAAGTCATAGTAAATCTGCAGATATTTCATATGGTAAACCTCTCAGATTGAAACGTGTGATGTGGACTGATATGGTGATGCAGTTAACTGACACACCAAGTATATTGTGGGTGGATTTACTTTAAGTGGTTTTCGTTCACTTCAAAGTACTTCATACTTCAGCTTTTAATTTATTATTTCTAATCAAGCACCACTGATTCTAAATATCTGTAACAGCAGCAGAGTGATGTCTGATGTACAGTAGGTTGGGTTTATGGCTTAGCATGGCCATGTCCCAGGTGAGGTTCACTCATCCCCATAAACCTCATTGTCTTGCTCTGTAGGGTCAGATGCATGGTCCATCTACCCAGGTTTCTATCCAGTGGCTTTGGGGAACGCTATAGGGGAGCACATACAAGCAGAGGGTGCATGTATTGTGTATTGCCTGCACTGCTGCATTCTTTATTCATTCTCTCATCAGAGAGCTGGGGAGATGACAGGCACTGGGCAGGTAGGGGCAAGGGTGTGGAGCTTGCACCAGAGCTGGGTGCTCCTCACACGACTGTGCCAAACCTCTTGTTGAAATTTTGACACCTCTCTTTGAGGTAGGTTGCTTGGTATATAAGGGTCAAAGGACCCAAAACACAGCTCTTTCTAACCAGGTTGCTCAAGGTTGGATGCGGTTTGTGGCAGCCTGGTCCAGAGGAAAGTATCCTTGCCCATGGCAGGGGTTGCAATTGGATGAGGTTTAAGGTCCTTTCTAACCCAAACCATTCTATATGATTCTATCATTCTAACCTCCTTTCACTGCCTCCTCAAGTTGTTGCTGTGCTGGTTCCTACAGCTGCCTTATGAGTCACATAGAGCACACAGAGTCCTTGTGCTTTGGACACTTATCAAATTCAGGCCTGAGGTAGTGGCCAAATTCAGGGGCGATAAAGCTGGGGGCAGCACCATGCTGGGAAAGCTGCAGTATTGGCCCAGTTCTGTAGAACTACCAGAGTTTTCATGCACAGAACAAGCTCTGCTTCCTACAGGGCTCCCCCTGTTCCAGAGAAGAGCTCTTGCAGGGGATCAGCATGGATGCCCATGCTACTTCATCTCCATGGTGTGCTGCACAGCTAGATTGTGCACCTGAGGTTGCTCAAACTGCCCCAGTCAACACAATGCCTTTTCATTTCCGCCTCCCATTCGTTTTCTTTCTCTTCTCCTTCTCCTTCTCCTTCTCCTTCTCCTTCTCCTTCTCCTTCTCCTTCTCCTTCTCCTTCTCCTTCTCCTTCTCCTTCTCCTTCTCCTTCTCCTTCTCCTTCTCCTTCTCCTTCTCCTTCTCCTTCTCCTTCTCCTTCTCCTCCTTCTCCTTCTCCTTCTCCTTCTCCTCCTTCTCCTTCTCCTTCTTCTCCTTCTCCTTCCCCTTCTCCTTCTTCTCCTTCTTTCTTTCTTTCTCATTCTTTCTCCTTCTTCTTCTTCTCTTTCTTAGTCTTCCTCTCCTATCCCTCCACCTCTCTCTGTCCCTCTCAGTTTCTCTCTGCCTCTCCTTCATCCATTCATTCATTCAAAGTAGATCTGTAGCTATTATGATGGTAATGACTTTTTTGACACACATGAGAGCCTGAAATACTACTGTTCTCGGTAAACGTGGCAATGGAGGCATCCTTGCAGAATCCAGTCATGAAGATATTAGTGCTTCACTTGTGTCTGAGTGTCACCTATCAAAAGCTGTGCTAAAGAGCCTAAGTCCTGTGGTGGGACAGCCTGGAGGGGCTGG
>NC_137743.1:1667500-1670000 GCF_963264785.1 Psittacula echo
CCATGGAGTTAGTCTGCTGAAAACGATATCTACATCAAGAAGTAATATACTCTAATAAGTATTTTCATCTTAACTCTAGTCGTTGGGCCTCCAGGCTCAGTTTTTGTTTGAGTCAGGCAGAGCTATAATAAAGCCCTATGACTCCTTATAAAGCTTGTTAAACACAATGTGTGCAGTCTAACTGAGTCAGGATCATGATTCATGCACTGTACACAACAGCATGTGCTGCTGATTTATGACCAAGCACAGTTCATAGTCAAAATTACAATTTGAGGGATAAAAAGATTAATTACTATTTGTGGCCTGCAATTTCATGAGGCTAGTGGATTGCAGCTGTAGAATGATAGTGCTCTACATCAGTTTGTAGTCAGCCATTCACAGATTATTAAAGCTTTGCAAGATTAAGTGCTCCTCCTGCCTGGTTTGTGCTCAGGCAATATGCTAGACAAAAAAGGACCACAGGGATAAATCTGAAGCTAGCAATAGCTGGACATATGTCATAATTGCCAGTTTCCCATAAATCCACAGCCAGTATAGAAAGCAGCCCATGATGCAGACATCATATCATGACTGTAGTGATTGCTATATATGGCCTCAAGACCTGTAACTTTGTTACTGTGCTATCATTTTTGCAATATATTGGATAACCCTTTGACTATTTTCCAGCCTAATTATAAATAGAAGTAATCATTGCTTTGTGAAGGGGAAAGAGAAAAAACCCCTCAACTCTCTTCCTCAGAACAGGGTATAAAATGAGGTTTGCAGCTGTGATAAGGTTTGCAAAGAAAATGGCCCGTTGCGTGTGAATCTGTGCTCAACAAACAGTTGTTGAGATCTGTATTCATATATGCTACTTAATTTGACTCATCTCTTTATGTTCTAGCACTTAATGAACCAACCATAGATTATGGTTTTCAGAGGTTGCAGAAAGTTATTCCACGACATCCAGGTGATCCCGAAAGGTTACCAAAGGTTAGTAAAGAGTCAAAAAGCATTTGTATTTTTTATTAATGTGTGTTGCCATACACTGTTTATCACTTGTAAAATAATGCCTCGTAAAAACTCTGGCTAATGCATCAACTCCTTAGGTACATCCAGCTACATCAAGCAACCACCATTCTTAAATTTGACCCATTTTCCACATTAATTCTTTGCCATTAAGTTAATCGAAGGGTTTTAAGATCCCATTTGATACTTGCGCGAGAGTATTTTAAAGAAGGAGAATGGATTTTCTGATACAAATATTTTGGATTCTACAAGAGGGACATAAACTTCCTGCGTAATGAAATAGTTCAATTAAACATTTTCCACTCCAGTAGCTTGTAGTGATTTCAATCTAAGCAGCCCCACTCTGATCTGTGATTATTTGACTCTTGTTTTCCTTTCATTTTCTAAAGCTCGATTCAGTTTAATCTTTTGTTTACAAAGCTTTTGTTATAAGTCCCTGACTTAGCAGGCTAACAAATGAAGTCCACATATTAATATCTAGAGGGACTTTTCATTTAAATTCAACAAAGACAAAAGCTGCCTGTGTTGTTTATGCACATGACACATATCACAGAAATTTCATTTTGATGTAAAACATTAAAGATAAGTCATGCTTATAATTTTTCCTTTTCTTTGATATAATATTGTCTTTTTTCCTTTCGTGCAATCTCTGATTTTCAAGGCAAACTTGAAAACACAAATGAAAATGAAGTGGTAACATTATGACTGATTATTTTGTATTCTGTTCCTGCGTGCATCAAGTCTTGACCACCTCTGAGTTTTATTAACACAATAAACCCCTTTAGACATTACCTTTTAATGCTCAGCATGAACATAAGCAATATCATTAGGTTTCTCTTTTAATTTGTGAGCACGCCAGCAACTCATATCAGATATTCACTGTCAAAATAATTGGAGACACACTGAAGGATTGTTCAAATGCGGGGTGTTTCACTGAGGGGTTTTTGTTCCTGCACGTTGAGCTCCAGCAGGACAAGTTTTGCCTCCAGAAGAGCTGGAGCCATCAATATCATTACCCATAGGGCTTTTGCTGCCAGCAGTTCGGTCTCTGGATGGATATACGTATTAATGGTATCACTGCTGCTTGGCTTTCCATATATGAATGTTGTTATTGCCCTCAGTATAAAAGTCGATGTAAATGTGCAGCCATTTCCATTAGGAACCCTATGGAAATAAATTAGTGGGAGATTTGCAATGGGCTGCTTAAAATAGTGCTGGGTTTGAACCTGGGGGGAACATTTGAGACAGAGCCCTCCAGAAAGCCTCAGCCCTTCAAAGGCTCAGCTACACATGTGGATGTTTTAACACATACAAGTGAGCAGTTGTTCTGAATCAACAGATCCATACGTGTGCATAAAGTTAAGGGTGCCTTTGGAGGATTGGAGACTTGTTACATAGGAATTTTTTTGGTAGGCAAGGAATTGGAAACAATCTCTATTACTCAGATGGGTTCAGCAGATTATTCCCTTACTCCTCGGGTGTGGGTTACATC
>NC_137743.1:1675000-1732500 GCF_963264785.1 Psittacula echo
GTCGTATGTCTGGTTGTGTAATGAAATGCCGCCTTTAACTTTCTCGTAATATCTAATTCTTCCTGTTCTTTCGTTTACTGTTATCATAAAGCATCTCCCGAGGAAAAAAAAAAAAAACAACAACCAGTGTAGAAAGCTCTTTATTATTCACAGTAAATATGCAAAGTGTGTGCTATTTTAGAGAACAATAATGTCTCGGTGTCTCCACCTGCTTTTGGAATATTTACACAGATAAATCTAATTTGATGTCTGTGATTTTAAAATACTTTGTTTATAGGCACGTGTGACATATATGTTACTAATAAAAGTAATAGTTGATTTAATTTACCTGTTGTAATTGAAAATGCATGTGGCATATTGCATTTAAAATTAATTTTGATACTAATGAAAGGAGGGAAACAGGATTATTAGCTCTGTTCAAACCAGTATTTTTTTGCTTGCAATGTAATTATTAAATTGATTGCTCAGATAGGAACAAATTGTTGTTTAAAATCCTGATTCTGCTATGTTTCCTCTTCTAAAAAGATTGTCTTTTAATGCATTTCCAAGCTAATAAGCCTTATAAAATTCTGAACTTGATCTTGAATTAGTTTTCACTGATGGCTACACCTTACGCAAGTACGAGCCTGTTGTTAGTATAAAAATATCAATCATAAAATGAAGACCCCAAAACAGCCTTTTAAAGTAAATCACTGCAACAAAAAAAAGTTTTTCTTGTCAGCTCTGGCATTTGAAGGCCTGTAGAGGCTGAAAGTTCATTCAGAGTGTTGGTACAAAGCAGGACTTGAGCCTGTTGATAATTGCTCCTAAAGACAAACGTGAAGGCACCTGACACAGCTGGATCGAAGAGAGCTTTTGTTGGCTGTCTGTGCTAAGAGGAGAGACAACATAGAGTGCTCGCAGATGATTTAAGTAGGGTTGGCGTGATAAGGTTATCTCAAACTGCAAGAGTTGATAGGGCAGTAAGAGACAACTTAGAGCAAAGCTGTGCAATCAATTAAAACTGTGTAATATATGCTGCATGAGGAAACCCCCCAGCCCTAAGTCTTTATTATAAAATAACATGATCTTTTTGGGGTGGGGGGGTTTCTAACACAGTAGGTTACAGTCGCAACACAAGCAGTGTTTCCCCGCGAGGATATGTTCCCAGCAGTACTCCTCAGCAGTCCAATTACAACACAGTCAGCAATAGCATGAATGGATATGGCAATGCCGGCATGCCCAATCTAGGTGTACCAGGTTCCCCTGGATTTCTTAATGGCTCCTCAGCTAACTCTCCTTATGGCAGTAAGTGTCTATTTTTGGTAACACATCATCATATAGATTCATATTTACTACAAAAATCAAATACTTGCATTGTTTTGATTTCCTCTATTGTGAGCTACTGGATAAAAGGAGGGGTGACTCTGGAGGCTGGACGTAAAAATGACTATAATAAATTGATCTGTTTGTGCCATAATACAATCTCAGATAGAGAAAAAAAACCAAAATTGGACTGCACAATTTGTAACAGAAGTCCAACACAAAAGAGTTTGCCTGTTATCCAGAGAGTGGCCAAGCCAAGGCATTTCATTTTTTTTCCTTTATATATATTTTTTTATAATATATATATATACCTATATATATTTTAAGAGGCAAGGCCCTATCACTCTCTTTTTCCGTGTTTGCCGTGAAAACCTCAATCTGAGTCCTGATTATTTTTGCTTTATTGCAGTAGTGCCGTCAAGCCCTACCATGGCAGCCTCTTCGGTCACCCTCCCTTCAAACTGTAGCAGTACACACGGCATTTTCTCATTCTCACCTGCCAATGTCATCTCTGCAGTGAAACAAAAGAGCGCCTTTGCTCCTGTTGTCAGGCCCCAAGCCTCTCCTCCACCATCTTGCACCAGTGCAAATGGAAATGGACTTCAAGGTGAGCTGGATCTCTCTCAATTTTCTGTGTATCGCTTTTTTTGGTGCATACACTTGAGCTTGATCAGTTTATTTTGGAGAAAGGTACTTGGCTATTTTTGGTTTTTTAGGTTTCTGGTGCTCTCGTAGTGATGCAAAAGCAGGAGAAGAAGTAGGGTAGCGCGAATGGTATGCTGAGATTTTAAGCAAATCTTAGTTCGTTTTTAATACTTACATTAGAAGAAACACTGGTTGGTTTTGTGGCATTTTCCCTTAGGAATTTGTGCCTTAAATTTTAAAGTAAGACTGTATCCCTGAGTGCTTCTTGGAGGTTTCATGTATGTTATCAGAACACATTTCTATGGATGCTTAAAACCAGCAGCATTCCAGTGTGCCATGATGTGATTTCCTCATTTCATATTGGATGCAACAGTTATTTTAATATATGTCAAATTAGTATGAATTAGGTTAAGCTCTTACTTGGTGAACTATAAATCAGGTTAAGCTCTTACTTGGTGAACTAACCTTCCCTTGGACTAGCCAGCCCCTTGTGCAGTGAGTTTGCATGCTCTGTTGGTCCCAACTCATTCTTACTGTGGTGTTTGAGGGGTTACTTCCCTAAATGAGCAAGTAAATATTTTAATTAAGGCAGGCAATTTTAAGCTTCTGCATTTTTTACTCGGTGTGATTTGGTGTGGGTAGTGTAATGAACCATTTGTAAATCAGTTGCAGAATTCCCGTGGTCACCTGCTGGGAGTGGGGCAGGAGGAAGTGCGATACAGTATACGTTTGGTGGAAGAATAAAAATATGAACAAAGAAGCCTTCCTTTTTATGGCATATTTTAACATTTAGAAGATAATGCTGTCAGATGCATTAGAGCCCTGGAAAAGGTTTGTTTGCCTCTGTTTTACAAATCTTCAGCCTCGGTGCACAGGGCAGTAAACTGAAGCACTTCAAATCCCATTGATACCAGAAAGGGTTGTGGACACTCTTACCTTGGAGTCAAGTCCCTCCTCTTGACTTTCTTAGTTAAGATGTA
The DNA here is from genome assembly GCF_963264785.1 of Psittacula echo. NCBI lineage: Eukaryota > Metazoa > Chordata > Aves > Psittaciformes > Psittacidae > Psittacula > Psittacula echo. The sequence goes on from NC_137743.1 coordinate 1,677,931, forward strand.
GGTAGCTCAGTATTATTTATTCTTTGTATTATTATGATATCTCTAATATGATGAGCACTCACAGGCAAACAGATAAAGACGGATATCTTGATTTGATAAACTAATTCTGGACATCTGCATTTTGTGGTATCCAATTTAAGGCACTTTGAAGAGATGTGATCCCACAGAATTGCTTGTCCACCCAAAATCCAGGCCATTTGAGACCAGGATCTCAAGAGCTGTACCTTATTATTAAGTTTGTGGCTCAAAGAAGCATTTGAGAGCTTATTATGCACTCAGGTCAGTGAGGGGCAGAGCATCCATCCAGCCACAGAAATCTTATGGTAAGATGGATGTTAAAGAAAAGGATAATTAGATTAACATTTTTTGACATTGCATAGACCTTCAGTGGAAGATTTACTAGGTTACTTTAAGTAGAAAACTAAAATATTGCTTATACCTAGAAAAGGAATAAGCAATATTCTTAGAAAAGATTATAGATTCATAAAATAATCCAATGTCCTACTTTCCTCTTTTAATAAAAAGACATTAGTATAAAAGTAAATACTAAAATAAAATACAAAAATTTAAAATAAATAAAAAAAAATTATTATTAATAATGAAAGTTGTAACACATGGCTTAGATCTGAGGCAGCTATTCTGTAGCAGGTACTTTTATACAGATACATCCTCATTAACCTGTTGATATTGATCTACTCTGAAAAATAAGACTATTTAAAGATCTAAATGAAAATGATTTGAATTTCTCTAATTTCAGTATGTAAAGAAAGGGCTTCCCATCACATATTCAAGCTTTCAGGTGCTTAAAAGGTCTGGATTGCTGCAAAGTGGGGTTTTCGGAAGAACTGGCAGGCTAAATGCCTGCACTGAGCACCCAATCTCCCTTGGCACTTCCCCAAGGCCCCAGTAACAATCCATCTTCATCCTCAGAGATAAAATGCTTTTTGTATAAATGCCCAGTAGATGACTTTGAATCAACTAATGCTGATTTTCCTAAATAAGTCATGAAGTTAGCTGTTAGGCTGAGGACCAGCACAGCTTTGGACTAAGCTTTTTCCATGCCCAGACAGCCCAGTGAAGGTCTAGTGATCACTTCAACCCTGATTCTAGGATGCTGTAATCCATTTGTCATGCCTAACAAAGTCCAGCATCCCATGGGTGCTGCTATAGCTCCAGTTTAGGTGCCCCTGGGACCTGCACTGCTCCCTCACCAGGGTGTTCTTATCCTGCAAACACTCAAACCTTCTGAAACACACGTATCCAGATGTAGAGATGTGCAGAAGTGGTGGGGTTTGGTTCAGCAGCCAAACTGAAAATAAATAGAAACATTAAACATTAATAGATAAATATAAAACATTATGTTTTCCTCACCTATCTGAAGGAACTAAACCAAATCATTCTGTGTAGAGCAAAATGACCCAGAGAAATAGCAAGAACATCTTTCTAGTCTGGTAGTTAAAGCACTGAGTGCCAGGGTTGTGGCACAAAGTTGAATTATTCATGCAAAGTAGCACAGTACATCATGAGATGATGCTCCACATCGTAAGAGGGTACCTTGGCAAAGGGTAAAATATGTGGGTGCAGGTTCCTTTGGGCTGAGGAGAAAATCAAACCGCATGACATATCTGTGGTGAGTTCCTTTAGCAGCACAGAAGACAGCCACCATCATTATATCCAACTAGAGCCATTGAGTTAATTCAGACTGAACTCATGAAAGGCTTCAGGTTGACAAAGCTTCAGCCAGCTTGTCCTCACCTATCTCAACCAGCACCTGGAACTGAAATACAGCCAGAATTGAGTGGGAAGACAGGGATGATTTTCCTAGAATCACAGACTAGCCTAGGTTGAAGTGACCTCAAAGCTCCTCCAGCTCCAACCCCTGCCATGGGCACCTTCCACTAGAGCAGCTTGCTCCAAGCCCCTGTGTCCAACCTGGCCTTGAACACTGCCAGGGATGGGGCAGCCACAGCTTCTCTGGGCACCCTGTGCCAATGTCTCACCACTGTTGTTTATGCTGCATTTCACCTGTACAGTTATTTAGGGAGTTTCTTCTTCCTTCTTTCTATTTTCTTAGTCATTTGTTAACACTGAGCCGTTTTTAAAGTTTAATTACTTGCTTTCTCAGCTGCACAAGCAGCTCGAGAGTTTTCTGATCAGCACATTTTCTGCCTTAAATTAAAATCTGGAATTCAAGAGCTGCAGTCCAAAGCAGCCAAAGTTTTTCAGTGATCTTCAAGTGTGCAAACTCATTATACAGCAGGACGTGATGGAGCTGAATTGACAGCTGAGGAGCTTGCACTGTTAGGAATAGTCACATACATTTAGACAAGCTAAGATAGAAGGAAGAGCTGGTGATCACTGTGGTTGTCCCTAAGGTAAATCCTGCAGTTTATGAATCTGGATAAGAAAGGATGACATGCTTTTTTAACCACAGGGCAGAATATCCCCCCTCTCATTGCTGGTAATGTTACCTTTCCCCACATAAGCTCTGTTCTGAGGTAAAAACTAGATAGGTGGCTTTCAGGGAGGCTGGTGGACCCTGCTATGACAAGGCATCGCACACCAACATGATAGGGACGGGCAGCCCAGTTTTTCCTATGAAGGTTTGTTAGCACTTTGCAGTCAGTCAGATGAAAGCGTGGCCAAACCCAACATGTAATTGCTCTGCAGACACAAGTAGACTTTTTACAGGGGTTAATCACAGTGAACTATGGTAGGATTTGTCTGTATGTGGAAAAATGCTGTTCTTGGTACTTCTAAAATAGACAGAAAGCAGAAGCAGAACTATGAAAGTCCATCTGGACCTCAGTTGGACTGTTTTTTCTCCTAGTAGTATAAAGAAGAGGTTGAAGTGGTAGAACTTATGGCTTGTCCGAACATCCCCTAAGCATCAGGACCACCTAAGCCCACCACTCTAGAAGCAAAATCTTGCTGCTAGTAAGCATGTCCCCAAAAAGCCATTCTGCATTTTAGGACTTCCAAAGAATGAACATGGAGAGGTCTATAGCCAACAAAGGGATTCACTTCTGTTCTAAAGAGATCCAAGACAAGAGCTGTGAACAAAAAGAATAAAAAAGAAATCTCAGACAGGTCAGGGTGCAGGCAATGCCAGCCTGAGCTAACATGTGGTCTTTCTTGATGTGCCTGTGTGCCTCCCATCAGCTGTGCATCCATCCTCAGCCAACTGATAACCTCATTAGGGTCAAAACTTGGAAGCTGTATCTCACAGAGGAGATAGCCCTCTCTCTCTTGTCACAGAATCCCAGGCTGGTTTGGGTTGGAAGGGACCTTAAATCTCATCCAGTTGCACTCCCCTGCCACAGGCTGGGACACCTTCCACTAGAGCAGGTTGCTTCAATACCCATCCCACTTTGTCCTCCTGTGAGTCTACAAAAAGAGGCCTTTGGGTGTTATCCAAAAAGCCACGTTCTTTTTAACTCTGTATGACTTCCATTTCATAGTCTATGACCACAAAGTGAAGTGCTTCCATTTTTGTTTAAGAGCAGGATGCTAGGGTATGGGTTCCTTAGAGCAAAGGGCTTTTTCCTGTTTAAAACAATGGACACTTAAAGTATAAAACGATGTTTTTTTAGTGAGAAAGTGCTGGCTTGCTGCAAAGTTGCAACTACAAGATGTGTTCAAACTTGGTTTTCAATTGTAATTTACTTTCTATAGATTGTGAAAGATATTGCTCTCTGGTTAAGCTTTATGACTCTAATGTAGAGCAAAAAGTTCTCGATATTCCTTTAAAATTGCATCCTGTTTAATTTTCTGCTCTTCCCTTGGATGAAACTATTACAATTATTATTAAAAAAATAGCCACCCCATTTTTCTTTAGAAGGCATTTGGTATCAATTTGCACAGCAGGAATTCACAACCGTCAAATGTTGCTACTAAAATATATAGTGAAATAAATGTTTGGAGCATCAGTTTTGCACCCCCCTCCCATTGTGCCACAGATAGAATTCATCAAAATTCAACAAAAATGGCTAAATTGCTTAAATTAAAGAATTCAGACTTTTTCCCCCCTATAAAAGCAGCTGCAGACAATGTAAATATTCACACAGCAGAAGCAAAACATGAGATTAAGATAAATGTGTGATTAAGATGTGCAGGGTCTCAGTACCAGGTAATGATGTGCTATTTATGAAGGTATTTATACAGTCTCTGGAAGAAAAATCTGGGTTGTTTTTCTGCTAAGTTGCTATTTGAAAAAGCAAATGTCTGGATCAGACCTGGACTTTTGCACTTTGCTGGCAGAACATGTCTTGAGCTGGCTCTGACAAATGGACCTCATGTCTCACCTTGACATAGAACACAATGCCCGATCCCTGCTGAACCTGACCCAGAAAAGATAACCCTGTATTTTGGGTTGACTCGTGCTGATCTTGAAGTCCAGGGCAGCTGATGGTTGTACTGCAGCATAACTGCACCTCAAAATGAGCTTCCCTGGCCCCTCGTTCAGGTGCACCCCATGTAACTCAACCTGTCTGGGGATGCCTGATGTGGTGTAAACTCACAGGAGAAGTCAACCAAGAGAGTACTTGGTTCAGCAAGTCTAAACACACAGCTAGATCATCTGCTGGCCCAGGGTAATGTAGTGTGGAGTGGAGGAGATGCAGGGGAAATATGATAAGGAAACAAAATGCTTTGGGTTGAAAGGTTCTCTGCTAGTATACACACTGCTCTTCAGTTAAGTAAGTTTTGTAACTATTTAGGTTTAAAACATGCAGCATTATAAACTATGCAAAATTGTAATTTCCATTTTAATTTTGACATACTACATAGAATCATAGAATCCCAGGCTGGTTTATACTGGAATGGACCGCAAAGCTCATCCAGTTCCAATGCCCTGCCACAGGCAGGAACACTTTCCACTAGATAGCTCCACATCCCTCTTGTGCTGTTGCCCTAGAGCTGGATCAGAACTGCAGGGGGGGTCTCCCCAGAGCACAGCAGAGGGGGAGAATCCACTCCCTCGACCTCCTGCTCACGCTGTGGGGTTGCAGCCCAGCTCATGTGGGGTTCCGGGCTCAAGCGCACACTGAACCTGGTCATGGGGAGCTTCTCATTGACCGACACCCCAAGTCCTTCTCCTCAGGGCTGCTCTCAGTGAATATTTGCTACATCTTATTGGGGAAGAAAGTAGAATAATTGGAAAAGTAACCTGTTTCAAGAGCACCTCTTGATGTGTTTTAGAGGAGGTAGTCCCATACAAGCCCCTGGCATCAGCTCACACAGCTGCATACAGCATCTGGGGCACCAGAGCACTTGGAGCAATCCTGGTGGCTGCCGTATGAGGTTGTGTGTCATATGGAATGTGTACGTACCCAGCTTTTCCAAACCGTAAAGCTGCAACAGAGAATCTGAAATAAATTAATATTGTTGAAATTAATGAACTGAGAAATTGAAGTTCACATCACTACACGAACAAATTTATTAATATCTGCTGTACATAAATTAAAGAGAAATACTATGGCAAAAATTAAACAACACTAAAATTAAAGACTGTCTAAATTAAGTTTCTACCAAAGAGTTAACTATGAAAAAATCTGTATTTGTTGGCATCTCAGTCTTTATCTGTTTAACAAACCGGGAAGTGGCTGGTCAGGGGTATTAATCTCATGGTTTTTTATGGTGCTTGGCCTCCAGAGTTGGTAGTGGGTGTAGGATGCTTGGCTTTGGTTTTAGAGAGCCCTTGACTTGCTCAGCCCCTCTGTTACCACAAAGTACAATTGTGGAAATGGGAGGTTTTCCACCTGGATGCTGGGTCATGAAGTGGTGGTTGATGTTGGCGTGCTCTGTGCACCAAAACCCACTCCATGAAGCCCTTATGGAGCATTTCACTGGGAGAAACACGTGTCCATGGTCCCTTGGTCAGAGGATGCTGTGGTATGGTGTGGAGGTACCCAGGTCTGCATCCACCCTCCCCATCCCGCTCCCAGTGCTGAGCATCGCGATTACTTTGAACCCAATATGCCTTTACACAAGCGTGTTAATAACAGATCATTTTCTCTTCTCTTTTTCTTTTAGCTATGTCTGGGCTTGTAGTCCCGCCAATGTAAAGTCACTTTTGTTTACCTACCGTAGCACCAAGCTTCAGAGGATGAGCTTAGGGGACAAGTTTAGTATATTAAGACATGCTGATGGAAACAGTATCTTCACACAGAATCGGCAGCAAATGGAAATGCTACAAAAAAAAAAAAAAAAAAAAAAAAAACCAACAAAAAAAAACAACCCACAAAATAAAAAAAAAAGACTTTGTTTAAAGATTTTATTTAAACTATTAAGAATCTACATGCAAACAACCTACTTCTTCATGAACAATTCCATTTTATTGACTGAATTTTTCTCATATTTTCACATTTCTCAGTCCTGAAGAATAAGGAAAAAGCGACGCCTATTTTGTATAAAGTTTCTGATTACGTCTTGGCTATGTCTAGTACTTGCTATGTGTTGGGAGAAACTTTGTGGATGCACCATTTTGATTATCATGAAACACTGATGAAAAATGCCTCCGAACATTTTTCTGTACTCATAACTAGATTCACAATGGTTGTGTATCTCTATAATGTGAAATATTTTTTTGTGGTGGAATAAAAAACAAAAACACAAAAAGGGGGCCAAGGAGGTTATGAGCCATCAAACTGGAAAAAAAAAAAAAAAGTTAAAAAAAAGCAAAAAAAAAAAAAGGATAAATATATGATTAGGAAAATAAAAACACGACAACCGGGGCGCGGGGCGGGCGCGGGAGGGTTTCTCGTTGCTTAACTTCATCCTAATGAAATGGAACTTTGTAACTTATTGTAGTTAGAAATTGTAACTTTGATATTGAATTCTCTTGCCTTCAACAAGCACACTGACAGAGAAAGGAATTGCTACTGTCTGTTGGTTAAACAAAAAGAGACAAAAATATACTTCCACTGCTAGAGCTTCCTGTTAAGCAAGTGTGATCTGCAACATTTTTTCAACTTTTGCTAGCACTGTATACTATTGCATTCTTAGGCTACTGTGAAGTCTATGTTTCTTGTACCAGAAAATTGTCCTTTTGACTTCTAGATCCTTCTCCCCTAATGTGTTTTGTATGTGGTTATAAAATTGTAGACTTTTGTGATTTTGCCAAAGTTGTAGCTAAATATTTATACACTTGTCTTGACTTTTTTTCAGATCCACTTCAAAACCTTTAGAAAAGCAGATTTTATTCCTTATGAAAGCCTGTAAGGAATAAAATAGTCTTACTCATTGCAACACTTTCTTTCACATAAACACTTGCAGTCACTAAGGGACTTTATTTTGTAACATATCAACTATAAATATTGTATTTATCTTTGAAATTTTGTATATTGCTTTTCATCATTTTGGTTTTGTCTTTTTTTTTTTTTTTTTTTTTTTTTTTTTTTGCCTTGTATGTCTTGGTTTTTGTCATGGCCTGGTATCGTGATGCTGAGAATAGCATTAAGCCAAGAACCGTTGCCTTCATGCTTTTCTTTAAATCAGTGTCCGTCCATTTCATTTGTACTTCAGAAAGTTGCTATAATTTAGACTTTCCATAATTTCTTTTTTTTTATTATTTTTGAGGAAAAGTCAAATTCATCCTTTATTTTTATATTATTTTTAAGTTATCAGAACAAATACTTTTGAAAAAAAAAACAAAAAAAGTCATTTGTTGTATAGTCAAATCCAAATCGTGCCACATGGCTGTAATGAATACTAGTAGAATATGTGCATGTGATACAGCCACAGAAAAGATGAATCTATTTTGTGGTTGCATTTTTATTTTTGTTTTCTTCCTTTTTTTTTTTTTTTTTCCCCTTTTTAAATTTTTTTTAAGTTTTTTTTTTTTTTTCCTAAAAAAAGATTGTAAAAAGTCATTTTTAGCTGCCACCCATGACTTTGCCACATAGCTGAACTGTGTTTACTGGAAAAAATTCAGAGGCCTAAAGTTTAAAATAAATTCACTTCTGATGTTTTAATTAAAAATGTTTGCCACATTAACTTCTCTGATGCCTTAAAAGTGAACTTCTTTGAAGAACTTTTTGTGCTGGTTGATCACAGGCTTACACCACAAGTGTTAATACTACTTCATTTGGACAAGTTCTGGTGTAAAAGAAAAAGAAGCACAAACCTGGTGTACAATTCTATCACTCCTTGATGTGTCTCTTTTCTGCTGCACTCTGCAGTCCCCCAAACCCCGCACTGTTTAAAACAGACAAAAGGTTTAATGGGAAATCAATCAGGATCATGCGTAATTTTTAAATGGTTGGGGTTTATTTAGGTTTATTAGGTTTTTTTATGGAACTTTTTTGTAACAAACCCACAGGTGACTGTACTTTTTAAACTGGAATGACCTCCGTCGTGTATCATGGCTGTTGGTGCCAAATCCATAGAGAGAAACGTGGAGTTTTGTTTTTCCTTTCTTTTTGTTTTTCCTTTGCACTAAATGGTTTGCAAACGCAGCACTGCAAAACATGCTGCAAACTGCAGCAGAATTAAAGTTTGAACCAAAAAGGAGGGATCATTTTTGAATTCTTTTTTGTTAATTTCTGGGCAAATATGCACATTTTAGCATGGCGCTTATGGAAGGGTTGACAAGAACGATACAGTGAATCCCAGCTGAGGAATGAGCATTTCCTGTGTGATAACTGTAAGGCTTAGCTAAGTGGGAAAGCCTGAGAAGTCACTTTGGAACTGAATTGCCTCCATTATATTTTGTCTAAGTATGGTTTTTTGCTCTACAGAAGAGGTCACGTGTACATGTTAAGAAAGTCTGCAAGTTTCTTCATAACTGCAATCTGTTTGTGTTTTAGATTACTTAGTCAATGCACTCATCGCTTCATTGTCTCCAGACGGAAAGCTTCACTAAATGGTAGATTTTACTGTTAAAGACCCTACAATAAGATTGTTTTATCTGTACATTTTTTTCATATATTTAACTGTATAAAAAAATGTTCATTTTACACAATATTTAATTAAAGTATTTCTTGTCTGTGAATTTCATTTTTTAGTAATTTTATCTGGTTTAATTATTAAAAAAAGTGTAAACACAAAACAAAAGAATGCAACACTGGGGGTTTCATTTCTAAACATCAGAATGTGAAGGTACATCTTGGTTCAGCAAAAGCGCTGCCCTTTATATGTGGGTTTATGCGTCCTGAGGATGATGAGGAAGGAGACCGCTGCTCTGGAACCCAGCAATGACTTGTTGCTCAGCCTTGGGGAAGTATTTAACCAAACTGTGCTTCAGCCACCCTTTTGGTAATGTGAAGGTAACAGTAATTTCTTTTTTTTTTTTTTTTCTATTTTCATATCATATTGTAAAAGTCTGTAAACAGGAAAAAGTATTTGAAACATAGCACAACCCAAATTTTCCATGGAGCGATTTGACATCGAAGGTCGACAAATGCGTCTTTTAAAGGCTGATAAGGAAGCAAATGCTTTTGTTAATTATAAGACTGAACACAAACGTTTCATCCCCTGGACTGCAGTATGTATGATGTACATATAATGTACTTGACATACACTGGGGTGGGGATGACTTGGCCTCCTAGTCAAAGGGTGTTCCTGTGGGAGACAGTTCCAAAGCTACGCCTGAAGGACAGGTCTGGGTTCCTTACTCCAGATGCCATGTGTGTGACTACACTGAGGAAGGGTATTTGTGCAGCAATATGGGTCTGGCTGCATGCACAGCAGGCAGAGCAACAGCAGCACCTATGCTGGTAAGGCTGGGAGTTTGTTATGTGAGTTTTATTCTGCCATTAATCACAGGGCTGCTGACAACTTTGAGAGGGCACTGAGAAACTCTGAGTTCCAAAGTAAATGTATATGTACTTGTGCATGTGTCTATACCTTTCAATGACATGCCGTATGCTGGACTCTTTCCTTCATCACCTTGTGTTTCAGCAGTTAAGTGATGGAGTGTGATGAGGAGGTGCAGCTTACTGTAGCCACAATTTACAAAGCAGGAAAACCAGGATATTTAACTATGTTTCCTTTCTTCTCCAGTATTTCCATAATTTTCATGTTTGATGAAAACAAATGTTGAAAGTAGAGAGTACTTAGAATTATTAGTATTATTACTATTATTATTCATTGAAAATTCTTCCACTTCTTTGAGTGTGTATCTATGTATCATGTATAAACAGTGGCATAATCAGATGCATCCCCCTAAAAAATAAGATGGTTTTTCGGGATGAAAGTCTGCATGATGCCTGCTGGCGTTTCTCCTTTTAGGTTTATTTCAAAGGCTTGAATAATGAGCCTCTAAATGGTTTGTCTAACTTTCAATGCAAAGGAAATACAAAAGGAGGAAACCCATAGATTTTGTGCTAGAAACGCCACGTCCTAGAGCAATCCACCACCTATGACACATCCCTATCTGTAACTTAGTAACAGCCCTGGTGAGAAAATATGTTGTGTCAGCTACAGTGAGTTTAGGCATAGGAAGATGATAAAAATTCCTTAATCAAAACGAAGGAACAGAATCCCTAAAAGTATATGCCAATTATTGCAGAGCAGCTTTTAAAAGTCTTTCAAGCTTTTAAAGATTATTCAAAGCACCTGAAATAGGCTTCAATCTAATGCCTCATTTCATTGCATTAAACAGCCTAGTTAATAAAGAATCAATATATTCAAAGGGCAAGGTTATCTTTTGTCTATAAGGGGTGGTGTCATTCTGAACCTTTTATAGTTCAAATGCTGAAAAAGACCTCATGAAATCCATACTCATCAAGTGGGTCAACTAGAGCAATAAAGAGGCCTCTCAAAGAATGGCTCCACTCCTTTAAAACAACTATAAGTCTTATCTCCCCACATAGTCCTCGCCAGGCTCCACCAGAAAACGTCAATTTCTCATCAAGACAAGAGCCCAAATGATAATTTTTTCCTAGAGAATACACACAATTAGGAGAATGCAGAAAGGCCCCATCAGTGATTTGTAGCTTATTATGTCACCAGCAAGCTGCGATCTGCCGCTAAGCAGATAATAAGGGCTGTTGATAACTGAAGTGTCAATACACCAAAGGATGAGTTTTGAATGTGAGCCCTTCTGCCTTTTTTTTCCCCCCTCCTCGTGCAGATCGTGGGGCTGATAATGGTGCATCTGCCAACCGACACCGCCTGTTGGATCTCACAATTAATGCCGTGAATAAATAGCACAAAGGAGTTGAGATTCTTTATACTCTTTGAGACAATTCCCTGTTTTACCCTTCAAGGAGTTCTTTTATGTTCGAATAAGGTTGCTTTTAATGAAATTTAAACTCATCAGAGGAAATCAAAACCCTCAAATCAGATTACAAATTGATTTTTTTCTTCTCTCTCTCTCTTGGTCACTTGTCATTATACAATGTCCTGCCCTAAGTTTAACAGGAAAAGGAAGAGAAAGCACCCAGGCTGGAGTCAGAGTATGCAAACAGTCTACAAAAGCATACAAAGGAGGAACGTTCCTGAAGTCCCACCAGTAAGAAGAACTTATACGAAGTTGCCGTGTATCATTGACAAAGTGGTCGCTATCTTTACGCAGGTACTTCATAAAACACTAAAGCTTTAAATAAAATGAACTGTAAGAACTTTGCATTGTATAAATTAAAGAATTAAACCCAAGCTCTCTCTTTTTCTCATATATAATGCTAAATTTCATTGTTACATACAAGAAATCAATACCATTTCTCATCTCTCAGGTCAAAATTAACCAATGGAGGATTTGAGACCTCCTAGTTTGGTATCAGTGGGTGATATTGCCCATGCAGTGGAAATGAAATAGGAGGGTATATAATCACGATGTTTTGATTTCTCACACATTCAAATAAAATAACAGTTATAATGTAACGGTTTTGTTGTCTCTTTATTGACTTTGTACTAGTACTTGAAAGGGCATCATATAAAAAAGGGTGCAGTGAAGTGGTCACAAAATGGTACATTTTTGGTGCCCACAAAGTTTTTAGAGAATTTCAGTTGTTATGTGACTCATTTTTTGCATTGACCTTGAGATATTAAACTGTTTGAGAAATGACTTTCTAAAAGGCAGCAATGACCCCCAGAACAGGCAAAGTGGGGTGGCGAGGGGGCAAGAAAAGTATCTGAAAGCTGCTCTGCTCCAACCAGACAGAAATCACAGGTTGCTTATTGTGTAAAATCTGAACCAGATCTAACTATAAGAGGCGAAACTGAGGCTGGAATTGGTCTGGGTAATGGGCCCAACAGACTTTAAAGTTGCCCTGTTTACAATGAAACAGGATGGAGACACTGAGGGGAAGGTAGAGAGAAGAAAGGAGGAAGAAGTGGAAAAAAATTGTACAATGAAACCCAATAAAGTTGTATTTAACGATCTATTTCCTTGTCCTGTGGAGTTCTGTTGTGGGGGCAAGTGCTCCTAGAGGGTTTAGTGTCCATGATGGCTTGCTGCCAGCAGGCAGCGTGATGCTGTGGTTGAAGTGCTGGCCTTGGGGACAACACGCTGGTGGGAGGTGATGGATCACCAGAGGTTTGCAAAGGCGGTCCCTGTATACCTGTTCTGCTGCAGTCACCACCTTCCTCCACACCACACCACAGCTTGAGTCCCAGGGTTAAAAAACAGAAAGAAAGAAAGAAGAAGCAATTGCTGTGGATTTTGCTTCACAGACACCTAAGTACTTTGCAACTGTAATGAGTAGAGATAATAATAATAGTAATACTAAGCAAACAACTTCTAATAACCGTCTCACAAGTCTATTTGAGCAGAGCAAGAGAAGCTAGATGAGAAAAGGAAAATAAAAGCTAAAGAAAGTAGGAGCCATGCCAAAGAGTGGAAATTCATTCCACAGTGCTTCTTCACCTTTCTGTTTTATCAACATGTCTCATCTTCGAGCAAGTCATTAATCCAACAAACACTGTAGTAATTAAAATATCTCTAAAGGGACTTCCAAGATTTCTCCCTGACTACTACCTCACTTGTTTCATCCCTTAAGACACAGCCTGAATGAATCAGCAAAGACCAAGCAGTGAGTCGGGACCAGCCAGAAGCTCTGATAGACTAAAGGGTGACGCAAGGTCCGTGGGTGAGGACCATCAATCACAGTCTCTGTACAGATCACCTTAGCTGTATCACTCAGTGGGTTAAAGCCAGAAAGGAGTGGGCACAGGAGCAGTAGGAACCCAAAGCAAAGTGACTTCATGGATTTAGACCCTTATTTAGACAAATAAATTCTCTGCTTGAGGAAAACACTTGAGAGTAACTTCATTTGGAAGAAAAGCACGTTGCATGGCCTAAACCAGAAAAAGCAGTTGGGTACATGTTAGATCGAGACCGTGGGGCATGGTGTGTCTCAGTATGCCCATGCTACACAGGTAGAGCAGCTTTGAACAGGCTCAGGGTTTCATTTTTTCCTGGAAAACAGTGATCAGAAAATGTAGGCACCTTTTGAAACAAAGAATTCTGGTTACCCCCTTTTTTTAAGAAGTTTTAAGGAAGCTGATGAGACATCAACTCCAAAACAAGCCTGTCATAGTTTAAGCTCAGTCAGCCACACAGCCGCTTGCTCACTCCCCCTCACTCCCAAAGGGATGGGGAGGAGAATTGAAAGAAGGTAACTCCCATGGGTTGAGATAAGAGCAGTCAGTAACTAAGGTATAACAAATCACTGCTGCTACCACCAATAATAATAATGATAACGGAAATAACAAGGGAAGAGAATACAACCACTCACCACCCACCAACGGATACCCAGCCCGACCGAGCAGTGATCTAACCCCCCAGTTTATATATTGGCCGTGACGTGCTGTGGTATGGAATACCTCTTTGGCTAGTTTGGGTCAGGTGTCCTGTCTCTGCTTCCTCCCGGCTTGCCCTCTTCCCTGGCAGAGCATGAGACTCACAAAGTCCTTGGTCAGGGTAAACATTACTGAGGAACAACTAAAACCATCGGTGTTATCAGCGCTGTTCCCAGGCTGAGAGTCAAAAACACAGCACTGCACCAGCTACTAAGAAAGAGAAAAAATGACTGCTACTACTGAACCCAGGACAAAGCCCTAAAAGGTTCATACAGCCGGTGCCCTGCTCCTGCTGAGAAGAAAGGGGAACTCAGTAGCCAAAGAGTTTCAATAAAACCTGTGTCCTCCCATGCTTTGAAGACAAGCACCTAGATACAAAAAACATTGGTTAAATGACCTGAGGGGAATAGGAAAGGAAGGAAGTCTGCGGAAAAGTGTAAAACAGAGTTATTAGGAGAACAGGGTGCTAGGGAGTAGACACAGAGGTTGTTCTACATCAGAAAACAGAATGGGTTGGAGGAAACATAGTGGGGTTGAGTGTTGAGTGCTGTCTGCAGGAGGCCACATCCCCACAGCAGCTCCTTCTTCCCACAGCATCACTGTTTGTCTTGACACTACCCCATAGTACAGATACTCGCTACTCAGTCACATCATGGTAGTGTCAGTGACAACTGCTTGCAGAAGCAATAGACTACATCTTTTTTATTGAATGAAGGGGGAGAAAAATAGAATAAACTTACTATTGAACTTTTTAGAGTCGTTGAATCAACAGAAAAAATCTTCTTAAACCAGTCTAGTAAGGGAAGGATGTCAGATGAAAGGATTTGGGTTTTCTTGAAGGGACAGACGACTTCAATTGTTAATCAGAATCTGTGTTTCTCACTCAGTTCTGCTTTATTCTTGGTCCACAGTGCCATGTGTGTATGCTTGGGGATCAGGTACTTGGTTTGGTGCTTTTGCCACACTGCGTCCCACACCAAGCTGAGCTGCCAGAATGCTGAATTGCCACTGGATGTCATTTCATGGCATGGTTCCTGTTGCCCTTATGCTTCCATTGAGTGAGAAGTCAAGGTCATTACAGTGGATCTGCAAATTGAGTGACATCTACAAGCAAGAGCTACTCTTCTCTTCTGCAAGAGAAAGTAGATCCTGGATAAGACGAAGAAGGTGCCTGGCAGGGACATGCTTTACCCTCTTTCTGCACTGTACTTGTTTCTGCCAACCACTGAGGTTTGAGGTAGGTGTCATGTGTAGTCAGTATGGATGGGATACCCTTAAGAGGCTGCTCTGCAAGAGCCTTTCAGAAAGTCCTACTATTTCTCAAAACACAAAAATAAATAATTGGTTTTTATAGGAAAAGTACTCCTAGGCCTTTTAGTTTTTAACTCTAAACCAGTATTTACTGGCTCAAGACTGCTGAAATAGTGTTGAAGACCCTGTTCTACAGAGGTCTAAGCCAAGACCTCCTTGCCCACTTTAGTCCTTGCTCCATCCCCAGCTAGGGACCTGCTAAGACCCTTCATCAGCTCAGCGCTGGGGAGGGACCTGTCCTGAGCACAAGGAAAGCACAGACTGAGAGCAGCATTTTGAAGAGACAAATGTTGTCCTGAACAACCCTCATTATGGTATTATACAAAAACATGTCCAAAATGCTCTGCTTTTGATAGTTGCAAAATGCCACGGCCAAGAACCTGGAATGGCTTAAAAGGTAATAAATACATATAGTACAGCAATTAGCTACACATTTGCATTATGGATATAAATACATAAATCTGCGATAAAGCATTTTAAACTTTATTTTGTATAAATGAGCCTGGCAAACAGTTAACAGAAGTGAATCATCTGCTCTTGCTCTCCAGATGCTGCCCTCAAATAGTACAGAAATAACCCTGGGAGCATTATCAGGAGGACAGTTTTTCCTCCCAGGTTGTGTGATGGCGAGGGTAATGCCCCTTGAATGGCCTCATCTGCTACGAGCTGATAGAGGAGATGATGGGATTTCATTAAATCGCAGAATCCCAGACTGGTTTGCATTGGGGACCTTAAAACTCATCCAGCTCCAACCCCTGCCACGGGCAGGGACCCCTTCCACTGGAGCAGCTTGCTCCAAGCCCCTGTGTCCAACCTGGCCTTGAGCACTGCCAGGGATGGGGCAGCCACAGCTTCTCTGGGCACCCTGGGCCAGCGCCTCAGCACCCTCACAGGGAAGAGCTTCTGCCTCAGAGCTCATCTCAGTCTCCCCTCTGGCAGGTTAAAGCCGTTAGGCTTTAGAAAGTAGAAGATACTTCCTGAGTGTTTTGAAGTGGCTGAGAGCCACAAATTCAGCACCTGGAGTCAGAGTTTGCTGCAGTGATAAACTTGGTGACAGTGATTTTGGCAACAGCAGAGAGTTACGTTTTGTTTATTTTTTCCTCATTTCAATGTATTCAGCTGGTTCAGGTCAATGACTAGTTCACTCAAAACTGCAAACATGACTGCGAGTTGGAAGAGCAGAAAATGTGTTTTCCTCTCCCTCTCTATGAATAAAAATTAGATTTGAAAGGATAAGATCTGCTGGGTTTTAGTATCCTGAAGGACGTGATGATAGAAACAATCTATTCCACTTTTTTACTATAGCTATTAATATCTCCTTTGCATATTAACTTTATTAACTTATTAGCATCAGGTGCAGAACGTGTGTAGAGCAACATGCTCCTTCCTTTTACATCCAGTGTTTTTTGGTTGGCCTATTTAGGTGATGAAATGGATGCTGTTCTCAACACAGTGTTACTGATCTCTTATTTCCATCCAAAAAGAACTTGATAGCTCATATAATGAAAAAGAAATGCAACATTCAGCATTTTTATTCCCATAAAGATATAAAACATATAATCCGATTATGAAATAAATTTGCCTACATGCATGTAAATAGGCTAAATAATACTGGGTATCTCCCTGATTAGCCAAAGGAAGTAAAACCCTTAGATTTGAGCAATAATCACTAAAATTTGTTGATAATGAGAATAATCTCTCTTTAGGAGAATAAGCAGACATTTTGGGGGAAAAGAAGAAAAAAAGATAGATCAGATAGCACATTTTCCCCTTAGTTTTAGAGAAAATCATATATGAAAGACATCCTGAATGAGTTTTACATTGCATTTTATTTAAATTTTGGGGGAAATAGACTTGTCGTTTTCTCAAAAAAATAAAAAAATCTGTCTTCTTAGTAAAGTTTCAGGTTACTTTTCCTTTCCTTTTTCTTTTTTCCTTTGTTTTTAACCCTTTTCATCCTCCTAAAGTGAGGGTTCAGGCTGGGAGCCCAGGGCTGGGGTGGTCAGTGGTGGGATGCTGGGGGAGTGATGGCAGAACGAGGCTACAAATCCCAATGCTTTCAGAGATAAAGTTTCTACAAGCCTCACCTGTTAATTTTCCCTTTCCTTCCATGAAACCCTTTTTCCTTCACCATATCTTCATAAATTGGGATTTAGTAATCACACTCCTTTCACTACTTATTAAAGACAATTTGCCTATGTTGGATTTCCCAGCAGACCCCTCCTGTTGCCTCTGCCTGTCACTGGCTCTGTTGTTTGATCTGGATGGGAATATGGAAACACTAAAATCTGGGATCAATGTGGCCATTTCCCCTGGTCCGTCTGGGGAGGAGCTGGGGCTTACCCCCAGAGCTGCTGTAGGAAAAAGCAATGATGGGGTACCTCAGTGAGTATCACTATGCCAGTACTAGATGATGTAAAGGAGACGCAATGTCATCCTTCTTTACTATCCATATCTATAGACACGTGCAAGCATTGAGTGTGCAGTAACTTGCTGTAATTTACCTCACACTGCTCTTTTTTTTTTGGCTTTTAGCTCCATCTTTAAAAAAAAATTGAACTTTTTGGTGGTCATGTTGTGACAAAGCAGAGATTGGGTGCTTGGTGCTGCTCCTGGGATGATTTGGATTCAGCCTGGAATGGGGATGCTTTAAAATGACATTGCCTGATCTCCATAAATTCATAGAATCCCAGCATGGGTTGTGTTGGAAGGGCCCTTAAAGCTCCTCCAGCTCCAAACCCTGCCACGGGCAGGGACCCCTTCCACTGGAGCAGCTTGCTCCAAGCCCCTGTGTCCAACCTGGCCTTGAACACTGCCAGGGATGGGGCAGCCACAGCTTCTCTGGGCACCCTGGGCCAGCGCCTCAGCACCCTCACAGGGAAGAGCTTCTGCCTAAGAGCTCATCTCAGTCTCCCCTGTTCTGGCAGGTTAAAGCCATTCCCTTGTCCTGCAGTGCACGGGGATAACCCAGCCCAGCCTGGGCTTGGCTGCTTGAATTACATGAAGTGGGTCATGCAAAGCCTCCTCGGATATCACCACGTTGAGGTACAGGCACAGCAATTAGTAAAATCAAGGTGTATTTCCTACATCATGCAGCTGGGGGCATTTTGCAACTCATTTTGCCAGAGAAAACTTGTTATTTAATTGCCTTTGCTGCTGCTGGATCAGATTCAAAATGAGTGAGAATATCAGGTCCTGCCAGATATATTCAATCATATTACTGCTTTTATTCCCTGACTGGATTCAGTGTGCCAGTAAGCAGTGAAGCAGTTAAATACGGACATGCGAGTGCCAGCAATGCTGTGATTTCAATGTTAACACCCCACGAAGATGAACGAGGAAAACCTACATCTCCCTCGACGTTTCTTCCTGTCCCTGTGGTGAGTTTAAGGGGAAGATAATTCACGATGGTTTGGCCAAGTGCTAGAAGTAGGGTATTTCCTATTCAGTCTGATAAACCAATAGCAACATCTCATGCAGCCCCAAAATAAGCAGATAATAATATAAAGGACTGCTCAAGTTCATAATTATGGGTAAGGAGAGGCCACTTGAAGTGCTTCAAGAGGCTGGAGCTGATGGGGATGGTGGAGATGGGGCATGGTGGTGGCATCACAACTGCTTTGTCCCAACCGAGGGGATGGGGCACTTCCAGCTCCTGCATGCTCAAGTAAAACTGGGCGGAGAAGGGAGAAAAGATTTGTCTAAATGAGTCCAATACTGATTATGAAGTTCCTAAGAGGCAATCTAATTTGGCTATATAAAATCATAAAAGGGAAAGAATTAATTGATACTAATGAGTTATGTGAGATAGCATCATAATTAATTCCTAAATAGAAAGAGGACATAGGCTGGAGCGAGGGGGGGGGGGGGAAATCAGACTGGCCTATATATTGTCATAGATTACAGAGGATATTTGAAATGAGAAACAAACTGCCAAAGTCAGAGTGGGACAGAGGTATGAAATCTTTTCCGATGCAAGCAAAAGCCTTCTCCTCATCACTGGGACAATATGGAAAGCTGGGAAGCTCCTGTACCCCTTGCCTGCATGGCATCTCCCAGGACTGCCAGGAACCATGTCCCTCCTTGCTGGGATGCCCTGGCCCAACCTGCCTGTTGAGGAGCAAAATGACCAGATACTTTGCTGATTCCTAAGCTAACTACACAGATTTGACTTGATTTTTTCCCCCTAAGTAACACTGTCCCTAATCCCACAGCAATTTTGTGGTGCATTACCTTGCTGCTCTGATATTGCTGCAGCAACTCAGACAAAGAGTTTGAATGTGATATTCAGAGCAAAGCTGCTTTTTTCTACTTCATTTTGGACCTACTTACTCCTTTGGTGCATAAATCACAGGTGACCACTCATACGCTGGAGGACAAAAAGCTTTGATGAATCACAGGAACAGTAGATTATACAGGGAAAGGGCATTCTTTTTCTGGAAATCCCATAAAATCACCATCACTCATTGATTCCACTTTCACAAATAGAAATCAGAGACCTCTGCAGCCTTCTTCCTGATAGCTGACATGAAAAGTTCTGCTTGTTTTTTGTTCTCCATCTCGGGTTTAGTTTTCAAACAAATGCAGTTGGCAAAGATTAAATTTCAGTAATGTTACTGCATGGTGAAGAACAAAGTGGGCACATTTATCAGAGCTGGTCCCTTTTTTAGAGGAGGATTAATGGATAACTATTTGGAAATTAACAGTTGTGTTCACTGAGAGAAGGGAATAGTTAACAGCCACGGCTCCTGATTAATAACAGCTTACCCAGAGAGGTGGTGGATGCACCATCCCTGGAGACATTCAAGGCCAGGCTGGATGTGGTTCTGGGCAACATGATCTAGTTGAAGATGTCCCTGCTCATTGCAGGGGGGTTGGACTAGGTGAGTTTTGAAGGTCCCTTCCAACCCAAACCATTCTATGATTCTATGAATAACGTTTCTAAGGGCATTTTTTAAGGGCAGCTTGACACAGGTTGATGCTGAGCATCTTCCCCTGGAAGTAGAAGTACTGAGCATCAGTGTCCTTCTTACATGGATAAGCACAGCCACTAAATACCTGCACATTGTGGGGAGACCGGAATCCATCTTGTTCCTTTGAAGCAGCAGGAATTTTGGGTGGAATTCAACAGGAGTGGAGGTGAAATAAGTAAATTATCTTTTCCATACCCAGTAGAAGACTCTCCCAATGAGCAGCCCATATCCTGAAAAATGGCAAAGAGATTAGTTTGTGGAATTCACATTATTTTTAGATGTTACTGTGAAGAGTCAGGGATTTAGGTGTATGGAGAGGATTTCACGTCAACTTGAGCCCAACACCTCTCATTACAAGTGTAAACCAAGTAGCTGCAATCAGCAACAGAACCCAATTGATCCTCAGCATCAATGCCATTCACAGAAATTTAGCTAATACCATTCAATGGGAAATAATTATTTGGAATCAAATGATTTCCTGTATACATTTCTGGTCAGGCCAGCTGGGGGATGAGGCATCTAATAATAAAATACACAGTCTCCTAATGCAGCACAGGGCTGTATGCACAATGGGACCTTTAGGTGTAAGGCAGGACCACAGAAACATGCAGAGATAGGGAAGTGTTTTGGCTACCAACTTCAAACCCTTGTGCTGTGTCCATGCACATCCCCTCCATAGAATCACAGAACGATTTGGATTGGAAGGGACCATGAAAGCTCATCTAGTCCAACCCCCTCCAATAAGCAGGGACATCTTCAACTAGATCATCTTCAACTTCTGCCACCGTCTTCTGTAACAGGCCCTTGTGTGCATTGGCCCAGACCATGCTGTGCTCAGAACTAAAGGGGAAAAGGAAGAAAGGAGAGTGCTGGCTGCCTCCTCCCTGTGTGCAGGATCTCTGCTCACAGGCAGCACCGTGTCAACAGCAAGGCGAGGGTGACATTTCCCTCTCTCTCAATTACCCGGGAGCTGCTCACTGCTGGTATAAAGCACACACCGCAATCCTGCAAGATTCATTGTCCTGAGGTCAGCTGGAACTTATTGTCCTCGTTGCCTTGGAACAAGACAAATCTGACATGTGTAAGATTTGCTGTTAAATAATCCAAACCAGGGGTGGGAAGGAGCCACGCAGAGAAATGGAAATGTTGGGGCACTGTGGTAGAAAATCAGTAATTTAGATACAAGGTGCTGATGCTCCCTAGTTTGGTATTGATGGCTTCTCCTAACACTTAACTTCATCCTTTACATACTGTATATACTGGGAGTTTCAAAATCAGTGCTCGCCTGCTAATCTTTCCCTAGAATAAGTAATTTAAACATGAAAGGAAAACAATATTTGGATTTTCCATCTTTCTTTGGGTTTGCCTCCCTGTTTAGTGCTTCTTCCCCATCAAAACACATTCCCAGTGATGTATATACCAAACCAAACCGAGCTGTAAAGCCGCGTTTATAAATTACACCTCAAATTTGTCAGACACCCAAGGCAAAAAACAATTTGAACAAGGAAAATATCCAGGATGAAGAAAAGCTTCCGTGTTTCACAACCAGCACCAAGCCAACAGGCTCCCCTCCGGATCCTACTCGAAGGTGGAAAAGCCACTTGGATGCACGCACAGAGCTGCACCCGAACGAGCTGCTGATAAATCTAATCCTGAAGGATTGGAAATGAGCTAAAAGAAATTTTGATGAAAATTATGTACATGTGCTCTGACAAGCCCATAAACACCGCAGCCATGATAAGTTTTCTTCTATTTTTTGTTAAGACCTGACACAACTGTATAAGCCCAAACTCTAATTTTTACAGCCCTGGGTTTGGAGATCTGTCATTGGGAGATAGAATGGAAAGAATAATTGCCTGGTGGCTGCACAAACAGGAGATGTGTTGTCAGGCTGCAGTTTGGAGGCTACATCTGGCTTTGGAAATGATTGATGCTGTCTCTGTGTGTGATTTGGGAAACCATTTCTTCTTTCCTTCCCCTCGCTAATGCAATCGCCATGCTGAACCTTCACACAGCCGCAGCAATTAAATCACTATTAATGAAAACTTTGCATTTATCCCTTTTGCATCTCAGCAAAGGAAGAGATATTTATTCCTTTTGCATCTCAGCAAAGGAATATATATTTATTCCTTTTGCATCTTGTCAAAGGACCATTTTTTGCGGCTCGGCAATGCGCAGGCGAAGGTGACGCATGTGATTTCAATTTGAAATTAAAAGTCATGTCTGAATAACAGAACAGCATTCTCATTTCCTAATACTCTGCTTTTTACTACTTTGCATTCAACTGTGAAAAGTCTTTTAAAACTCTGAACAGCAGTAAAACTTGAATGAATTTTTGACCCATTATTGCATAGCGGGTGCGCTTTCCAAGTTGGAGAGACTGCCAAGTTCTCCCCACCTAATATTTCCACTTTAATTGTGCCACTTGAGAAATTTACGTGCCTCAAAATATGGCATGAATCTTACGCTTATTGCAGTATCATTAGCAGCAACATTTAAGCAACATCTGTGTGCTATAGAACTAATTGAAGTAGCAGAAGTGGCAGCTGTAAATCCACAGGAAGATGGCAGTTTGCACCCAGCACTGCTGAGTTAGCGGGTAACTGTCAGCCTGTTCCTGCAATCTGCTCTCGAGGACTCTGGTACAGGCACACAATGTCCAAAAAAATACAGCGAGGAGGCTAATGATCCTATTAACCACTTTGCTGCACCAATTTGGCTGTTTTTCCAGTTTCCTTGTTGAATTTCATTATATATTTCACCGTTCCAGTAAAAAGTCCAGTCTGAGACGTGTTTCTTTAAAGCCACTTTGTTTAAGGGAGTAAAAGCTCCCTCTACTTAAGGGAGTAAAGCTCCTACTCAGTCGAATTAACACCTAAATGATTTTTGTTTGTTTTTTTTTTTTTTTCTTTTTAAATTCCATCTATTTCTCTGTCTTTTCCTTTGTTTAATTTTTCTTCATCACACACGCCTGGGTGAAAAAGAACTTTTCCCAACTGTTAATGCTGGTATTTAAAGCACTGACATTTTCCTCCCCGGGATGTAACATTTTCAATAATCAATACAGCTGGGGGGAGGAGGGAAGGCTGAAGTCTTTTTTAGGTGTGTGGGTTAAAGCACATCTTCATCCAAGCCAGGGATGCTGCACACGTGGCTTGCAGCACATCAGCCCAGCACTGCCACTGATTGAACTAATTGCTGATTACAAAAGGAGGAAGGTGTTTAAAGGAGCATGTCATGGTATTACAGCATAATCCCAGCACCAGAGTTCAGAGTGCCTTGGAGCATCACTTTTGGTTGCCGCTTGGGTGGGGAGAAATCGGTTTAGAAACCTTACAATCCTCAAATTAACACAGGGAATGTTAGGTTCGATATAAGGCAGAAGCTCTTCCCTGTGAGGGTGCTGAGGCGCTGGCCCAGGGTGCCCAGAGAAGCTGTGGCTGCCCCATCCCTGGCAGTGTTCAAGGCCAGGTTGGACACAGGGGCTTGGAGCAAGCTGCTCCAGTGGAAGGTGTCCCTGCCCGTGGCAGGGGTTGGAAGTGGATAAGCTTTAAGGTCTCTTCCAACCAAAACCAGTCTGGGATTCTATGATAATACAATTATATATCAAATAGAAAAGGTTTGGTGTGAAGCCAGTGCGTTTTTTGGGGACACCCCACCTGCATCGCGCATCCCCCTCTATTGCCTCTACCCAACGCTGATCCCAGCCCCTGGGAGCTGGGAAGGTGCCAGAGGATCCCCCTCACCATGATCTGTTTGTCAGCGGTCCCCACTTCATTAGAAACCCAGCACGTCCACCCTGTGACAGGCCGGGAGCCGCCGGTATTTGTTGTCTTAATGCACAAGTACTCGGGGACTGAACTGATAAGGAAAAAACTGTTCTGAAGCTGCTGAACTACACGCTTAGGGTGGCACAGACCCACGCGGTATTGAAAATCAATAGTCACGTGGTGGTTTAAAGGTTAGAGGTCTCCGGAATTAACTTTCTAGTACTAAATTACCAGCCCTTGGGTTTTTGGGGGTTATTTATTTATTTATCTACCTATTTATTCATTTCTGTCCCATTTTGTGATGGCTGCAGAGATGCGTTGAGTTTCAAGATGCACAGCTTGCTCCTGGCTCATGCTCGGAGTGAAAGGAGAAAACAGCAAAACATTTTAATGCTTGATGTGATGACCTGAATGTTAAAGTATTTCTCAGGAGCAATATCAGAGGGCATCAGAAGATATATAGCAATGGCAATATGGTCATGGGGCCATGAGAGATACTAGTGGCCTAAAAATGAATATATATCTTTAGTCTTTTAAGCTAGGTTGGACAGGGCTTGCAGCAAGCTGCTCTAGTGGAAGGTGTCCCTGACTGCAGCAGGTGGTTCGAACTGGGTGAGCTTTAAGGTCCCCTCCAACCCAAACCAGGCTGGGATTCTATGATTAACTCACATCTGTACAGTGTCCATACTTGCATGACATGTACTATTTAAATTAATGCATGTTTGATTTTTAACAGCATTTCATAGAATCATAGAATCATAGAACAGTCAGGGTTGGAAGGGACCTTAAGATCATCCAGTTACAACCCCCCTGCCATGGGCAGGGACACCTCACACTAAACCATGGCACCCAAGGCTCTGTCCAACCTGGCCTTGAACACCGCCAGGGATGGAGCATTCACAACCTCCCTGGGCAACCCATTCCAGTACCTCACCACCCTCTCAGTAAAGAATTTCTTCCTTATATCCAATCTAAACTTCCCCTGTTTCAGTTTGAACCCGTTACCCCTTGTCCTGTCACTACAGTCCCTGATGAAGAGTCCCTCCCCAACATCCTTGTAGGCCCCCTTCAGATACCGGAAGCTGCTCTGAGGTCTCCACGCAGCTTCTCTTCTCCAGGCTGAACAGCCCCAACTTTCTCAGCCTGTCTCCATACGGGAGGTGCTCCAGTCCCTGATCATCCTCGTGGCCTCCTCTGGACTTGTTCCAACAGTTCCATGTCCTTTTTATGTTGAGGACACCAGAACTGCACACAATGCTCCAAGTGAGGTCTCACGAGAGCAGAGTAGAGGGGCAGGATCACCTCCTTCGACCTGCTGGTCACGCTCCTCTTGATGCAGCCCAGGATACGGTTGCTTTCTGGGCTGCGAGCGCACACGGCAGCCAGCTCATGTTCATTGTTTCATCGACCAACACCCCCAAGTCCTTCTCTGCAGGGCTGCTCTGAATCTCTTCTCTGCCCAACCTGTAGCTGTGCCTGGGATTGCTCCGACCCAGGTGTAGGACCTTGCACTTGGCATGGTTAAACTTCCTCAGGTTGGCATCAGCCCACCTCACAAGCGTGTCAAGGTCCCTCTGGATGGCATCCCTTCCCTCCGGCGTATCAACCGAACCACACAGCTTGGTGTCATCGGCAAACCTGCTGAGGGCGCACTCAATCCCACTGTCCGTGTCACCGACAAAGATGTTGAACAAGATCGGTCCCAACACCGATCCCTGAGGGACACCACTCGTTACCGGTCTCCAGCCGGACATCGAGCCATTGACCACAACTCTTTGCGTGCGGCCATCCAGCCAGTTCTTTATCCACCGAGTGGTCCACCCATCCAATTGATGTCTCTCCAATTTAGAGACAAGGATGTCGTGTGGGACAGTGTCAAAGGCTTTGCACAAGTCCAGGTAGATGACGTCAACTGCTCTGCCCCTCTCCATCAGTTTTGTAGCCCCATCATAGAAGGCCACCAAATTGGTCAGGCAGGATTTCCCCTTAGTGAAGCCATGCTGGCTGTCACCAACCACCTCCTTGTTTTTCATGTGTCTTAGCATGTCTTCCAGGAGAATCTGCTCCACGAGTTTGCCAGGCACAGAGGTGAGACTGAAAAATATTAGGAAATATAAAGTAACAGCATTAGGAATGAGCGAATAACATTGTCACAAAACAACTGAATGTTTAGAGTAAAAGCCTGTGAAGACTTACGTGTTGCTTTTCATCTGAGATCACAGTGCAGTCCCAATGACTGCTCCAATGCATAGCTACTCACACATGGAAGCACCTTCATGATTGGTCTTTGACTCCTCTGCTTCAGATACTGCAAAAAAAAAAAAACAATTTTTTAATTTCATTGAATATGTTTCTTATTTAAATTTACCCCAAATTTTCCCTTCCCCTTGTTTTCATTCCCTTAGGAACAATGGCAGCTGGGATTTCAACACTATTTGCAACATGGGTTAGTCTTCATCCAGAATGGCTGCCAGTGTCCCAGCAGCCCACTGGAGCCAACACTGGGGCTGTGGGAGCTTTGGGTGCTCAGAAAATACCCAGGAGGACAATCTGGTGGGTTGACCATTAACCACCTTTGCAGGAGCCAGTGCTGGATGATGCTGGTTGCACTGGCTAGTGGAAGGTGTCCCTGTCCATGGCAGGGGGTTGGAACTGGAGGAGCTTTAAGGTCCCTTCAACCCAAACCAGGCTGGGATTCTATGGTTCTATGATGTGGTGGCAGTGAGCTGAGGCTCCCCAGGGTGCTCCTCAACCACCTCACCAGGGAACATCCCAATGGGCAGGGGCAGGTTTGGGTTTTGACCCCCTTTGTGCTAGATGTCCACCCTGGTGACTGCACTGAAGGAAAATCTGAAGCAGTTCCAAGTATCAGGTTAAGGAGATGTGGCAGGAAAACCCCCACAAACTTCCAGGAATATTAGACACTGCTGAAGCTTTTTCTTTCTGGGTCACAGACATGTCTCCAAAGCCTTATTTCTAGAAATACTCAGCTGATTTAAGATGTATTGATTGCATGCAGCTTATATTTGATTTTCTCTTATCATGGATGCTCATCTGCCACATTTCACTGGCTGGGTACCAGGGCTGGGCTGGGAGCATGGGATACAGGATGGTGTTTTTGCTGTGGACACAGTGGTTTAGTTTTCCAGGTGGGAAAGGTCCTTTCCAGCCCAAACCAGCCTGTGATTCTGTGATTCTACATTGGATATACAAGACAAGGCAATATTTTGCCAGACAAACACAAAATCTCTTGTTTAACAATAAATTGCAACTTCTGAGATCTGGCATTTCCAGGCTCTCTCCTAATAAGCATCAGACCCATCCCTGCCATCAACATGCCCAACTTCTGTTTATTATCAGGTGCCTTCCACCTTTGACTCAAACTTAAAGGCTGCAAACCCACCACAGGTAAATTCCTAACACTTTAACCCAAGACACTCATTGCATTTTGATTGATAAACTCACAGGAGGATGAAAACCAAGTTGTAACTAATGAAACAAAAACCTGCCACTAAGCTGCTGCTCGAATGCCATCTTGGGCAATACCCAAGCACGTACCTGCGTGAAGAGCCCTGCTGACTTTATATGGGATTCACCTACTCACAAATTCACAGATAAATGGTTTATATCAAGGTATAAACCAGAAAAATCTTCCTCTGTTCACCTGAGATCTCTGCTATCATAAACTTTTGATTAGGCAGCTTATATGTTACATGAGAGATAAAAGTTTCTAGAGGAGTTTTCCCTCAGTTGCTTATTTATATAAACCTACAGATCAGGCGTTACATGGGCACAGGGACAGCCAGCACTGTTAGGGGTGATTTTTTGTGCAAAAAAAGAGCTAGAATTTCAAACCCATCATTTTAAAGCATTGCTTGAACTAACGTTTTCTGGTTTGTACTAAATAATCCTATAGAAATGTTAGGATTTATCTTTTAAACCCATCATTCTTAGCTGGCGCACAACTACCTCCATGTTCATTTCTATCAGCAATCATATTAATTCCCATCCTTCTTCTGGACCGTGCTTGTGCTACAGAACTGGTTTTAATTGAACGTTTATTAAAATGAATGTTTGTCAGGATATCCCCACTCCATCTGGCTGCCCTGGACAGGCCCAACTTCCTGGATGTGTCTGCTTTATACAACGTCTTCTCCCGCAGCTCCCACTGACGACCAGAGGTGATGATTAGACTGGGGGGTATTTTGCTGCTCTACCCCCTTCTGCCTCATGGCCATCAGTTTACATGCACCATCCCTGCAGGACTCTTCCTCTTCTGCTGCACAGAATAGGGTTTATTCTGGAAGAAGATCCTTAGCCCACCAATCTGGCAAAAGGCAGAGATCTTCTATAAATAACCTGCCTTGCAACTGGATGGGCTGTTTCTTTCCTTTTTTGCTATATGGTTATGGAGATAGGAGTTTTGATAAGAAATAAAACACAAATTGGCTTCCCAGCATTAAATTTCTGCCCCTGAAAATAAAACAAGCTCCCCTCTTTCTCCCTCCCCACATCATTCACCTGCTGACAAACAGATTCTGGGCACCAAAAAGCCCTTTTTTGAGCACTTGCTCACTTAGCAGCCAAACATGATTTTTATTGCTGGCATCACAAACAGACACAAAACAAATAGGAGACACGCAGAACTCAAACCCCAGCAGCATTGTGTGGTTAATCTGCTATTCACCGTCGTATCAAAGCAATGTTTTGTTACTTTTGCTGTGATTCATCTTAATGAACACCACTGGTTTTACAGCCTATCTCCCTCTACCCAAAACTGGTGCACATGGTGCTATCTTCGGCCAGACCATGGGAGATTTAAGGCTGTTACTTCCCACGTGAGGGTAAGTGGTGTTTTCTGAACCTTCAGAAGGTAGCTTAATATTCCCTCAACTGCTTGGGTTTTGTTTATTTCCCATCAAAAGCCTCTATGGTCTCTACAATAACAATGGCAAACACTGCATCACCCCCAACTGTTCACATTTCTGTGCTCCAGTCATTTTTCACTCTTTCCTTGACAGCCTTGAGCACATAGAATCATGGAATGGTTTGGATTGGAAGGGACCTTAAAGCTCATCCAGTTCCAACCCCTGCCGTGGGCTGGAACACCCTCTGCTAGACCAGGGGGTTGGAAATAGATGATATTTGTGGTCCCTTCCAACCCAAACCACTCTATGAGTCTATGTGGGTTTAGTCTTACAAAACACCTGGTGGTGGTCAATACCTAGCACAGACTTCATCTGAACCCAGAGATTCAGCAGGGACAAGAAGGAACTTCCAGGACCTTGGAAACAAGATCAAAGCATAAGCTTTGGGTAGCTTGATATCCCAGACTACCCAAATAACTGACCCCTGAGCATGTTGGTTACACATCATTTTGCAGAGCATTTGAGATGCCATATTTCTATGAAAATTTAATTCGAAAATGATGGAATGATCTTCATTTAAGATAATGTCTTCATCCGTGGATGGCGCACGGTGTCGAATCAACAGTCAGTGTATTCGGTTTATTGACTGCTGTTGTCAAGCAGTGAAGACAATGACTCAGAGACATTCTGCACACACTATGTTTCTTCTTCTTCTGAAAGCTCTTCTGCAAAATAGAGTCGCTCCCTGTCCAAGAGGGAATGAATTCACTATAAAAACTTGACAATGATTATTCTTCTGACTGTGGTGGCAATAATGAGGCCTAGTTTTTCTCGAAGTGTAGACAAACATGACTTTATAATAACATTTGCCTTAGTAACTGATCTATTTGCTGTACAAAAATGAGTTTTGAGGGAAGATGACCGTAAGCCAGGTTGACATCCAGATGTGGATGGTTTTTGAGCTTAGACCCATGACTGGGGCTCAGGGCCATTGCTGGGTTTAGTTCACAAGGTGTGTAGGATCCACATCCTCATCCAGCTTCTCTGTGAGGAATGGGGTAGGACAAGCTCATATCCCAACCCAAACCACATCCCAGTCTCTCCCAGCTCCATGGGACTGCACCAGCCTGACCACTGGAGGGTCTTCAAAGAGACACCACCATGGCATACAAAGGACCTACCTCAGGTTTTGCTGCCTTGCTCATCAGTGGCAGCAGAAGGGTGATTTGACCAGAAGTCTCTAAGTCGCAGGCAGACAATCCACTGTCAAATGCTTTGTCTCCAACATCAATCACTAAAGCCAAAGCCAGTTCGGTGCTATCTGTGCAACAAACTGAAGGGGTTTTAGGGTTGACCATGTAATATGAAAGTAAAATTGGGCAATAATTATATGCAATTTGAGCCTGTGTATGGCAAACTCCTCGAATCACCAGATCTGCTGGCCTATTTAATGAGCAGAAAAGGCTTCCTGTTCAAAAGGTTTGACAGAAATTAACTTGCAATGAAAGCCAAGTTGTGACAAAGAGAAAGAATCCAGGAGGCATCCCTGAGGAGCAGAGGGAGCACAGCAATGTGACCGTCAGGTACTCATGTGTCAAGAACAGATGATCCAACCATCATAATTAAAGGGAAGACTTAAAATAAAGCTCAAGGAACCAGGAGGTGCCAGGAAAACTTCAGTGGAGCTGCAGCTTTTCACTCAGACAATGGGAAATGAGGAGGAGAGGAGTCAGTAAGGGGTGGCTCACCACAGGGACAGCGATCCTGAGCTGACAAAACTTCCCAGGCTCTGCCTCGACCTGTGATTAATCGCGGAGACACACAAAGCAGCGGCTACGACCAGGAGCCATCCTCCTGATGCATGTCACAAACTTCATAATTCCACTTGGAACGAGACAACAGCAAGTTAAATTCCTGGATCACTGTCACCGTGTCACTTACAGAAGGAGTTGCACCGGGGAACAGTTGGCTATTGGAGTAATTTGAATGGAAATGTCAGTTTTCACAACCTATGATTTGAGGTGAGTGCCCTGCTATTATACAGCCGCTCTGTCAAGCAGCCGGCGCTGAGTGCATGCTGCCACCTCCTCGGGCAAACGCATCCTCATCCCTGCTCCCACCTCCTCCTGCAGCCCCCTGCCTCTGAAAAATTAACATTCCCTTCCCTGCAACACCCTCTATGGTCCCAGCAAAGCACATATCACATGGATGAACGTTTTCACTGCGTCCTCTCATATCATGGCCTGATTTTAGTTCTAATTTTGTGTTCTGGTCAAAGGGATGTGCTTCAAACCCACACAGAAACAGGGAGCTGATTCTGAATAAATCGATGAGTTGAGATCTGTGTTGACCTCTGGGCAGGTTTTGTCTGAGTAAGGGCTTCAGCATATAGTCAATATGTCTTGCTGCTAAATACTTGCAGAAGTTGCTACATAAGGTTGTACATGTCTGTGACAGATTCAGTCGATTCCCTGTGCTGCATGGGGAGAAAAATACTTGCTGTGCAGAAGTGCCACAGTTTTGTCCAATACCTGCCCTTCAGTAACACCTTTATATATATTATATATACCTTGATTCAGGTGTTTTGGTATCTGAAAGGCAATGCATAAAAGCGCACAACCTGTGCACTGATTTGCCTGGAATGATTCAGAAAGAAATAGAGTCAAATCAGTGCAGCTACCAAGTAGAGGAGCTCTCAAAGGTTTAACTTAAATCAGTTAAACACCAATTCAAACAATACTGATTTAGAAGGACCCAGACCCAGTATTCCTCCAATTTAAATAAATCACAGCCTTTGTGAAACCAGAATAAAAACACAGAATCATAGAATCAGAGGGGTTTGTTTTGGAAAGGACCTTAAAGCTCATCCAGTTCCTTAAAGCTCATCCAGTTCTAACCCCTGCCATGGGCAGAGACACCTTCTACTAGGGCAGGTTGCTCTGAGACCCGTACAGTCTGGCCTTGAACACAGCCAGGGATGGGGCAGCCACAGCTTCTCTGGGCACCCTGTGATCACCACCCTCACTGTGAGGTGTTCCAGTGTCTCACCTCACCCTGCATGTGCAGACATGACCTAAAAGAGGTAAAAAATAAAAGCAGTTGACACTGGCTATGAGGAATCCAGCTTGGAGATGGATGGAAAGAGGAGCTATAGACCAGCCTGAATAATAACCATTGCTTGGTGCAGGCTGAGACCAGCCCTTTCCAGAACCAGCAGTGCTGATGTGCATTATACATACATATAGATATACGTTACCCGCACCCACCAGCCAGCCCGCACAGGGAAAGGTTGCACAGCCAGACCCTACATAGCAGGAACATAATCCTACAATGGCAATTTTAGAGAAGGAGAAATAACTGACCTGAGCGATCTTCTGTTGCCTTTGGACAAGTCTACTGAGCTCTGGGAGCTGTGTGGTTGCGCTCTGGTGCTGGGAAGCAGCAGTGGGGATTCTCCTCCTTGGACAAGCAGTTTGCCCTAGTTTACAAGAAAAAAGTAAATCTTGTTAGAAGCAGAGATGTGTGATCATGAGGGTGCTGAGGCACAGAGAAGCTGTGGCTGCCCCATCCCTGGCAGTGTTCAAGGCCAGGTTGGACACAGGGGCTTGGAGCAAGCTGCTCCAGTGGAAGGTGTCCCTGCCCGTGGCAGGGGTTGGAGCTGGAGGAGCTTTAAGGTCTCTTCCAACACAACCCAGGCTGGGATTCTGTCTGACAGCAGGATATTTGGTCTTTGCCATCCTCTATAGGCAGGGGATGATAAAAGGAACTATTATGCTGTTTATACATTGCCCATGGTGGCACTGACATTGGGGTATCTCCAGGCAAAGTGAAGCACAATTACTACTATTACTTCTACTCTGAAAGGAGCGGATTGCTGAGTCAGTAAATGTAGGTGTTGTTTTTTGTTTCCTTTTATGCCTAACATAAATACAGCGGGAGAAAAATGCTTCTACAAAATGCGAATGGAAAACAAGCCAGGTTCAGATTCTGCCTGCAGGACATCTGACAACACAAGAAGCTTTCCTGGCTTCAAAACAGCTACTTGCATCACAGGTGGTTGTATCCTTATGAAAAGGAAAGCTGTCTCTTTGCATGGTATCCTATCCAGGCATCCCACCCCACCACAGCCGTGTACCCAGGCAGGAGGGGCTGGATCCTGCTGCAACACTCTTGGACTATAAACCAATGATATTTGCGTTACCTGTGCACTATCTTCTATGGAACAAAACAACATTTACATCTGGGATCAATTTGCTTGAAATTAAAGTGCAGCTGCTATATCACTTCTGCATCAAAAGTATAGTGTTAAGGCCATAACATACAGACAGTTACACATTACTTTGCATTGTAATATTTAGATTTGTGTCATTTTCCATCCGAAGTAAAAAGCATCTTTAAATAAATGAGTGATCTTATACTACATATTTTATGGGCTGTGTACTCAGCAAGATATATCAACATTTGCAGTGTGCATGTACTCATCTCCAATTCCAAACTATGTATTTAGTCCTGGAATGTTAATGCTCAAACGAAAATGCAGGGTAGGAGTAATTTCGAATGTGCACTCAGAAATAAGTTGTGCTGTGTTTTTACAAGAAGGTTGGGTGAGTTTTGGAGTATTCCCAGGTAAAACGGGAGCTTTTCCAGTTGGTTACTGAGGTTCTTTATCCCTTCCCTGTGTGCAGAGGGGCTCGCTCTCATAACTCCCCTTAAAGCCATGGTACGCAAGCCTTTTAGAAACAGAATCAACCAGCTTGGAAAAGCCCTTTAAGCTCATCAAGTCCAACTGTTCCCCAGCACTGCCAAGGCCACCCCTAACCCATGGCACTGAGGCCTCGTCTCCACGGTGTGTGAACACTTGCAGGGACGGTGACTGCAGCCCTGCCCTGGGCAGCCTGTTTTGTCAGGGAGAGGGACATTGGCAGCTCCCCAGCAGCCAAAGGGCTGTGTGCAGTTACCAACTGATTTACACAGCACAGAGATCCTTGCAAAGACATGCATGCACAAGGCTTTCATTGTTTACCCATCAGTGGTTGAAAATGCCTCCAAAAAGAGACCATGAGTTTGGTAACTCAAAACATGACAGCAGCTACTGAGGGATTCCTGCTGACATATTGTTGGGATCGGGTGCTGGAGTGTGTTCCTGATGTTACCTCCTGCTGTGTTTATCTTCTGGATCTGTGTCACCCAGTACCAGCCCCAACTGACCCAACAGAGCACCATGCAGCATCTCAAAAACTGACTTGGTGAGAGATGATGGTATGTAGAGGATGCTCAGAGGAGGCCATGAAGGGTTGGAGCAGCTCTGCTCTGGAGCCAGGCTGAGAGAGCTGGGCTGGGTCAGCCTGGACAAGAGAAGGCTCCTGAAGGGGAGACCTGAGAGCAGCTCCAGTGCCTAAAGGGGCTGCAGGAAACCTGGAGAGGGGCTTGGGACAAGGGCCTGTAGGGACAGGCCAAGGGGAATGGCTTGAACCTGCCAGAGGGGAGACTGAGATGAGCTCTTAGGCAGAAGCTCTTCCCTGTGAGGGTGCTGAGGCGCTGGCACAGGGTGCCCAGAGAAGCTGTGGCTGCCCCATCCCTGGCAGTGTTCAAGGCCAGGTTGGACACAGGGGCTTGGAGCAAGCTGCTCCAGTGGAAGGGGTCCCTGCCCGTGGCAGGGGTTGGAGCTGAATGAGCTTTAAGGTCCCTTCCAACACAAACCAGGCTGGGATTCTGTGATTCTACGTGATAAAGAGCACTGGAATATCAGTTTTCATGGAGTTCTCCGAAACAGAACTTTTCCAGTTTTCCAGAGAAAACAGTCTCCAGTATAAAAAGCATATTTAACTCCACAATCCTCATACTGTTTTACTGCCAATCACAAGAAACAATTTCAGAGATAGCCCAAGAAAGCAACTGCCCAGGATAACAACTACTGAGCACAGAGCAGGGCTCTGTAGTGAAATTGAGATCAATGGTTATGGAGGTCATTTCCAACACAGAGCATTCTTAAAGTGTGAAGCAGGAACCTCAGCAGATAAAACACCACAGGACCTCAGCATCTTCTGCTCCAGCTCTGGCAAACAAGGAACCTTTCCAGAGCAATCTCACAGTGACATAAGGACATAAAACTGTAAAAGAGAGGATGCTGCTCATCTAAAGGAGTCAGATTGTGTGCCAGGACTTTACCCGCTGCCTGGAGAAAAGCGACAACCAATTAGTCCAACACAGCTTCTTTGCCATACCCAGGTTGGAAAACAGATTGAAGGGGTCAAAAAATGCAGAAGGCTCCCCATGATCTGACATTTGCCTTGTCACAATTTTCTTGACAACCAGAAGGTTGCAGACAGTTTGCTGGTCATCAGGAGCAGCGGAAAGGGAAGACTCATTACTGAGCTAGGGACAAGGAACCGGTCCATTAACAGTCTGCTCCTTCTCAAAACAGTGACTCCTTCAGTAACTCAGGGTGGGTTTAGTCTGCTCCTTTTAGAGGACAAATATGCTGTAAAGCAGTTGCTGGATACACAGCATCCCTTTAGTTTGCAGCCTCCTGATATTGCTTCCGCAGCTACAGGGATGATCTCCAATTCAAGCGATATTGGGAAGTTCAAACTTCATTCCAGCACCATCCTCTTTGCACTTGATTGTATTTGCACAATAATCTCTGCTGCAAAATGCATGGCAGGAGTCGAAGAGACTTTCATGAACAATATACTGGTTTCATTTCAATTTTTGCTTTACTTCCCAGTTTGACTTTGGCCACATTAAATACAACTCTCTGCAGGATTAATTCTTTCTGTGGGAAGTTTCTCAGCCTGTGAGATGGGAATGGACATTTATCTTCCATTACCCATACGATGTCTTTAGTGTGGTGTTTACACACTCTGGCTGCTACCCTGGAATTAACACCATGCAAGCACACACCAACTCCATCACTTTCAGCTACCCTATCTGCCTGGTAGTTTTTGGTGTCTGACATCAATCTATGCAATATACTGATGTCATTTTATAGGTAAACATCAGAATAGTTTTACACTTATCTCCTGTATTCTGTGATGCAATCCCATCGCTATTGCCATCCATCTATCACAGATGCTGCAAAGGGCTGGAGTTCATCCTCCTCACCTGTGGTTCATCCTTGCTTGCTCAGACTGATAGCCAGGGTTAGAGAAAATAAGAAGGCAAATAGCACCAAGAACAGAAATCATGTGTCCTATCAAAAATAGATCATTTTAATAGATAGAGACTGAAATCCTTTCTACTAACCCACTTCTACCGGTCCTGCTCTAAACTGCAGGCATGGTGCAGTTGGACCTTGTGCCTCCTGAAGTGGTTTTATCTCTACACAGCAAATGGATCTCCTGTGGGAGGTGTTTAAGATGATGTTGTTTGAATAAAGGTTTACAAAACCCAACCCAGTCCAAATAAACCCTCCCAATGGTGGAAATCCAGCACTGGTTGGAGGTTTGGTCACAGCTTCTCACAAAGAGAGGTCCCAACACACACGGTCTTCTCCCTCCAAATCTATCACAGAATCCCAGCCTGGTTTGTGTTGGAAGGGACCTTAAAGCTCCTCCAGCTCCAACCCCTGCCACGGGCAGGGACCCCTTCCACTGGAGCAGCTTGCTCCAAGCCCCTGTGTCCAACCTGGCCTTGAACACTGCCAGGGATGGGGCAGCCACAGCTTCTCTGGGCACCCTGGGCCAGCGCCTCAGCACCCTCACAGGGAAGAGCTTCTGCCTTATATCTAGCCTGAATGTCCCCTGTTTCAGTTTGAACCCATCACCCCTTGTCCTATCACTCCAGTCCCTGATGAAGAGTCCCTCTCCAGCACCCTTGTAGGCTCCCTTCAGATACTGGAAGCTGCTCTGAGGCCAGGAGGCTGCTCAGCAAAAGAAGACCAATGCCACCTCTGATAACATAACCCCAGGTACTGCCAGCACAGATCCAGACCGACAGACCCCATGTGCCACCCTGGCACCTCGCAGCATCCATGGCCAGGGTGGAGGTAAGGGACCAGCACTCATTTTCCTGCAGGTTAAACAAAGATTGGTTAAAGAGGAGAGCCCAGGAGGAGTTCCCCACAGTTAATACTCAAGGAATACTCAGAGGCACAAATAAAAAGCCCCGTTTAAAATAACTGAATAAAGCACTTGAAGAGGTTTTAAAAATTGATAACTGAGCGCACTGTACGGGATCGATCTTCATTAGTGCCCAGGTGGAATTTTTTGGTCTTCTGGCTTTTTTCAACGCACAAACCCCCCCCCAGCCCAACGCAGCCATTAATGAGAAACGTGAAGGGCTTGTTAACAACATCCTTTCATCAGCCCCAGGCGCTGCCAGCGCCCTGCGCTCACGTCAATTTTCACCTTGGGGTCCAGCTACCGCATCCCGGCCGCCGCTGATGGAGCCCAGACCCACGGCTGCCGCCGGCTCCGGGCAGGCTGCGCCCCCCACCCTGCAGCTCCTGCGGCCCCCGGCCCTGCTTTTGCCTGCCACACGCATGTTACTTCACACGGGATGGGGAATGGTCTGGATCAGGCTCTGGGGGAGAGCTCATGCTCCATCCCTGCATCCCTCCGGACCGGGAAGGAGCGAGATGGAGGTGGCTTCCCTCCCCCAGCCTTCAGTCTACAGCAACGGGGTCAAGGGTGCTCCTCTTCACTGCCTCTGTGATAATAACTTGGGGAGGAAAAGAGGTTTTGAATGCTGGGAAAAATAAACACACGCCCCCCCCCCCCCATTATTTTCTCTTCTACTAAAAGAAGAAATAATCAGATTTGGTCCTTACTAAAAGTGCTGCGCAACAAAAATAGTGATGCTAAAAGGCAATCATCTGGAAAGCCCAGACTTAAAGACAGGGGGAGATAGAAGTTTTTGCTAGGGCAGGTCACGTGGGGGGAAAAAAGAGGAAAAAAGAAGAAAAAAGAAGAAATAATGGGAAAAAAAAAAAAGAAGAAAGAAATCCTGGGTAAAATGCTCCTATTTCAGGCCCAAATTCGGTGTGTTTGTTACTCATCCCCTGCTCATGCTATTCCAACAGCACACAGTCCTTTGACAAGATGCATTTGCACATCAGTGTAACTGAAATACCCTCCTGCTTCCATGGCAAGGGGGTGTCAGTAATGTTCTCCATTGCTTTTCAAGCAGGCTGGAGGAGCACAGGGCACAGGGCAGAGCCACCCAGCAAGGCAGGGACTGCAGAGGAACCTTTGAGCACTGTTTCTATTCCATTTCTATAAGAACATAAAGAGGAATTACAATTAAATCTGTACATGCAATTCTTTGAGGATTTTTACGTTCCTGTAAGATTCTTAGTGAGAAATGACTCTTGAAATAGTACCTAAATCTTACAGGAGTTCCCTTGGATTATGGTGCTTGAAGTTTTGAAGCCATCTTTCCATTCTTTCCTCGCTTTTGCTTTAAAGCACCAGGTCTTCAGCACCACCTTTCACAATAAATACACACTTTAATACCAAATCCATCTCTTTGACCTGGATGCAATCCATACCATAAATATTCTAACTTCAAAATTTGGGAAAACATTGGGAAAAGGATTAAATGCAACAACCTGTGATGTTTCTAGAAGAAATGATGATCTGTGATGTGAACAGAAACAGCACCTCGGAATTACAGCTCCTTGTCTATAACTTGGTATCACTCGGAAGGGATAGCACTGTCCTACCAAGGATGGCACCGTCCCTTATCCAACTGATACAGCAAATATCAAGTAGCACTTAAAAAGAACCTTGAGAACTGCTTAGAGAAATTAAATGGGAACTTTATGGGCCAGCCCTTTCTCGCCCGGATCAGATGACTAATTCCTCTAATTCCAAACAAATCCATTGCATGAGTGAAGAAAATTCGGGCACACAACTAAAAATGTCCCGATTCTGACAATGACTCCGTTTTCTGTTTAAGATGCTTTCAGTATGAGCTCATTACGCT
Organism: Psittacula echo; assembly: GCF_963264785.1. NCBI lineage: Eukaryota > Metazoa > Chordata > Aves > Psittaciformes > Psittacidae > Psittacula > Psittacula echo. The sequence goes on from NC_137743.1 coordinate 1,716,523, forward strand.
GCAAACTCCGCTTGCATGAAAGTGATCTGTAACAATCCCTAAGCCTGGGGCCCTTTTCCATTTGGGATTGATACATAGGATGTAATCTGTGTTTCTCATTCCGGTCTAACACAGTACTAGCAGTGTGGCTGCAATTCTGCTGTAAATCTGATGCAGGAAATACAACATAGGCCTTCAAAAATATTTCTATTGGCCATAGAGTGGCTGCAGAGCCTGTTTTGTATGGAGAAAAAGGGGGGGGGGGGAGGAGAATGACCCCCTGCACAATTCAGTCTCTTCCATGGTCAAGGGCATCTATTTCATTATAAATGTAGTTCTGCCAAAACAAATATTATTTCTGAATCTTTCATTATCTTAGGCTCTGGAAATGGGCTAAACCAGCATGTGTTGGTATTAGATGCTGCAGAGCCAGCTGTCGTGCCTGGCTGCACCGTGTCTCAATGTCAGCAGTTCAAAGCACTGCGAGGCTGGATGGGAGGAAACCTGAGAGGTCAGAGGAACCCAATTCCAGGCAGAAAGCACGGAGCTGTCTCCCACAGGCGGGTTTTCCTGGCGTTTTTCACACGTATAGAGATGGATACCGGGATGCTGGTGTTTTAATGCATTTTCTCTGTGTTTCCATAAAATCTGCCGTGACCTGAACACAGAAGAGCCTTGGGGTGTTGTGGGTGCTGCCAGCCCCGGCAGAGGGCATGGAGATGGATCTCCATCCAGGGAAACCCTTGGGACAGAGCAGCAGGAGGGCTAAACCCAATCCACACGCAAACTCAAACCCAAACCTAAACCTAAACGCGACCCCAACCTCAAACTCAAACCCAAACCTAAACCTAAACCCGACCCCAACCTCAAACTCAAACCAAAACTAAACACAAACCCAAATTCAAACCCAAACCCAACCCCTGCACTTTCTTAGGATTATTTTAATTGGTTTGTGTGTTAACGAATACTTGTGTTAATTGCTACCAATGTCAAAGCTGCTCCTGGGAAGTGAGGAGCACGGCAACACCAGCATGCCAGCCTGGCTGCCAACGAGGATGCCACTGCTGCACTCGCCCTGAACACTGGGGGAGAACTGGGCCTGGCCTGTGTCCTTTCCCCTTCCCCTTCTTTCCCCTTTCCCATTCCTTTCTCTTTTCCTTTCTCCCTTCATTTTTCCCTTCTTTTCCTTTCCCTTCCCCTTTCTTTTCTTTTTCCATTTCCTTTTTGTTTTTCCCTTCCCCTTCTTTTCCCTTCCTCTTTTTCCTTCCCTTCCACTTTTCCCTTTCCTTTTCCTTTTTTCCTTCCCCTTCTTTTCTCTTTTCCTTCCCTTCCCTTTTCTTTCCTTTTTCCTCCTTCCCTTTTCCTTTTTACTTCCCCTCCTTTCCTCCTTCCTTTCCCTTTGCCTTTTTCCTTTCCCCTTCCCCTTCCAGTTCCTTTCCCTTTTCCCTTTCTCTTCCTTTCCCTTCTCTTCCCCCTTCCCCATCTTTTCCTTTTTCTTTCTTTTCCCTTCCTTTTCCCCTTCACTTTCCTCCTCCCTTCCTTTACTTTCCCTTTTCCTTTCCCCCTTCCTTCCCTTTTCCTTTTTCCCTTCCCCTGCGCCGGGGCGCCCTCTGCTGGGCAGCGCTGCCTGTCCCTGCCCGACCTCTTCCCCCCCACCCTAAAACCCCTCCGATCCAGAAGATTTCCCTATAACCGCTGGGTTCTGCCTCGGGCATCACCCATCTCATCACCAGCCTCCGCTCCAGTCACATCCCTGCACCAAGGCGCATCCCGGAACACACAGAGACCTTTAAGGGAAACAGCAAAGGATGTGAATGTGAGAGAGGGGAAAGTTTACAGCTGCTGCCCTGTTCTTTTGTTGGCAGCATGTATTATATATATATAAAAGAAGAATAAAATACACCCAAACTGTACGTATTATAAGGCTATATTTTTATCTCGGGGTTCTGGTGACACGTACAAACCACTTGAGCTTTGCTTTCGTGGTTTATATTGCCACCAGAAACCCTTGATAAAAATACAGCTTTATATTGTGCAGTTGGGTATAGTTTATTTTCTCCATATATCACACACTGTGTTTTATTTATAAACACACACAAAGACACTTGTACATGCAAAGCAGTTCTTTTATTGAAGCAATTCGGGGGTATCAATAACACCACATTAACTAACGCATTGTAACACAGTGATTTTTTGGTTAGCAATGGCCTTTTCTAAAGAGACATCTATGAAAATATGATCAAACACATAAAAAAATCACTATTTCCATGTTAGGATTTACGATTCCCATACTGAAAATTTCAGCTTCTGGTGGCTGGTACTTGCAGACAACCCTGCTTAAACCACCTCAAAAGTGAGCTTTAACATCTCCCAAATACTGGGATCCTTTTGCTTTACACAACAGAGAAGTACAAAAAGCTAAAGGGAGGAAATTAGACGGTAAAAGGAAACGCGATGCTGATAAAGAAGAACCTGTGATGAGCTTCTCACTGTTTTGCCCAAGTTGTGCTACTCAAACTGCTGATTTCAAATACACTTTTCATGCAGTTTGCCAGCAGCTTCTCTTCCACCCTGCTTTTTGCATCCGTGGAAAACTGTATTCCCATCTCTCACAATCGAAAAAGCAAAGCTGGGAACAAGCAATCCAACTGCCACTTGCTTTTAAATCCATCCCGGTGTGCTCCGCTAACACCTGCTTAGGTAAAACCCCATTCCAGGCTCTAAAGAGGTGACGGGAGCCCCAGGCAGCGGGCTTGTCGGTTTTCCCCTTACCAAGCCAGATGCTTCCTTGTGGGGCTTGCACCTCTCATTTGCCAGGTCCCTCCCATTCCCTTCCCCGTGCTCTAATGGACATTAAAAATAGAACAAACCAGGCTTGAGATGGGAACAAAATCCATGCACAACCGGCCTGGACCGCTGTAGTCATTCTGCTGTAAAATGTAAAACCAAGAAAGGGCAGACGAGCTGCATCCCTCAGGACACATCCCGCTTTTTTAATATAGTGGTGCCACCACACATTTCACTTTGGATGTTGCATTATATTTCTGTGTCACTCAAATATTTACCATTGCTCTAAATTCTGCTGGGTGCTCCGGGCGCTTGTTATAAGGCAAGTATCCACGCTGCGTGTCCTGGCTGGTTAGCAGCGGGGGCTGAGCTGCATCAATATGCTGCCTTCTCTTGCTGGAGCTTCTCGTGTGACAAAAGCCACTCTTTCATGAGGTTGCCTCCTCCGTAGTTGCCGCTCTGCCCGCTGCTGCGAATCACCCTGTGGCACGGGATTATAATCGGGATCTGCAGAAGAGACAAAAAGAGGAAGGGAGCAAAGGGTGAGGTCATGGGGAGAAAAGAAGCTGTGGCTGCCCCATCCCTGGCAGTGTTCAAGGCCAGGTTGGACACAGGGGCTTGGAGCAAGCTGCTCTACTGGAAGGGGTCCCTGCCCATGGCAGGGGTTGGAACTGGATGAGCTTTAGGGTCCCTTCCAAACCAAACGATGATATATTAAATCCCATCTATAAGAACTTCTTTGCAAGCAGTAGATGTACCTGCCCCGCACCGGCAACCAAACTTCATTGCCCAGGGTGGGTGATGAAGCCTCATAGACCCAAACTGCACATGAGGATAGCAAGGGGTACAGGACAACTCTTAACCATCACCCCAGGATGGAAGACAATGTACTTCAGGACAAAACCAGCCCATTGTGCAGAGCACTTTCAGAACTGAACTTCCCAATCCCCAGCTCCTCCTCTCGGTATAGCACCTCCACGTGTGCTGCAGAAAAAATCACCCTAAGAACAAGGTGCTATTTGCTATTTAACATCAAGTCAATGCAAAATGGGTTGTGGATTGTTAAAACCTGCAACAGGAGAGATTTAATTCAGGAGGCCTAACCAATTTAAGAACTTATTTCTTCCTGCCTTCTCCTTTGTACTGTTTATAGCCAAATGTCACGGATTTGGAGAAATCAATGCAAGAAGTTACAGGAGAGACTGATCAGAGGGAAGTACATAAATGCATTTTTTATTTATTTATTACAGGTGATTATCATAGCTGAAGTACACACCATAAAAAATGCAATACATCATCTCTAATCACCCTCTATGCGTTTTGGTAACTCCGTAGTAACTCCATTGCAATGACAGAGCTGCGAAAGCAACTCATTGAAAAGTGCAGTTTTCACCAATTGGGGTATTTTAAGTCAAGAAGTGTGATTTAGTTTCATGTAGACACACAAATTACATATTTTACACTGACTTATTTTAATCCCACTTAATAGTTATTTCAGTACAGTTCAAGCTCTGCTCACACTTGAGTCTGGGACACACAAACCCCGAACAGCTATTGGCCAGACCTATACAGATTTGGGTTTTTTTTGGTGTTCTTTTGGTTTTGTTAAGTAATTTCAATGGCTGAAATTTTCATTCTCAGTCTCAGCCCACAGGCTACCACATCAAATGGGAACACACAGAGGTGCTTACTGTTAATCAAGGTTTAATAAAGAAATGCTTATAAATAGCTGCTGTATTTGCAGCTGGAAATGCCATAAATGAATTATGCACCCATGACAACTCCGGTGAGCACCAATAAAACCTTGACACGAGGCTATCATGTTCTTGCTTTATGACTTTAAAGAAGTTGCTGTTTGCAAGGGTTTTTCTGGTTAGGGATTTCCCTGTCTTTACAGTCCGCATGCACAAGTTAGTGCAGCCAGATTTCCTTGAGTGACAAAGCCATACCAAGCCATAATAATACACTGTAAAAACATCTCCAAAGTTAATTTCCAATTCCTTAAAAATCAGTGTATTGTGATGGTAAGCTTTAAATCTGTATTTTTTAGGTGGTGGAAGCTGTGGGGTCTTGGATGATCCCTGGGTCGGTGCAGGACCTGCTCACTAATGCAGGGGTTAATCCACCTACATTAAGCACGAAGAAGCTGTGGCTGCCCCACATCCCTGGCAGCGCTCAAGGCCAGGTTGGACACAGGGGCTTGGAGCAAGCTGCTCTAGTGGAAGGTGTCTGTGGCAGGCAGCTGGAGCTGGATGAGCTTTAAGATCTCTCCCAACCCAAAACCATTCCATGCTTCTATGAAGAAGAGGGTGTGAAATAAATGCAGCTTCTTTCATTCTCAAAATAAAGAATTCTACACTGAATTTGTCCTAACACGCACAAGTGCCACTACATCGCCCTCCATAGCATCGGGTGGAAAAGGAAACGTGGTACAATGGCTGCATCAGGGCTGTAATTTAAAAATACTGAATATTGCTTCAGTTTGGCTTAATTGTGGTGACAATGTTCAGCCTACTAAAATAATTAAACCTGCTAAAATTTATGAGGGCCCTAAGGACATTTTAGAGGGAGTCCTACCCCAGTCTGGAGCTTTAATGCCTCAGCTACATTTAATGTAATTTTTATCAATAACCAAGCAGCTCATAATATTATAGCTCTGCTGAAATCTTCATGCTGTGAAATCTAATTCATCTAATACACGAATCCATCACTTCCACAGCCCCTACCTCAAATGCTATAAAACTTCCAAACCCATAGATTTGTCTCCAACAAAAATAACACGAAGGGGCCCTTGGATCAATGACGGAGTCCCTCTGATTTGGGCACCAGCTGAATATTTCCTCTAACTTTTGCTTTTGTTCTTCTGGGTAGAGGCCCACAAGGGAAAGAGCTTGTTTTCACTCGCAGCCTCATCAATACCTAAATCCTGGTGAACAAGTGACACTGAGAAGCTGTAATCAATAGCTCCCTGTGCGTTTTTTCTTCTGGTCAAATGGCTCAGCACTACTGACAGCCCTGACACTCAGAACATGATGCTAAATCTTTATCAACAGCCATCTGGGTGACTGGCAGAACAAGGCTGGGGCGGTCATTACCGCTCGTGGCAATCTGTGAATAAACTAACTCCTCGATAATGCCTTTGTTTAGAAAAAAGGTGGGGAAAAAAACTCCCTGCGTGAGGAATCGATCGGCTCCGAGCTGCAGTTAGCGAATTCCGGCTGAGGATGGAGCGGAGGAGCTCCGATGGCTGCAGGATTCCTATTGGAGGCAATGGAACCCTGACTGTCCCGTTACACTGGTGATAGGCTGGACATCTGAAACCGCCAACCTGTCGAAAGCGAATCAGCCTTGACGGAGGCAGCTGAAATGCCACGTTATAACACAGCAAGAATCGCACTGAGCAAAATGTCATCGCTCAGTTTGCTCATGTCCTATTGCTTTTCTTCCCCTTCTTCCCTGACCACAGTGTGACCTAGCATGGGCCTGGGTTACTGCCAGTCACCAAAGACATTAATGCACGAGCAGCTTTATGTGTCCTCAACATTCCAGATCCATACTTCACAATCACAGAATCCCAGACTGGTTTGGGCTGGAAGAGTCCTTAAAGCTCATCCAGTTCCAACCCCTGCCACGGGCAGGGACACCTTCCACTAGAGCAGCTTGCTCCAAGCCCGTGTCCAACCTGGCCTTGAACACTGCCAGGGATGGGGCAGCCACAGCTTCTCTGGGCACCCTGGGCCAGCGCCTCAGCACCCTCACAGGGAAGAGCTTCTGCCTAAGAGCTCATCTCAGTCTCCCCTGTTCTGGCAGGTTAAAGCCATTCCCCTTGGCCTGTCCCTACAGGCTCTTGTCCAAAGCCCCTCTCCAGGTTTCTTGTTGGCCCCATTAGGTACTGGGAGGACACTATAAGGTCTGTTTAAAGCATTCTGGCTGAATAATACCCTTGATTTAGGACAGACCAATATTAGCATCAAGCTGTAGACTTGGCCAGGCTGTAGCCTCGTAACACAATTGGAGAGAATATCAACATATGTAGCTACAACTGCTCTTAACAGACCACTTAAGATATCTTATTTAAGGCACAGAACAGTGATTTAGGATGGCCTTGGACTACTCAGCCCAACACTTGCCATTTCCCATGAATCTCTGTTATTTCTTTTTGATCCTCCTCTACCAGTCTAATGAGATTTTTACTTGAACTTTATGAGTTCCCTTTGAGGACCACAGACCTTGCAATCACTGTGAACCACAACAAACTATCTGAAGTTCCCCTTGCAAAAGATGAGCCAGCCCCACCATGTCCTCAGCATAAATCGAGGCAGAGATGTCTCTCAGCTGCTGCTGGCACCTATTCCACCTTCTCATAAAGTTGAAGGTCATTGTATGAATTACGGGAAGCAACTCAGCTACAAAGGGAAACCTGTGGAATGCACACTACTGGAATTAAAGACCAATGTCTGATTTGTAGAAGGGGGGGAATGTTCTGGTATTTCATGGAAGAGGGTGAGTTTGGCAATGCTATCAAGAAGGTTGAGGGACAAGGCAACGCCAGGCTCCAGTTTATTTCAAATGCTCATTTTTACTGTTATTACTATCCTCATTAAATCACATTGATGATTTCATCCTGTTTATAATTTATACCTTTAATCGTAAGAAGCATCTCAAGGTGCTAACATGCTCGTTTTGCTCTTTCGCGCATCTTCCACAGCGATCATTAATGGAAGGATCCACTTTAACTCCATGCTCTCAGTACGTATTCGCTAGCGCCAGCTTCCCTCCCACAAACAAGAATCGCTAATCTGCTGCTTAACAAAACATCCCATTTCTGCACCAATTTCAAAGCAATTGCGCCTCCAACGTGGTGCTTCCTTCCTAAAGCTCGTGCTGCAGGTGCAGCAGCTGTTACACCACAGCTCTTTGCATTCTGCGCCGACACGTTAATGATGCTGCAGCCCGGATGACGTGTTCGGTTTAATGAACTGCTTAGTTAGATTCAGAGCTCAATATCTCATCTGATAAACAGACTGCAAGGGTGTTTATACACAAACCAGCTTCCCAGGTACCCTGCCATTCCGAGCAGGTAGCACACTACCATAGAAACTCACATCATGTCTAATGGGTTTAAGCTTCTAAGCTCAATAAAGAAGTACACCCTGATATTTTAAGCCTCTATCAGATTTTCCTATGGAACAGCTCATATAAGCAGCATAAAGCTCCGTTTTGTCAATACACCGTATTGTACTTGACAATACAAACTATTTTAATATGATGGAATGCTTTCCAATATCATCTGGTGTACATTAAGATAAGGCAATACAATGCAAACCTACAGGAAACAGTTCTCAAAGAATAACAATATAGTGTTGTGCAAAAGGATATGTAATTGCTATTGCCTAGAAATGTACCCAGCTCTGCCCTCAGGCTGCAGTGGAGCAGCAGCATCCAAAGTAGCAGTAACAGCAGGTTGTGGTGTGAAAATTCCTGCTTTTTCCCCTGTGAGGGAGGATGAAAATAGTTCTGAAAATACACAGCAAAGCTACTGCTGGTTTTTTTAAATGGGGTCCTACCTTATTATTGTTATTTCCCATCCCATCCGATGGCTGCAGTGTTTTCTGTCCCCAGCAGAAGATTTTTAAGCATTTTATAGATAATAATGTGTAGCTTTAGGGAAAAAGAGCTATGTTAATATAATACCACCCCAATAGTTTATAATAGAAAGCTGATGATAAAAAACCCATAGAAATCAGGGCTGTAATGAGAACCTTGTCCATTCCAAAACATGGTTTTATCTCTACATGTCTGTAGTTAATCTGTAATTTCGTGCATATTCTACACGCAAACACACACACAGTCCTTTGGCACTTCAGTATGAGCACCTCACTGTGTTTTTCATACTTCCCATATAAATCTCTACACGGTTATAAGCCATTATATGCAGGTTACCTTTGCAGGTTGATTTTATGAACGAGGTGAAATATAAAGATAACACGTGGCACTGCAAAACCCCTTCACCTTTGTTATTTCTACAGGTAAAGCCACCAGCTCTTGAGAAAGCAGATTTTCTAACCCACTTTGCAACTACATGTTGCAGTCTCATATGTACCTTATTAAAGAAATACTGAGAGGACTGAATGTAGAAACAACACAGGAGGTCAAAGATTACAGCAGGCATAATGATGGAGAACAGGAGAGGAATTTGGGTATGGAAAGACACACGTTGCTCAGGGCAAGAGGTAATGAGGGAAAATATGCTGAAGAATGGCCAAAAAGGCCGCAGTGATAGTAATAGAAATCACAGTTTTTTATTTCTTAGAGCCAAAGTAGTGAGGGGATGGGTAAAGACAGATACAGCACTGTTCTCTTTACCAGCTTTTCCTTTCCTGTGCCCAGGAATGAGGTGCTGCAGCATCAGTGCCATGTGGGATGTCTTGGGCTGTTCCTGCTCCTCTATAACTACCCAGACTTGAGCCAGGTGGATGCAGCTCCTGCAGTCCAAAGGCCAAACATCGAGGGTTTGGGGACTCAAACTGCCTTCTCCCTCCTCATGCATCCATTCTAGCCCCAAAACCCCCAAATTCAGGATGTGGCTGCTCTAGCAGCACAAGAACCAGCCATTTAAGGATATACAACCTGCTGATGCTCACTAACCAGTGTGATTCAGGTGCATAAATACATGTGGAAAGCTAAACCAGGATAACTAAAATGGAAAGCTAACTACTAAGAAGACAAACAGAGATGAAGTATGATAAGAGACATTTTTCCATAATCCACAGGCCTAACCTGGAGCTCTACTCCCTCCAACTGGTTCAAATCCAGGCAACTCATAGAATCACGGAACAGTTTATGCTGGAAGGGACCTTAAAGCTCACCCAGTTCCAACCCCAGCCATAGGCAGGGACTCCTTCCACTGGAGCAGCTTGCTCCAAGCCCCTGTGTCCAACCTGGCCTTGAACACTGCCAGGGATGGGGCAGCCACAGCTTCTCTGGGCACCCTGGGCCAGCGCCTCAGCACCCTCACAGGGAAGAGCTTCTGCCTTATATCTAGCCTGAATGTCCCCTGTTTCAGTTTGAACCCATCACCCCTTGTCCTATCACTACAGTCCCTGATGCAGAGTCCCTCTCCAGCATCCTTGTAGCCCCCTCTTCAGATACAGGATAAAAGACTTCCCTCACCTAAGAATATATCAGAATGTCTGAGAACAACAAAAATGTGTAGAGGCTGATGAATGAAAACAAGCGTTTCTCTTTCAAATCTAACACTATAAATGGTAGGGAATAAATCCCATTAAATCAGGTTGTGCATTACTGCTGATTAAAAACACTTACTGACCTTATTACTCATGGTAGACCAGTTTTCAGAGCAGATAAATTTAATCTATTGCCATTTAGCCCTTACAGCTCTCTAAATCCAGCATCTTCCATCAACTTCATTTCAGAGTTGACATGAACTTACAGGGTTGCTCCGCATGGCTCCTCCCACTGCCCTCGCTGCTCTGCTGTTCCCTGCCAGGTGTGCCAAGCGCTTGTAGGAAATGGCCTCTCCAAACTTCACGTCTCTCAACAGGGTCCACAGCACTTTGCTGGTGAAGGAATCTGCAGGGAAGACGAAGCGAGCGCTGTTTGCATGCACGGCTGAGGAAACCCAAGGTGAAAGACTCCAAGACCCCAACGTAGCGTCTCAATAGCAGCTTTCTCATTTAAATGGAAACAGCCCCGACGCACTGTCCTGTGATTGTGTCCTATAGCAGTACATTTAAAGACATGATTATTAGCAAGAGCACTTCAAGTAACCGATCACTATAAAAAAAGGATTTAAGGCTTTGATTTTCCTATATTTTTAATTTGCTTCGAGTACAATTATCCCGTTAACTCAGACAATGTGGTTTTCCCATTAAATTGGCAGAGTATAAATTAGCATAGAGTCAAATTAAAAAGAGAAGATATAACCGGCTCTACCTATTTGACAAAGCCCTCGCATCTCCAGCTAATTTCCAACTTCAGCTGGGACACGTGGCACAAGAAGCCCTAGAGCCAGTGGACTCTGTATTATCCTGCCTGACTGCATTTTATAGTCGAGACCCCCAAGCTACTGCTCAGCACTGCAGACATTACAAGACGTAAGGACTAGCCATGACCTTGAATATACAGCACATCCTTAATGATACGGGGCTCTGAAACAAAATATAATGTATCTTCCATGATTTTAATTTTAGTTCACCAGCAGATTGCTTCTAAGTGTTCCAATGGTTGGGATAATGAATAAGCAAATGCATTAGGACCAGTTTGCTTCTGCAATTTGGGGTTTTACCTTCCCAAGCCTTTATAAAAGGAAAACCTGATGGATGCGTTCAGATTTTAGTTGCGTTGAACACTTACTGCTCTTCCAAGGCACTTGTAAAAGCTTTGAAGATCTAACTAGTGAATAACTTACTGAGGGAGCTGGTGAATAAAAAGAAAAGAAAAAAGGCAAAAAAGGAAAGGAAAAGAGGCCCCTTCCCCCAGCCTCCTGCTCTGGCAAAGAAACAAACTGATTAAAAGCATCTTCTTCCTTCAGTTGTCAAAAAAGACATTGATTACGTTACCCAGGAACATAGAGAAATGTGATTTTAGTCTAAAGGAAACCCATACACCATTACGTGTGTGTTAAATAATAAAAATCACTTCTTAACTGAAGGGAATGATAATCACTCCATTGAAAAAAATCTGTTTAGTCTTTATTATAACATTAAGCAAATTAAACATCAGCATAATCCAGGTGATACGAGAAAAGGGTCATCAAAGAAATTAACTTTGTTGTTCATTAATTTACATGGATTAGTAGAGGGCAAAGAGATAGCAAATCTGCTCTAGTTTTTTATGATATAATTTCAAACTGTACACCATTTGTGGCAGTAGGGTGACTTCGGGGTTAATCAGACTGATTTGTCCTTTTAATTGCTTTCTATTCAAAGAAAATTCATTAGATAATGTTCTCTTCAAAATTCATGAATCAATTTAACTGAAGAAACCACATTAACAGCTTTGGGTTCATTAGCACAAGCAGTTGTGTTAGGAGCTGATTGCTGGGAGGGTTTCCTTAGGCAAACAGATTTTGTTTACTGTGATTTCTTCAGATAGGTTTTATTCCAAATCAAATTGTTACTTATTATTGTTTTAACCTTCTTTTCAAGCCAGCGAGATTAGTGTTAACCTCCCCTGTGCAGGGGTCTCGGGAAATTACTGCCTGATGTCATCTGTTATATCAATGGAGCACAGTGACCGCACATCACCGGGGCCTGAGTCCAAAAAAATCCCTTTTTTTGCCCTCATTTTGGCAAGAAAGGCTATGGATTGGGATGTGATGGACCCATAACCTGAAAGCTATTGGAATAAGGGGAGAAGTGGGTGCAGATGATGGAGCACCATGTGGCCGCATGAGAATGGGACATCTCCAGACCCCCCTAGCAGTACCATCCCTGTGCCAAGTGATGTCCAAATTACTGAGCACCTTTTAACAGGCTAAAAGAGGGATAGAGATTATCCTCTTCTGACAAGCCAGGGCAGAGATTATCCTCTTTCCAGAGCCACTGTACATTTTTCATGGGAGAATATCTACTGTCTCTGTACCCACATAAACCACTCAAAGTTATGGTTCAAAAGAATGAAATATTTAGCAATCATGCACATCATTTTATAAATGTATCTGAAAACTCAATTTCATCCTGTAGGGAGCAAATGCATTAATTAGTTTAAGCAGCTCGAAGAGACAGTGCCAAATACTGTTATTAAACTGTCTGCAAGTGTGAGTGCCTGTAAGCATAACCTGCCCAAATTAGATGGCTGAACTTTCACCAATTTTCAGTGTGTGCCAACATTTTATGCTGTTAAATACCATTATAAAGTGCTGTAAAATATGCACATAAAAATTAACACACACAAATTCTCTCGTTATGTGGAAACACTTCAGATCTCCGCGAGCTGAGGATGCCTGTGCCGTCCTGGAGAGGCAGATGCCAGCAGAGCAATGACTGAATGAAACCACACCATATGAATGTGAATATCAGAGGTTTTTCTCCTTCCTCTGCAATGCACTGAGTTGGGTTTTAATGTCTCCACAGCCCTGAGGACTCGTTCCACCTCCAGCTGCTGTGTACATGGCATCCAGGGACCACAGAGGTATTTGGGAGGGTTTCATAGAGTCAGAGTGGTTTGGGCTGGAAGGGACCTTAAAGCTCCTCCAGCTCCAACCCCTGCCACGGGCAGGGACACCTTCCACTAGAGCAGCTTGCTCCAAGCCCCTGTGTCCAACCTGGCCTTGAACACTGCCAGGGATGGGGCAGCCACAGCTTCTCTGGGCACCCTGGGCCAGCGCCTCAGCACCCTCACAGGGAAGAGCTTCTGCCTAAGAGCTCATCTCAGTCTCCCCTCTGGCAGGTTCAAGCCATTCCCCTTGGCCTGTCCCTACAGGCCCTTGTCCAAAGCCCCTCTCCAGGTTTCCTGCAGCCCCTTTAGGCACTGGAGCTGCTCTCAGGTCTCCCCTTCAGGAGCCTTCTCTTCTCCAGGCTGAACGACCCCAGTATAACAACAGGTGATGGGTGAATGATTTCTTGGATGTTTTCCTCTTATGGACATCACTGTTGCATTCCTCAGTGGTCCAAACCCCTCGTAATTGTGCAGTTCTATCAGCCCTGCCAACTGCTTGGCACATTGGCAAAGCAATGCCAAGAGTAGATGCCAGAACTATCTGAAATTAATATTTATAGATAAATTATAAGCCCCTAAAAAGAGGGATGTACCCTGAACCTCCTGTTAATGCCTAACCACCTCAGAGGCCACTCTCAACAGCCAGCTAGACTTTAATTCTCCGTATGAATGTTACATCCATGGGGATAAAAAGAGTGAAAATCATCTCTTTGTCTTCCTTTAATACCAGCCATATCATAACTTTTAACAGTGTAATTGAAGGTGGCAATTAGTACAAAGTGAAGTTGTATGCTGCTATCTAATAATGTGCTGCCAGTCCATTTATTGTGTTACTGAGGGTCTCAGCCTGCGGCAGACAGGATGGGTGGGAGGAAGAGCAGAGTCACCAGCATCAGTCCCTTCCTGTCTCCTTTGTATCTCCTTCCCTAGTTCCTGGGACAAGAGAGGTTCCCAGGATATACAATATGATCTGGGATACTTCAATCCCTTTGGTTTAAGGGGGATTAAAGCCAGACCATGCTTTAACTTCTCCTCAAGGGGAACTAACATTCCCACCAAACTGATTGCTCGGAATGTCAGTTTTGCTGTGGGCTTTTTTGGTTGGTGTTTTTATTTGTTTGTTAGTTTTTTGTGTTCCCCAAGGCTTTTGCAAATGCAAAGAAACAGTTATATATATATATAAAAAAGTAAATTATAAACTCATCCCTTCTCCGCAGCTTTTTCACAGCCTGTCTGGGTACCACATAGACAACTTTGCTTGCTTTTACACTTACCTGTTTTCACTGTTATCACTATTGGTAAAGACAAATACTCAAGCATAACACTTCAAAACTACCCCAGCTTGTGTACAGAACTGCAGTTCCAACAGCAGCATGAGCTCTCACCTAATCCTGAAAATTTGGCTCTTGGAAGAAGAGATTCATATGCAACCTAAAGAACTTTCAGTGACATCAACTGTGTAAACTGTTAACAAAGGCTAGAGTGCTAATTTTCATCAGTTTTGAACCTCCTTCACTACTAAGTGGGCCATTAAAGGCCTATTAAGCACATCACCTAAACAGAGACCATAGAATAATAGAGTGGTTTGGGTTGGAAAGGACCTTAACCTTATGATCATCCAGTTCCAACCCTCCTGCCATGGGCAGGGACACCTTCCACTAGACCAACAATAGTAACGATCACTGCTACCTTCTCATACACTGAGCTACCAAGTGGTACATGAAAGAGATAAATGCTTGTCTAGCCTCTTAACTGTTTAATTATAGTTGGCTCTTGTTACGAGGCAGGCCAAGAAATGCTTTTCTTCCCTTCTTCAATGGCTGTAAGTCCATGGCCACTGGTACTCTATGGTACAAAATGCAATTATTCGTTGCTATTGAAGGATTTTAAAGGATACTTTAATGCCTAGGTTCATATGCTCCCTTATGAAGCTGTGGCTGCCCCATCCCTGGCAGTGTTCAAGGCCAGGTTGGACACAGGGGCTTGGAGCAAGCTGCTCCAGTGGAAGGTGTCCCTGTCCATGGTAGGCGGTTGGAAATGGATGAGCTTTAAGGTCCCTTCCAACCCGTACCAGTCTGGGGTTCTATGATTTACCTATAGATAAATAAAGGTCAACTACAATGCATTTTGATTCCAGAACAAGCAACCGTTGCATCAAATATCATTAAGTGTTCAAACACTCAAAACCACAACCCAATTCAGCATATAGCATTGACAACAGTCAAGTTAACTGCCCCCTCCAATGCAGCACCCCCTCTCCTTGCAGCAGACTCTGTAGTGCCTATTTCTGTCCCGGCACAAGCCCTGTCCCACCTCTTCTACTATTACCTGAATACTGCCCTGCAGATACAGTTCCATGAGTAAATATTTAACAAGATTAATAACATCAGTTCATAAATATTAGGCAGTCTATATTAAACCCATCAGAGTACAGTAGAGCATTTAACACAGCTCTGGTGTTATCCTGTGCTCTCCCACAGGTCACCACATAGGGAAATGTGGGCTAGGGGAGTGCTTTTGTAACGCTTTTATGTATTGCCTATGCACGTCTGTGTTTGAAATATGTAATATAATAACACAGAAACACAACTATAATTTATAAATGTACTATATATCTGTATCACTTAAGTGACAAATGTGCCAATACGCTTTCTTCTAATACATACAGCACTCAGGTTGGCACATGTGGCTGAGCGATGTTAAACCCCAATTAATGGAGCTGTTTCTGATCTGTAGTTTAACAGTTTTAACCGCAGCTCCCTTCAGACTGCCGAAGGGGTTGTGGGGCCAAATTCTATCCTTAGGAGCAGGTAACTCTCCGTGGACCTCATCCAGCAGTATTTCTGCAGGTTAAACTCCCTGCAAGTCGCTGGGTGTTTTACCCGAGCGGTAACTGATATTCTGACCCATTTTTCTGTGCAACAGCCTTGCAAGAGCAGAGTATAAATTCAGAGCTGATGGAAATGAGGAGCCTGACGCTCAGCACTAGCTCTTTACATCCCCTGCCCATGGCACATTGCAAACTTCTCC
>NC_137743.1:1737500-1740000 GCF_963264785.1 Psittacula echo
CAGGGCATTTCTCCTGCCCTCCACTGGGAGCTCCTCTTGGCTTCTTCCAAAATGCTCATGTTTGTGCACTGACATATTAGAAATTAGGAAGCTTTTTCCTCTGAGGGTGCTGAGGTGCTGGCCCAGGGTGCCCAGAGAAGCTGTGGCTGCCCCATCCCTGGCAGTGTTCAAGGTCAGGTTGGACACAGGGGCTTGGAGCAAGCTGCTCTAGTGGAAAGTCCCTTCCAACCCAAACCATTCTATGTTTTACGCTCTAAAATCAGCAAAACACTCAAAGTTTTGTTTTGGAGATGTAGTAACTCATACCTTCATGTTTTGATAGGGCTGTGGGCACTGGAGGGGAGGGCAGTGAGGCTTAGGGCAAGCTAGACGGAGACCAAGACAAGCACCCTCAGTCCAAAGCCACCTCCACTGCTGAGACACCAACAAGGACCTGTTGGCATTTCTACAATGCTGTAGCTACAGGTTTAATGAGCACGTAGAGGATCTGCTCCAGGCTTATACTTGCCATTCAAAATCTCATTCCAGGAGCAAGTATTTTTGCTTTGTTTCAAATACATCAGCTTTGGGAGCAGGGAATAACTGTGCAAGGTAAGTAAAAACAGCTTCTTATAACTTCATTAATATTTTTAATACACTTAGGAGCTACTACAAACACATATACAAAAGACTTGCAGATCAGAGCAACTGAGAAACATCAACAACTAATTCATTCACTTCAAACTCAGGTTAACTTTTTTATTTTATCCTTATTTAATGCCATAAAACACTCCTTCCCGTTCTGGAAAGGACCCAGAACAGCCCTTCTGCAGACACCCCCATCAGTTCGGCTGCCATTTCTAAGTGATTGGGCCAGAAAATTAAACTTGTATTTTTCCATTCCAGACAGAAATAAATGAGGGACTTCTCTCTATTTCATTGTCAGAGAGCTGGTCCTCACCAAGAACTTCACCTGGGCATCTTCTTAACTCTCCTTATTAGCTCCAATTTGCACACCGAGCTTGGGAACTGAACTCTGCTCTCACATGGCCATCAAAATCTTCACCAAAGGGCCACATGTGACAAGAGACTACAACTGCCCATCCTCTGACTTCAAACAGAGAAATTCCTATAGGCACACACTGAAGTGGAACTTCTGGTCCCACCTCAAACCTCGTCTTTCCCACTTCTTGGGAGTTTTCATTGCCTATTGAAAGCACCTGCAGCCTGTGAAGATTCCTCCTCTCCTTCTCTGGAGAAAAAACAAAGATTAAATCCAATTTACCTCAATCTGCATCATTGAAACTCAACGAAAATGCAGCCTCCCAGGTGCTGCTATGACCCAGCTCTTCTCCTGTCTCATCCTGTTAATGAGACACACAAACCTGCCCCTAAATAAATCAGAGAAGATGTAGTTTCCCAATTACCCTGGGAGCTTGGCAGGGTTGGCAGGACCATCTGGTTGTAGTCAGACTGGAACGGGCAGGGAGGTTCTGCAGAAAGCTTTGGAAGATTTATGGATGTGCTGCAAGTGTCATTCTAATATTAATGAACTCAAAACACAAGATGAACAAAAAGGGTTCAACCACTCAACTCACACGTGTTCATACAGCACAGTTTGCAATTCATACCTATAAATAAGCTTACTAACATCAACATTTCAAACTGATCACAACCTTTGGTTCAAGGTCTTGGCTCAGGACCATCACATTTAAAACTACACCTGGAAGAGCTGATGAATCACAGAATCACAGAATCAGCTAGGTTGTAAATGACCTTTAAGACCATCAAGTCCAACCTTTACCCCTACAACTACTACAGCTACAACTAACAGCTACAACTTGGGCAGCTTTTGAGCACTAAAGCGACAAACCCAAACAAGGAGCTCGAATCCTCCCATACCTCCATTCACACACACGAAACCTAGAACCACCATGAAGTAAGTGTGAAACTGGGCTCTGAACTTCATCAATATGTCCTACAAGATTTGATTATTTTATCATCTCAGGGCTCCAACACACCCCCATGATGGAAATGGGAATAAATCCATGAATTTTGATATCTTGTGTAAATCTGCTTCTGCAAACTGGAATTTGTTCTATCATCTTAACAAGCACAGACTGTTTTCCCTCCCACTACTAGTGGAGTATTGCAACGCAGTCCAGGAGGACTCACTGTGGTGCCCCAGGAAGCACATGCACAAACCAATTCCACATCCACCCATGAAACAGGGCAATGCCAAACCAGGTTATTATTTGGGAGAAAGCAATCATTCCCTCCCTTCCAAACTGCCAGGCAATACTTCCATAACGATGGTTAATCACTGGATTATGTCAGCACAGGTATTCTGGTTGTGCTCCTTCAGGCAGGCTGGTGGCAGAGGACCCGGCCCTGATGGGGAGGGAGGCTGGGACGCATCATCATCTCTCCTGTATTTTCCACTGCTTCACATATAATTGCTTTTTCTCTGTAATTCCACTTAGAATTACATCGATGAGGTGGTTTTAGTGTTTCATTTTTC
>NC_137743.1:1745000-1760000 GCF_963264785.1 Psittacula echo
AACTGGTGAGAGACAGGGCTGACAGCTTCACTGTACCTGTTACTGAAACCACATTTATTCATTCTATAAATATATATATACACACACATATCATAGAACATAGAATCCTAAAATGGTTTGGGTTGGAAGGGACCCTGCATCCAGCTCTGGGGCAGCAGCATAAGAGGGACGTGGAGCTGTTGGAGTGAGGCCAGAGGAGGCCATGGAGATGCTGCGAGGGCTGGAGCAGCTCTGTTCTGGAGCCAGGCTGAGAGAGCTGGGCTGGTTCAGCCTGGAGAAGAGAAGGCTCCTGAAGGGGAGACCTGAGAGCAGCTCAGTACAGAGACCAGATTGAGGAACTCCAGATTTAAGAGTGTAAACTGTGGGTTTGCAAAGCTAAAGGACTTCACCTGGTGAGGACTGTGGCATGGCAGGCAAAGAGCAGAGCCCCAGGGCTGCTGCTGTCACAGGGCAAAGGAACACTCTTGTGTATCTCCAATTTCCTCTGCTCTTGTTGCTCTAATGAGCCATCTGGTCTGCAAACACACAACAGCTCCTCGCTGCAGTGTCCAGCATTGCCTTCTGCAACCACCACCACCACCACCACGTCATAAAGCACAAATAAAGGAAAGTCAGGGAATTCAGGACTGACCAGTCCAACATTGCCTTTTCCAGACCCACAACTCAAACAAACTCATGCACTTACTTCAAAACAACAGGGCCAATTTTTCTTCTTCATATATAAAGGGGAGTAATGACCATGATATATTAAGACCAATTAATCACTTCCCACTATAAATGTTCAGGGATGTTTCCGTAACACCTTGTTCTACAGCATCAGTGCTTCTGATGTACACTTTGCCAACGATGTGTTACAAGAAGGAATGGTTCATTCAGCACTTAGAGTGCTTTTAAAAATGTTTCCCCCTTTCAATAGTAATTTAGAAAATTACAAGCACTTTAGAAAGATTTAAGACCCAAAATAAGCCACTGAAAGAGTAAGTGTCATAATTGAGCTTGTTTTTGCCTTGGTAATGCACACACATGAAACCAAATTACAACAGCACAATGAAACTGTTATTCTTGGACTTTTACTGTCAGTGGAGATGATGCTGGAAGGTGCTTGATGTTCACAGAAATCATGGAATGGTTTGGGTTGGAAGGAACCTTTTGCTTTTAAAAGCAGCTGCAGAAAACTGAACATGAATCGAGAATTCCAGGCAGGACGGGGCAAGCTGCTCTAGTGGAAGGTGTCGCATGGCAGGGGTTGGACCTGGCTGAGCTTTAAGGTCCCTTCCAACACAAACCATTCTGTGATTCTATGATACCAAAAGCACTTTACACTTGTTAAATGTTAAATGAGGAACCTTTTAAGGGGTCTGACATAAGCAAAACCCTTCCTAGATAAGGCTGGCACAGGAAAAAATACTAAATTTGACATAAGCACTGATTAAAACCCAATATTCAACAGTCAGTCCTGATCACAAAAGCACTTGATGATGAAACTCAAATTACCTAATATCAAACGACCATAGAATCAGTGGTCGTATTTACAGGGAAAGGCAGAAAAGAAGGGACAAAGGTTTTGATGATTCATCAGAAGAGCAGTTGATGAACAGAGATGTGAGAACAGCAGTGTGATGAGGAAAAGCCCTCCCAGCTTCGGATCCTCATGCTCTCGCTTATGTTTGTTCTGCATCTTTAAGTGCCTGAAGAAACGAGTAAGCACTTTCAAATGTAAATGTGAAAAAGTAAATAAATACCAAATTTCTAATTTAGCAGTACAGCAATTCTGACTTACAGATAAACTGAAACGCCCAATGTGATCCATTACAATGTGGTTTCCTCCTTACCTTTCTACTAAGCAACTCTTGAAAATAGTTTCTTCAAATTTTTGACATGTATTTCCATACCCTTTTTCTACTTTATTACTATTATTTATTACTATTTATTATTTCTCCTAGTATTACTAGGAGAATGCCAGAGGAGAACAGGAATGCTATCACATCATTGTGATTTCTGCCAGTTAATTCTTCATTAATGTTTCCATGATGAACGTGCCCTCCCCAGTAAAACGCACACACGTGGTCTCAGTCCAAGGACAAGTAACTGAACTGCATTAAACCCCTCTGAGCCTGCACAGAACCTGCCATACAGAAGGTGAAACCCCACTGGGACCACTGCAGGCACTGGGGCCACCAGTTGCATCCTTCACAAAGCCATAGGTGCTGCAGAAACCTGCTGTTGATGCTCATGGCCACCAGCCATGACCCATCCCAACCCTGCACACTTTTGAGTTCTGCACTTGGATGGTGCTGAAGCGCTTTCCTTCCTCCACTCAGTCATAGCAGTGTGTGATGACTGCTTTCCCTCAAAAAGCCTCCTATTAATTAAAATACACTTATTTTCCTCTTTTAAAAGATCTTCACTTTATTCCAGTGTTGCCTGCACTGGCAGGTTGCTGCTTGGGGAAGGACCAAAGTCCCCTCTCAACTCTGACCGTAAATCAAGTCAAGCCTGCTCAGGGTGAACCCCCAGACCAGCACCTAGAACATCATCATCAGTGCTTAGACCAAGAAACGCCATCAGCTAAACTAAAAAGAATTTAGTAGCTCATTTAGGAGTATTCATTAAAGTAAACCCATTACTTTAAATGATTTATAACCTTTTGGTGGATAACCCGGGAAGTAGAAGTCTCCTGATGTTATTCAGAGATGGAAAGAGCAGCAGCAGCAACTATTCCCTACCCAGCTTTGCTCATTCACGTTCACTCCAACCCAAGTTTTCACAACATGGCTCTTAATTTCATCTCCCCTCTGGCAGGTTAAAGCCATTTCCCCTTGTCCTCTCCCTACAGCCATTGCCAAAAGTCCTTCTCCAGCTTTCTTGCAGGCCCTCTTTACGTTGCCATTTTCAAACTCAGACTGAAAAATTAAGACAGTAAGAACATTTGAGAAGGCTGATTTTAAGAAAACAAGGTCACAATTCATGTAGCTCCCTCTCAAACATGGATAGAAAGACAGAATAGTAGGGAGAAACTTTTCTCAGGTCTTGTTTTTATGAAAACACATAAATAGCACAACTTCCTTGTAACAATACTTGTTCTTTGCTTAAAACTATCAAAATCTTACCTCTGATAACTCTGAGGAATAAACCCATGGCTACCTTACGCAACCTATCCCCAACTGCTTCTACGGCACACGTCAACTGATGTGGACACGTGTAATCCTCAGCTAGTTGATGTGAAACAAACCCTACAGCAAAGCTCACTGCCCTTTAGATGCATTCATACTCAAACCTTCCAGCCAGCAAGCACTGGGGGCTGAACCACATCCTTTTTATCACCATTGACCAGGAATTAGGGAGATGGGAGCAGGGAGGGATGGGTGCCACGTGGAGCAGACCTTGCTGGAGCAGCGGGTGGTGGAAGGCTGGCACGGGAAGGGTCGCTGTCCTTGCAGGCTCGCAGAAGTAGGCATACAGCCAACCCATGCACTGCTGCAGCGGGTCTGTCATCTCTTCGGTGCCTTCACACACCTCACACACGGCCGTGGACTCTGCCCTGAGGGGAGGGAAAGAAATGCAGAATTAGTGACAAAAATTACTAAAAATCAATATTTGTACTCTCTACATCAGCAAAAAGAATAATAATCTCGAAATATTCATAGAGTCATGGAATGGTTTGGGTTGGAAAGGACCTTAAGATCATCCAGTTCCAACCCCCTGCCATGGACAGAGATGCCTCACACCAGGCCATGTCACCCAAAGCCCTGTCCAACCTGGCCTTGAACACCGCCAGGGATGGAGCATTTATCACTTCCTTAGGCAACCTGTGCCCCACCACCCCCACAGGGAAGAACTTCTTCCTTATATCTAATCTGAACTTCCCCTCTTTCAGTTTGAACCCATTCCCCCTTGTCCTATTGCTTCAGTCCCTGATGAAGAAGTCCTGGCATCCAAATCTGGATACAAACTCCACCTTTTTTCTGCTCTGATAAAGATGAAAAGATTCATTACAGCAATAATGAAATGGATCCCCATCACCTCTACAAGTGCACCGTGACACGAAGTTTCTTAGACTTATAAAACAATTCATTAAAGACTGAGGAAAACGCTGTGCGTAAGTGAGCAGGGAGCAAGAAGTGTGTCAGGGAGCAAGAAAACCACCCAAGTCCATGGGACATGATGCTTCCAGGGTGGGTGGAGGTGAGGCTCCTCCTCCATGGCCCCCAAGCACGCAGTCCCATTTCCCCAAGGACCATCCCTGAAGAAAAGAGAAAAGAAAACGGCTTTCTGCTGAACCTGTGCCATCCTCTGCACCGTTTCCTTCCAGCAACTGTGGCAGGTTTCTGCTTTCCTCCTCTTATTGAATTGGAAGGAAGCAATTGAGAGTTCATTTGATTTTCAATGGCAGCTCATGCTTGCAGGGTACTGAGGAGCAAAGCAAGCAAACAGAAAGCACTTGCAAACAAAAATGTACTTCTTCCCTGGCTACTTATTCCTTCTTTTCCTATGGAAGAGCAACGAAAACGTGAACACTGGATTTGCAAATATCCAGCCATGTTTCCCAACCCTATGCTTTGCCCATTAGCAATGCACCTGAGAGAAACGATGGGGTGACCAATAAAGAGACAATATCAAGGGTGACTGCCAAAACAGCAACTCCTGCCAGCAAACTTCTCACATCCAGAATCTTAAGCACCGCTGATGAGATATCCTAAGGTTATTGCAGCTTTTGCCCCCCAAGCTGGAAATACAACCAGACATGACAGAAACATAGAATCCCAGCCTGGTTTGTGTTGGAAGGGGCCTTAAAGCTCACCCAGCTCCAACCCCTGCCACGGGCAGGGACCCCTTCCACTGGAGCAGCTTGCTCCAAGCCCCTGTGTCCAACCTGGCCTTGAGCACTGCCAGGGATGGGGCAGCCACAGCTTCTCTGGGCACCCTGGGCCAGCGCCTCAGCACCCTCACAGGGAAGAGCTTCTGCCTAAGAGCTCATCTCAGTCTCCCCTCTGGCAGGTTCAAGCCATTCCCCTTGGCCTGTCCCTACAGGCCCTTGTCCAAAGCCCCTCTCCAGGTTTCCTGCAGCCCCTTTAGGCACTGGAGCTGCTCTCAGGTCTCCCCTTCAGGAGCCTTCTCTTCTCCAGGCTGCCCCAGCCCAGCTCTCTCAGCCTGGCTCCACAGCAGAGCTGCTGCAACCACCAGAACAAGAAGTTTGTCAACATCATGCTCCTAAAACTCAACCTGAGACAATAGAAGAAAGAGAAAACCACAGCAGTTATGCCACCACCTTTGGGGACAGAGCAAACCAACACAAACTCCCCAGTAGGCTCCAGCGTGCTGCAAGTGAGCAAACACACTTTTAGTCCCCTCTCAGAAGCAAGCCCAGGAAATGGAACATGTGATGTATCAGTAATGACATAAAAGACACCAGGTCTGCTTTCGCCACAAGGCACCTCTGCAGAAAGACCAAACGTCTTCCCATGCTTGATCCACATCGGCTCGTGGAGCCAAACACAACGGGATATCGCTGGAATCACACAGCCCCGGCGCTGCCTCTGGACAGGATAAATGATGTGCAGGAGGGAGCTGGGTCAGGGCTGCTCTCAGCCTGGTGCAGGATCAAACAGCCCTGCCATCTCCTCCAGCCCCAATTCACTGTTAACCACCGAAGGCCACGTCATTACTGATTAGAAAGTGGCACAGAAGGGGAAGAACACAGAGGTGGACAATTAAAATACTCCAGTCGCACAAGCAGATGAGCTGATGGCTTGGAGCAGAGGCACAACAAAATGAAGAATCAGCTTTGGATCCAATGCTAGAAATTAAGTGCAATCTGACTTCTCTTTCCATTTACTCACTGAGTTAATGCCTTTGATTTTTATTCTTTATATCTGTGTGAAGTAGTACACTTTGCTTTACAACACTGATGTCTACTTTGTGTTACTTGGCCATTTAATAACATCTTTGCTAAGAAAAAGGTTTGAGAACCTATGTATAAGCTTTTTTTTCAGGAATACCTATGACATGGACCTCAAACCAAGCTCCAAATACCCTGGATAATCCATTATTCTGCACATGTACAATGCACAGCAGAATGTGGCTCAGTTTTACTGTGGATTGCAAGAGCTATGACAATATATAACTACAGAACAGGGATAATGCCTCTGAAATCTCAAAGAGAAGTTGGGAGACTTTTCTGCTTCATTTATCCAGAAGAGCATCGAAAGCACTCAAAACTCCAGTAACCTTATGTTTTTCACATCATCTTCTTTCACATCCTCGGGAGTCTGGAAATGATTTGGACTGTAATATCATCGTAAAGCCAAGACTTCATCTCCTCGCTGCTCTGCAGGCAAGCAGCCCCCAGCTGCCTCCGACCATCTCAGCCTAACACTGCTGTGGTTTCCTCCTGCTGCACAAAGGCACCAAACTACCATCATTGTTCCCCAAAATGTGTGAGAAGCAGCGCGGCAGCATCAGCATTGCTCAACACCAGGTTGGACACAGGGGCTTGGAGCAAGCTGCTCTAGTGGAAGGTGTCCCTGCCCGTGGCAGGGGTTGGAGCTGGAGGAGCTTTAAGGTCCCCTCCAACACAAACCAGGCTGGGATTCTGTGATGATTACGTGTGTGCAGTAAGTTAGATGCCTGTCTTTATGGTGATGCTGCATGGATATTCAGCTGCAAGTGACTGACTCATCTACACAGCTTTACAATGGGATTCTTAATTAAAACGATGTCATTTAGCTCTTGGTGGTGGTGAAGTCCGAGAAAGACGGTAAGGACAGTGCCTGCACAGGAACCCACTGCATCCCATGAGCAGCCCTGCTGCTCCAACTTACACAGAGCACAGCTATTCAATGACAAACTTAACATGAGCCGGCTGCAGTGTGCGCTCGCAGCCCAGAAAGCAACCGTATCCTGGGCTGCATCAAGAGGAGCGTGACCAGCAGGTTGAAGGAGGTGATCCTGCCCCTCTGCTCTGCTCTCGTGAGACCTCACTTGGAGCATTGTGTGCAGTTCTGGTGTCCTCAACATCAAAAGGACATGGAACTGTTGGAACAAGTCCAGAGGAGGCCATGAGGATGATCAGGGGCTGGAGCACCTCCCGTATGGAGACAGGCTGAGAAAGTTGGAGCTGTTCAGCCTGGAGAAGAGAAGGCTGCGTGGAGACCTCAGAGCAGCCTTCCAGTATCTGAAGGGGGTCTACAAGGATGCTGGGGAGGGACTCTTCATCAGGGACTGTAGTGATAGGACAAGGGGTAACGGGTTCAAACTGAAACAGGGGAAGTTTAGATTGGATCTAAGGAAGAAATTCTTTACTGAGAGGGTGCTGAGGCACTGGAATGGGTTGCCCAGGGAGGTTGTGAATGCTCCATCCTTGGCGGTGTTCAAGTCCAGGTTGGACAGAGCCTTGGGTGCCATGGTTTAGTGTGAGGCGCCCCTGCCCATGGCAGGGGGGTTGGAACTGGATGATCTTAAGGTCCTTCCCAACCCTAACTATTCTATGATTCTATTCCATACCATTCCTACTACAATCCTACGTATCTATTTCCATTACAGCTCTTTTGTAAGACTGAACAAACTAAGGAAGCCAGCTGGCTCTTTTGTCCACACAGCTGAGAGGGGTCTTCCCAATGCTCCATCCCAGCCCTGTTTCTTCTACACCTTCTGATGTTTGCATGGGATGAAACGCAGAAAATGGTTTTAGCAGAGGGGAGAGCTGCAGGATCAGCACCTGTTTCAGTTTAACAGGCTCCTTCCAAGCCACTTGCCAAGAACTGGAAGTTTCTAACATGCTTCCAAAACAAACATGTAAGCAGCAGACTGGCTTCAGGATCATCCTCAATAGCTTCATCACTATGAAAACCAGAGAAATGCTCAGAGTGGCCTCAGTGGGCAGCCATGTTCTAAATCAGTATGGTTTTAATTAGGTCTTTTACTTCCGAGCTACTTTTTGCTTCTGGTAGTCCTTCATAAGCCTTAATGGAACCATTACAAGATGGACCTTGAGTTGTGTGATTTACGATAATGAGAATTTATCACAATGGCTCTTTGGCAACTTCCTGAGGGTAAAGGTAAGAGCTGGCAGCTTCCAGCATAAATATTACAATGTTGTAGTGATTATATACAAATTTATTTGTATATAAATATACATCAATATATATTTGTATATTTATACAATATTTGTACTTATTAAATGTAATCAACTGGTTGAACATAGCATCTAATGCTCACTTCAACTCCCGCAGCCACACTCACATGAAGGTTTTCTTCCTGGGCAGATACCTCACCCTTCATGGTTTGCCTAAGAAGAGGTTTATAAACTCCATCAGGTGTTGGGCTAATGAAGATTCTTCTTTATTTCTATTTGGAACAAAAAGCTTCCCAAAGCCCAAATAAATAACCACAACTCCTGGTAGGCTGCAGTCAGTTGAGGGCCAGTGGTCCAAGTGGAGAGACTGATAAGTTGTTATTACATTGCTCTAACAACTACAATGGGTCCATCCAGAACAGTAGGGATAAAGACTTTAAATAAATATAAATAGAAACAAATAACATGGAACGCATGTTTTTTACATGCAACTTCCCAAGCTCTTCTCATGGAATGAGCTCTTCCTCCCATGCTTTGTGGCAGAGGTTGGAACTGGGTGAGCTTCAAGGTCCCTTCCAACCCAAACCAGTCTGGGGTTCTATGATTCAATAAAGGCTGACTGTCCTTTTCTTATATATACACCTGTGCTTGTCTTACCAAACCATTTTTTTCTTTGAGAAATAGCTGGTGTGTTACTTTTCAAATGAAAGAATCAGCAATGATTAGAACACAAGAATTAACATTAAAACGAGACTCAGTCATGCAGCATCATTCTTTACATAATAAACACAGCACTAGCTGGCACTTTTACTGAAGCCTTCATTGCGAAATTAAATACAAATGCGTTTTACCAACACCTAAATGCCATTTAAATAGTCTTTCTTTGATAGATGAAGGCTAAAGCCACCCCAAAACTGCAGATGAATTATCTGGTCTCTAATGATTCCAAACCGATTACGGGATGCAGAGCAATCTCGTTAAATTTTATTCAAAAGCTTACTACACTTGTGTTTTCTCTTATTTTTCTATCACTGAAACCCAGGAGGTTTAAGAACAATTCATTATGTATGAGACCCAACTTACAGTGCTTGACTGTTGATTAATAGGAAAGTTTGCTGTATGTACATTTGCAACATTAGATGCATACAATATGCTAACTTATTCTTTCACCCAAGCTAATTATTTACAAAAATGACTACTTGAGACTACAATTTATTAAATGCATGCATCCAGTCTCAATTTGGCCCCAAAAGACAGTCTGGAATGAAGATCTTTTACTTGATGTGACAACTTCTAGAAACAGTGTTATTAATATTGTAAATGTGGCAAATAAAGAGTTCAAATAGCCGTGTGCCTGCGTTGCATTTTTTTTCCCCCCACAACTGAATCAATGAACAAAGCAGCTTTAGAGCTTTCAAATTCATGGGGAAGCACATCCTCACATAGCGTAATTTAGCTTCTTAGAAATGAAGTGTCTCTATGATAGCAGTAAGAGATTAAAAAAAGCATGAGAGCTGCAATAAGCAGAAATAACACCCGGGTTCGTGCTGAACGACCCCACTGCCAGTTCCTTTTAAGACCTATTAAGGAGGAATTGATGCATTTATGGAAGAGTACAAGAACTCAGAATTGAGTAAGACTCACTCCTTGTCTTACTGCCTTTGCAATATCTGCGTTTGAGGATGTAAATTCCTACGGATCCCTCTCTTTTACCCCACAAAAGCAGCATCTGCACAAAAATTTGGGTATCAAATACAAATGCTAACTAAATAGATGCACCTCTTCACTAAAATACATCAGTATCCACATACTCCAGTCTTTCTTTCTGACTCTTGCAGTTAATGATGTTAAATTCAGGCTCTACACCGAGGTTATCTATGGAAGCAGCACACACAGCCAGCCATGATGCCGGCAAAGCCACTTGCCTGCTTATTCTGTGCTCCTGGTGTGTACCAGCAACCACATTAAAGAAGGGAGTGAGACTCCTTTCTTCACATGCCAAGATAAGGAAAATCAATGTCAATGCCCAAAAGACTCAAGTGATAGCATTGAAGGTCATTAAATGCTACTCACTGCCCTGTACCATTAAAGTTTTGATTGGAATCCTATATAGACAGACACAGATTTCAAACAAGATCTTGCCCTGGGATATGGTACTGGGAGACCAGGGAGGAAACACAGCAATCAATGAGCAATGGCCTTCCCTAGGAACACAAGGAACACATTCAAGGAAAACAACCCTGTGTGTGTGGTCTTGGCTTGTTTTCCTAAACATATTTCTTGTGTTTTCAGTGACATTTATCTCATTATGGACAAAGATCTCCGCTCAAACAAGGGTAAGGTGCAAGGACAACCACTAAGAAGTTATGGTTCATAGTTCAACTCCATCTTCTCCTGTGCATCCCAATGCCCCAAACTCTGCTTCATTTTCTACTCCGTGCCAACCTATTCTTACATTGCCAGTTTCAATGTTCTGCTCTTTCTGCTCTTGCCACCACCCATCCTTTGGCGCATCCTCCTTAACTCACCTTGCTTGGACCATTTCAGCACTACACAACCTTACTGCTCTACAGTGGATTTAATGGTCCACCTCTTTGTTAGCCACCAATTCAAGCACTGCTTTTTTCCCATCTCCCAGCCACATTTTATAGACTAACTCTTGTTCTCTCCAGCTTTTATCCTGCACTTCTCTATCTCATTTATGCTAGCAGAACCAACTCAGGTCAAGACAACTACAGGTAGCTCTGGTGCTCATCAACACCGTGAGGCTGTACTGCCTTTGTGCTCAGCCCCAGAGACCCCCTTCCCCATTGAGAACCATTCCCCCTCTATAAATGACACTTTTCAAAGGCCTACAAGCTGGGCCATATCTGGAGAACAAAAGTATTCCTGCAATCTTCTTGCTATATTTCATATATATATATATATATACACACACAGAGAAATATATCCTGCTATATTTCTGTTTCAAACCAGTGGGTTTGGCAGCAAAACAACTGGAAGATTTGCCTATAAAATAAAACCCCCCCAATTTCTGTGCATCTTCTCATTGGAAAGGCCCACCCTGTTCTAGATTAAGAATGGGGGAAGTCAAGCACATGCCCAAAAGACCCTCAACCAGCAGTAATTAAACAGATGCTTCACATGAAACGCTCTAAAGCAAAACCTCAGCCAAGTCACAAGCAGCAGCACACTCTCACCCAAGACGTGAGGCAACATGAAGCGTAGGTGATATCATCAGTTTGAGCTATAATTAGGTTAAAAGAAAGTCAGTTAATTTTAGCACTTACAAGAAATTGTTACAAAACATCTTTTTTTTTCCCTTATATAAAAGAATTCTCCCATCAGAATTCCAAGGTCGGCTTTATCACAGGCAATTAACTCTGTTAGGGCTGGCTGCAAGGGACCCTGGAACCACACACCATGCTCCCTTTGCTTCTCCACTTAGAAACTCCTTCGGTTTGGGGTATTTGCCACAGTCCCCCCACTATTTCCCAGCTCTGTGCAACTGCTGTGTAGCACCACCTTATACATAAACCCTATCACCTCTATCCAGAAGCTTGCCTTGCAGTAATAGCCCAGGTACTAACTGGTATCTGAAGTAAATTTACATTTTTTCTACATATCTAAGATAGATTTAATCCCAATTATGCACATAAATCCTAAGGCAGTTAAAATACACATTACAACCGTGACACTGCGAGACCCGGGCCTCTGATCTCCATTGGGGCACTGGGAAATTGGAGGAGGAAAACTTCAGGCTGAATTATTGGAACCGGGCTCTGACTTTGGATGTCCACCTTGACGTGTGCTACTGCATGAATTCCAGATGAAAGTGAGCACCCAGAATTATAAGCAACAGCACCTGCGGATACTCCAGCCTATTAAAATGAATTAAGATACACATAAATCAGGAACCTCTTAAGAATTCAACCCATCAGGACGTTTTCCAAAGCAGCTTCTGCCCTGGTTGGGTGCAATGCAATCTGTGCCCTCTGAGCATCTCCTATTAGGACTTACCATGGGCTCATTGATGCCTGACACGCAGGGTCTCCCATCAGGGCAGAGACTGGCATACAACCTGATGCGCATGCTCCTGCCAGAACCAGAGACACGCTGCCCGTCTGCTGCTTGAAAGACATGGAATGAAAGTATTTTCCTCATGTGGATGAGGCCCTTCCGATGTCCTGCACACCACAGCAGCTCTACAGGAGAAGAGATGGCAGGAAGGGCACCAGTCAAAGCCCCTGAGGCCATTTTGACCCTCCCCATGTTACTGTGAAGCTTCTAACATGAGTGTGAAGAAAGTGGTTTCGTTTATTTCTTGTTAAACCAGATATGAACACTCAGAAACCACAAACACTGGCATCAGATGAAACGATCATGAAACTTGTCAAGATCTGGGATCCTAGCAGACATTCACCATCCAAAGTTTCATGTCAACATAGCTTAAGAACAGGACTCGCAGAAAACACTGCTAATACATAGAATCCTAGAATGGTTTGTGTTGGAAGGGATGGACCTTAAAGCTCCTCCAGCTCCAACCCCTGCCACGGGCAGGGACACCTTCCACTGGAGCAGCTTGCTCCAAGCCCCTGTGTCCACCTTGAACACTGCCAGGGATGGGGCAGCCACAGCTTCTCTGGGCACCCTGTGCCAGCGCCTCACATGCACAGTTAATAAATATGGCCCAGAGAAGAACCACAAAGATGACCCAAGGACTGGGAAGCCGTGTGAGGAAAGGCTGAGAGCAGGGTTTGTTCAGCCTGAAGAAAAGGCGGCTCCAGGGAGACCTTAGCATCATGTTCCAGTATTGAAAGGGTGGCTACAAAGATGAGACTCCCTTTTGACAAGGAGTCCCACGGAACAGACGAGGGGTGATGGGCACAGGTTACTCCTGGGGAGATTCTGACTGGACATAAAAAGAGGATTTTTCCTAATGAGAACAACCAAACACTGGAATCATCTCCCCAGGGAAGCAGTGGATTCCCCAACACTGGACACTGATGAAGTTTGGCTGGACAGGATGCTGCGACATCTGATCTAGGTCATGCTGTGCCAAGAAAGGTTGGACCAGATGATCCTTGAGGTCCCTTCAACCAGTGTTTCTATGAGTCTCTCTCCAAAGCTTTTTACAGGGAGTCTCCCACACTCCTTGGCAGGATCTTTCCTAAAACAGAATTACCCAATGAAGAACTGGCTCTGGCCTCAAAACCCAAAATACAGCCCCACAACAGCAGGAAGGACACAAAAGACTCAGTACTTTCCTTCATTTCAAATCAACAGTTGTCTTGTTTGCTGCTTGCGAGGCCATGGATCACCTCTTTGGAGGCTTTGTGTAGTTACATCCCACTGCACACACAGGATGGTCACTTCTGCACCTGCATGAGCTGGGAGACCCGTACCCGTGGTGGCTTGGAAGCACACAGTGGGAAGCCCTCTGAAAGCAATAGGACCCTTTGGAAGCAGCACGGATCTTCCCACCAGCACCACTCCTCACCCGGGACCATCTCCCAAGCATCTCCCTCTGCCCCAGCTGCTGCCTAGGTCTCCCTTATTGGGGAGGAAAGCTTTCTTTTCCTCTAAGGTAACCAAGCAGAACCCAATCCCAGCATTGGAAAACCAGCAGGGCACATCAATAAACCCAATAAAATTAGTGTTTCAAAAAAGCTGCTGTTATAATTAACTGAAATAAGAGTCCATAAACTGCTGCCGCGAAAGAAGCTTGTTAAAGACCGAAAATGGGAACTGTGATTTACACAAACTCGCCCCTTCCTGGACCAACTGGGCCTCAGCTTGTCCCTTGCTTCTCCCACCCTCCTGCAGATCTCTGGATCCCAGTGGGATGCCTCCCTGCTGGGATCCAGGAGCTCTGGAACCTCTCCATGCAGAGGAGCTGTCCCAGGATCATAGAATATCAGACTGGTTTGTGTTGGAAGGGACCTTAAAGCTCATCCAGGGATGACACATCAAGGGACACCTTCCCCTAGAGCAGCTTGCTCCAAGCCCCTGTGTCCAACCTGGCCTTGAACACTGCCAGGGATGTGGACCTGCTGTGTCCTTACAATCACATCCAAATCCCACCAAAGGGGACAAAGTGGGATCTAGTGGAAGCTGTGATTTACAGTCCCAGGACTGGGACTTTCCCCACTGATGTCCTGAGGCAGGAGAGATGGAGATGCTCACAGACCATCCTGTCTATGATGAGACAAACAAAGCTACTTTCCATAACTCTGTTTTGAATGGTGCAGGAGTATTTTCCAAGCAATGCTTTCATTCCTCTCTCCTCTGAAATAGGGAATGGCGCCTGGAGACTGCTGTCCTCCGAGCTTTAGGTGCATCTGCATTACAACCCCATTAGCTTGTGTACTACACTCATTAATAAATAAGCTCCCCACTTAAGTGCCTTTCTTGTAAATTGGTTTATTCTGTTCCATATAAATAATATAAATTTCTCTTATCAAGTATGGTGGATTTTTCTCTTTACCTATGTACAGACACTACAGTAATTTAACCTAAGAACATGCTTCACATAACACGCTTCCTCAACATCCCCTGTCATCTGTCTGTATTTACTATGGCAGCTGCAGTATGTTAAATAGTTAGCATAGCATAAACTAATGTCTTTAATAACTGGCATAAGTATATTGACCATATGTCAAAAGTAAAACAAAAACCCCTACTAAATGGATAGTAATTGTGATTGTATTTTAAAACACTGAGGTCATGATTAATTTTGAATCCAAACTCTTAAAATGTGCTTCCTGGCAAGGACAGAATAATAAAGCCCTTAAGAGCAGAAAAACCCCAAAGTCTGTTATTATTGCAAATCTCTTTTCCAGATTATGAACACTGCAATAAACAAACTGAATAAAAACTTTAATTGTTTTCATCAGAAATACTGTCACTGGCTTTGAAAGCTGCAG
>NC_137743.1:1765000-1772500 GCF_963264785.1 Psittacula echo
TTGTAATCCATTATCAGCCCCATGACAATGCCAATGTGTATTCACTCAAATAAGCTGGAGACTAGACCCCACAGAATAAACCAAGCCCAATTCAGTGCTGATTTACACAGATTACCACTTGCTCCAGAAAAGCAGTAACAACCAAGTCCCAAGAAGTGTTCATCCACATGAAAAGCTGATGGCCACGACAGAGCCCAGAATTAACATTTTCTACTCTGAACTGTGTATTCCAGCATCGCGGTCCAATGCCTCCTCTTCCCTTGTTCTGCTCAGAACTGACTAGCAAGGCTTTGGGATTAGAGTTGCGGGAACTGGAGAACATCAAGTAGAAATAGCTAAGACACATACTGGAATGGAGTAACAATTTACTTCTGTAGAACTGTAAGTGCAGTAAGTGAATATGAATGTTTCTGCGTACTCCACTTTGACCTGAGAGAGGCTGGAAGAAAATCAGGGCTAACCCTGTTAGGGAGCAGGCATTCTAAGTCCTACAGAGACACTTCATTTCAAAAAGGGGCTGTAGAATGGGAATTGTGAGGAGCAAACCCCATAATAAATCAGCCCAATGCCAATTTCCAGCCCAGTAACAGAAATAAAACCAATACATGTCAAAATCTGCTCCATCCCCAGCAAGTGGATCTGGAAGAGAAACCAGGCACTTGAGGCAGCTCTACCTGAGCATTTTATGAAGCAAGGACCCAAAGTCAAAGCTAAGGAGTTTATTTGATGCAACCAGAAGATCCAAAGCACGTTCAACTACATTAATGGTGCTCACAAGCACTTAAAATTAAGGTATCACTATCTATGCAACATGATGCCTATGGAAAACCTGAAAAGTAAGAGCCATCCCCAAGAAGGAGGTTTATCTGGCAAGATAAAACATTAAATGTTTTGAAAATTCAGTTAAATGTGTGCTTTAGAATGTCTGCAAAATGTTCAGACCAAGAACTAGGTAAGTTTTACACTCGGAAATTAATCAAACCCAAATTTCACAAAGTAGCCCTACTCAGAGCATTTCCTTCCAGAATACATACACACATATCATCATCATATACTATTAATACAGTAATAATAAAGAATAAAATCAAACGACAGAACTATATTCTGTTCATTAGGAGATCCCTGGAAAGAGAATTCCAGGAAAAACTGGAATACAGCAAGTGTGGCCCCTGTCTTCAAGTAGAGAAGTCCTTGGGAACTGCAAGTTGATCAGACCCAGGCTTGCAAGACAGACACTAGAGCTGAACACTAGACACGCACAACTGGACACAGAATGTTTGCGCATCAGTAACTCAACTAGGTCCCAAATCTGGATAAAACCAAATAGAATATAGAATATAATCATAGAATGGTTTGGGCTGGAAAGGTCCTTAAAGCTCATCCAGTGCTAACCCCCTGCCACAGGCAGGGATAGGCTCACACTAGACCATGTCGCCCAAGGCTCTGTCCCACCTAGCCTTGCACACTACCAGGGATGGAGCATTTACCACTTCTTTGGGCACCCTATGCCAGCGTCTCTTTACCCTCACAGTGAAGAACTTATATCTAACCTAAACCTCCCCTGTTTCAGTTTGAAGCCATCACCCCATGTCCTTCTACTACAGCCCTTGATAAGGAGTCCCTCTCCAGCATCCCTGTAGCCCTCTTCAGACACTGGAAGCTGCTCTGTGGTCTCCACACAGCTTTCCTTCTTCAGGCTAAACAGCCCAAACTTTCTTAGGGAAACAGCCTTTCCTTCTTCATCAAATTAAAACACCCAAGAACTTTCCTACGCTTTCACCAAAGCAAAAATGTTGGTTTAGCAGCCAGAGCCTCCCACTTCGCAAGGTGTCAGTCAACGTTTCCGAAGACATTTAAAACCAGAGATATTAAGGTCTGAGTAATCAGGAAAAGCAAAATGAGGTGCATCATGTGTGCAACCTATGCATAAACACAAACCCAGAAATAAACTCATCATCCTTTGCTCTGAAGGGGTCTCTGCCTTTGTCCCTTTGAGTGTGCAATACCTTGATCAGATATTTCTGCTGTTCTTGATTGAGCATAACCCCCTATCTGGTAATTACTGCTTTGAAGATGCTAACAATGAAACCTAGCTCTTCTTTATGTCTTAACATTTTTCTGTATTAAGTGTGAGTTTTTATAGCGTTTTTCCCCAACAAGACATCCTGCTTGTAAATAACACAACATTAAGTGTCATGATATAATTGATTTTCTAATGAGGTTTTCAAAAAGCATTATATTTTTGCTTGTCAGAAAATCTTTACAACAGAAATAAGTTCTTCCATATTTATTCCTTATAAACTGAACTTTTTATGCCTACAGTGAAGTTGAGGTGGATTCAATCATGCAGATTACCATAAAACAATGCATTTTATCAGAGTTTTTTAGGGTTCTCCATGTTTGTATGTTGTGCTGTGAAACTGGGAGGAAAGCAGTCCTTAGAGGAGTGCCTGGTTTGGGGACAAACTCAGCCTGGGCTCGGCAAAAAGACTGTGCGTTTAGGTACAAGTGAAACCAACGTGAACTGATGCAGCAACCATGGTGCTGTGGTAGATACAGCCCCAGAAAGGATCCAATGTAGTCCTCTAGAAAATAGAATCTACAAGTTCTGCTTTTTTGGAAAATGCTGGGGATGATCATGGAAAACCAGCTCCAACCCCTGCCACGGGCAGGGACACCTTCCACTGGAGCAGCTTGCTCCAAGCCCCTGTGTCCAACCTGGCCTTGAGCACTGCCAGGGATGGGGCAGCCACAGCTTCTCTGGGCACCCTGGGCCAGCACCTCAGCACCCTCACAGGGAAGAGCTTCTGCCTAAGAGCTCATCTCAGTCTCCCCTCGGGCAGGTTAAAGCCATTCCCCTTGGCCTGTCCCTACAGGCCCTTGTCCCAAGCCCCTCTCCAGGTTTCCTGCAGCCCCTTTAGGCACTGGAGCTGCTCTCAGGTCTCCCCTTCAGGAGCCTTCTCTTCTCCAGGCTGCCCCAGCCCAGCTCTCTCAGCCTGGCTCCAGAGCAGAGCTGCTCCAGCCCTCGCAGCATCTCCGTGGCCTCATTCCAACAGCTCTTGTGTCTCTCTTTTGTTGGGAGCTGCAGAGCTGGACACAGAACTCCAGTCTTCCCGAGAGCCTGAGTCACCCCAGGATGGGTTTAGATACCAATAACAGAGTTTCTGTGCCGCCCAAACAAAAATCATGTATTTTTATCTGAAGAATTTATTCAAGCCACCTACTCTGAGGCAATCTGTAACTGTCTGCACCATGAAAAGAAAGCTCATGCTTTTTGCAGCTCCAGGATTCACCCTCTATTGATGGATAGAAAGGAAGCAGGAAGATATATAGATAAACACACACACACAGGAAGATATATAGATATACACACATACACAGGAAGATATATAGATATATACACACACGCAGGAAGATATATAGATATACACACATACACAAACAGAGAATGGGGGTAAAGAAACAGAAGTTTCTAAAATATCATACTAAGCCAGCACCAACCATCTTGCTTCTGACTCCTTAAGACAGTCTCAGCACACAGAACCACCAGAAAATATGATTTATAGCCCTGAATTACTGCTGGGCAGTTTCACTTGTAGCTCTCCCTTCAACGCTTCTGCGTGATGCATTATTTATGAAGATGGACAAACACACACTTGAGCTTGGATTTGCAATTTGGCACAAGCTTTATGAAGGGACCCCAAAAAGACAGCAGGCAGGTGATGGAACTGGAGTGCACGATGTTATTTGGTCAGATTATCAACCCGGAGGAGTGGGGCAAAGCAGTGGAACCCCTTCTGCAAAAGGGATTCTAGAATCCCTTGACGGCTATTGGGAAGCTGTTCCACAAGTATCACAATTAACAGATGTGTGTCTACTCATTAAATCTGACGCCTATCAATACACTTTCCCAAGACCAAGTGTCCATAAAGGCTCTCCTCACCCACATCCCTGAGGAGGGACTTATCTGCAGGCTGTCCTGCTCATGGACACCCACTTGCCTGGGGTTTGGAGGAATATAATCATGTTCTTAGCCCTTGGTCAAATGGGGCTGAGACCATCCATCAAACTCAAAAGTAACCAGAGAAAAGTTAATGAGAAGGACCTAACCGCACGATCACATCAGCCTTGCTTCTACAGGAAGGGAGACAGAAAAAGAAGGAGAAAAAATAGCCTAGGGCACACTTGGAGAAGCCTTGTCTCTATGGAAGAACATCTACCCCAGCCTCTGCGCTGCATTATCTTTCCTCTGTGTCATCCATGCTCCCTGCCAGCACACCCTGTGCTGTTCCTGCTGCTTCATTAGCAGCTATTAACCAGTGTTTTCACAGCAGGATACGCACTGTCCTGCTCCAGAGCTGTTCCCCTTCGTATATCCTTCCACCTATAAACCTGGCTCTGCACTACAATGGATGCTTTCATCTTGAGATACAGGAGAACTCCTCCTCTAAAGTGACACTGCTATGGGTGACATGGTTTAGTGGTAGTCCTGGAGTAAAGGCTGGACTCGATCTTAAAGCTCTTTTCCAACCTAGTTGATTCCATGATTCTATTCTATGGTATTGAAGCAGGATTTGCCAAGTGGTGCCTGCTTTCCCCCTGGTCCAGTGAGGGTGGCAATGCCCAAAGGGCACCAACATGCTTACAACCAATGCCAAAGGTACTGCCAAGCATGAAGTTAAACAATGCCCATGTCCGAAGGGCTCAAACATGCTTACAGCCAACACCAAAGGTACCATCGAGTATGAAGGGAGGCTTAAACAACATTCATGTCCAAAGGGCACCCACACACTTAAGTACAATGCCAAGGGTATGGCTGAGCGCAAAGGCAGGGTTAAATGATGTTCACGTACAAAACGAAACCAATACTCTTACAATCAACACGAAAGATGCCATTGAGCACAAAGGGTTAAACAACATGCACATGCCCTGGTTCTGTGGCTGTACCTAAGCCTGGGTTTCCTTGGATGGGATGCAGACTCAGCTGGAGCTGTATTTCTCTACAGCTCTCCCTGTCTGCCAGGGGGAAAAACTGGATGGCAATGCAAAAAATAACTCTGTAAACCTCTTGGATTCGGCCACTAACATCAGCCTGAGCCTGCTGTGCACTGCACTACAGCCCAGCCTCAGCACTGCCACTATGATATGAGGTGATGCTCGTCCCACCCACCGCAGTAGCCGAAAGATCTCCCCTTTCCCACCCCGCTCACGCTTCAGCTTCCAACTCTGGCGCTCCCAAACTTGGATTTTCCAGCACGTACTGGCGGAACCGACCCATCAGGCCCCGTTTCCTCCCTCCGGAGGGTGGCTTTTGTTCCCTTTCGTCCTCCTCCAAGGCCCGGGGCCCCGGGGGACGGCCGGGCTGTCAGCGCCGCTTCCCGACCCAGCCTAGTGGAACCCCCGGTCTCCCTCCCGCGCTGCCGGGGCCACGGGGAACCACCGGCTGCAAGGGAAGAGAGACAGAAAAAGCACAAGCAAATGAAGAGAGACAGGAGCTAAGATCTGGATGGGTTCTCCCCCCCCTTCCCCACTCCATAATCTTCACAAAAGTTTCCTTTTTCCTTCCGTCTCGCTTTAAAGAGCCTTTCTGTTGTGAAAGGATCAGGTTGGTGGGATGACAGGTTTCCCATTGCATAAGCCCTCACTCTGGCTTTTCCTCCTACACAGATGATAATATCTGCAAGCTAAAACACTGTTGGGCTTTTTGTGGTTTTCTTCTTTCATTTTGTTTGTTTTTCCTGTTTTTTGGGGTGTTTTTTTGTTAGTTTGGCTGGTTTTGCTTGATTTTTTCACACTCTTTAAGCTTTTCCTTTTCTGACACCTCATCACCCAAATTTTTAATTAAAATCAAAAGAACCCTCCTTTTCCCTTCTTATTTCAGCTTCTTCCTACGTCTCATTCCAAAGCAACCATAGGAAGATGCCTATATGGAGGGGGCCCTGGGTGGTGGGATGCGGGTGCTCCCCCAGCACTGCTGCCTAGCTCCCAGCCCCTCCATACCATGGATCCCATGGCCAGCACCACACAATCCTTATCCAGCTCCTGTTTTCCTTGTCTTAAAAAATGCCATAAATAACAGTAAAAAATCAGTCATTATTTTTACATCATTAGCAATATTGATGTTAATCAAAGCACTGATTTAATTACAGACACAGAGGGGTGCAGCCAGAGGAGCCACGTTGCTCATTCCTTTAGCATCCAACGTGCTTCATACAGGCTATTGCAATGTAAAGAGCAAAACGTTTCCTCAGATGGCACTATCTGCTCCCCACTCTTCCTGTGACTCCGGGTCTGACAGCGTGCAGTGATCAACGTCACACCATTTAGCCTAACAGCACAGGAACAACATAATCAGTGCTGCATTTACCTCTGCTGTTGCAGTGTTTGAAACACGTTGCGAGATTAAACATGATCAAAATGAGTCTTTTATCCCCCGATCTCTTTAGTTTTACTATTTATATTTAAATCCCCACTTGCTATTGCACCAGAACCACCCCCCAACCACTATGAGCAGGTTTAAAACAGTTGCCGCAAGCACAGTGACATCTCATGCAGGTATTATAAAAATAAACACTTAAAAGAAAACTCGAGGCCATTAAACATGATGCCTTATCTCAGGGGTAGCCAACCTTTTAGGATCTGGGGACTATTTGACATGGTTTCAAGGGCTGCATGCACATGCTGTCCTGAATCCAGCCCCATGGGATCCCGTGGCCAAGCAAACTTTGCAAACAAGCTATCCAGGCACTGCAAAGGAAATAAGATGGGCATGCAGAAGCAAAACTCGTGAACAAAAATGTCTCTGGAAACACTTCACAAAGCCTATAAAGGGCAGATAAGCAGAACAGAAAGGAAATGTCTCAGAAATCCAAGGAACTCAAGCAATGATCATACAACCAGCCCTTGAATATCTTGCGAGCGCATTAATTCTGCGGCTGTGCTGGTGCCTAGGAGGGCACACACAGTGTGAGGACCAGCCCTTTCCTGCAGCGCTTACTCCTGGAATGGTTTGGGTTGGAAGGGACCTTAAAGCTCATGCAGTTCCAACGCCCCTGCCACAAGCAGGGACACCTTCCATTAGAGCAGCTTGCTCCAAGCCCTGTCCATCCTGGCCTTTCTGTCCTGCCTTTCTCCCAGGCCATCAGCACGTTTTGGCTAACAGCATGAAAGAACGTCAGTGTTTATCTTATTTTTACAACAGGAATGTCAGTGTTTATTTTGTCTTCGTAACCTGTGTGTAAGAGACAAAAGGAGATGGTTTTGCAGAGGAGTAAATACCTGCGCTCACACCAAATCTATCCAAGAGAGGAGATGGAAGCCGAGTTAAATGAGTATAAAAACAGGGATAACGTTTCATTTACCAAACAAAAGCACGAAGTATCATTTGGGTCACAAGGTGAATAGATTAGGGCAGCTATCCATGTAGGAGTAGGCACTTGAGAGCGACATCTTCCACATTGCTCCAAGCCCCATCCAACCTGGCCTTTGCACAAGGCAAAG
>NC_137743.1:1777500-1795000 GCF_963264785.1 Psittacula echo
AGGGCCTGTAGGGACAGGCCAAGGGGAATGGCTTTAACCTGCCAGAGGGGAGACTGAGATGAGCTCTTAGGCAGAAGCTCTTCCCTGTGAGGGTGCTGAGGCGCTGGCCCAGGGTGCCCAGAGAAGCTGTGGCTGCCCCATCCCTGGCAGTGTTCAAGGCCAGGTTGGACACAGGGGCTTGGAGCAAGCTGCTCCAGTGGAAGGTGTCCCTGCCCGTGGCAGGGGTTGGAACTGGAGGAGCTTTAAGGTCCCTTCCAACACAAACCAGGCTGGGGTTCTATGAAAGTTTCTAAACTGCACAACAAACCTGTGTACCTATTAATTTCACATTCTGAGATATCTCTTCCATATGGAAGATCATGCTGCTGCATAATAAAGCTTGTTACTAAAAGTATTTAAAATCCATAATGTTTTAGTAAGTAGCAAATTCTCATTAAAACAAGCGTGGTGCTTGCACCACTGATTTCTAGGAATCTTTACTTCCCAAGAACAATGCACATCAACGACACCACAACGCCTTTGTCTGCAGTAAGTACATGCTCTTGCTCAGGTACTTACTGTGTTAAGAGCGCAGTTTGTGTTCTGACAGCAAGGCCAGGCACAAGTTTTGCTGCACAACCGGAGAGGAAACCATAAAGAATAATACTGTCAAATGTTCCACTAAGATATCTATGAGCTTTACGTGCGGCAAAGTCTAAATAATAATTGGCATGAATAGCATACTGGACAGGCTACTAAATAGAAACCTTTCCTTGTTCTGGCACCTTCTTTCCTTTCAGGTTCTGAATACAACCAGACTGCAACAGCATGATCTATCTGTGATAAGGCATCACCTACAACATCACTCTTGAGATGCCTCTAAAATCAACTCCCACAGGCCAGCACTGGTGAGCCGCTCACATGAGCTGCCCAGGGGACAACCGCTCCATGGCAATGCCTGTGTCCATGGCGCCATTACAGACCAGACTGAACACACTCAAATCTGCTTCTAAGGGCAAGTATCCATAAGGTTTTGAAGTCACAGATGCCAGTTACCCAAAAGGATCAACAACTGCACATGGGACAGAAGGACGTGATCACCCCAACTTGACTACCACATCTCTGTCTTTTCCAGCCTCAACGGGTACTGTAGACAACCAAGACTGTCAAAGCACACATTAAACTTCAGCAGTAAAAATAACTAAGAACAATTTTACCAGCGAAACCACAGGATTCTGCATTACATGTTGGCTGCATAAAATCATTAAGATTAAATTTCATTTATACCGATCAGTCCGAGGTAAAGGTGCATGAAATTAACTTGATGCAGCACATTCTGCATTTTATTATGCAATGTGCTTTAAAACCTGTATTAATATACCTGTGCCACTGACAGAGTGAGCCAACTCCCTGAATTAAGATGAAAAGATCGTTTTTATGTATATACACACATACATTTGAACAGTGAACTCCCTCAACCATCATATCCCATGAAATAATCCATCAATTGGTACTGATCGTAACTGTTAAACCTTCCCAAACAGCAAACATGATTACCATATATAAACCTTATTGATGCCCCAGTACTTCAGACTGAGCCCAGTCTCCAGCTCCTAATTGATGGTGTAACAGTTCATTGCAATAGGATAAAGCAGTGAAGAGTTAGTGACCATCTCTGACAGCTCATGGAGCACAGACGAGATCCCAGAGGATCTGCAGAGATGGGGGAAAAAGGAGACAGGAAGAAATTATAGACTAGTCAAACTTTGATATTGAGAGAGATAATGGAACAAATTATTGAAATATTTATAAGCATCTCAGGTTCAGAAGGTTATAAACCACCAAACAAATCTCATCTTTTCCTTTGACAAGATAATTGGCCTCATGGATAAGGGGGGCAGCAATAGGGGAAATATATACTGACTTTATCACAATTTTTATATACCTTTGCTGATGACATCCTCATAAAAAGCAAGGGAAACACAGTCTATGTTAACAGAGTATAAGGTGGATGCCAAGAAAACTTTAAACAGGCTGAAGCAGAAGTACTTACTGCATAGCGAGAAGGGACACAGAAACCTCTGTGTGAAAAGGTATTCTGCAGTAACATAAGCTGAAAGTCCCGATCTGTGTGTTTGAACTGCCAGGGAGGTGTTACACTGGACACTCCAAACACCAGTCGTCAGACTGTGATGGCATAACACCTCTGGAGTCTGGAACGTTTGGTTAAGCCTGAGTTGATTAGAGAGTGGACTTATAAATCCAGCACACACCAAGCCGGGATATGGTCCAAGCAGCTTATGCGAAAGAATCAGAAACCAAAATCATGTTGATGAATTAAGACAAATAGTCCGAAGCAGCAAGATAGGAGAGTCTTGATCCACTAGGAATGGAAAAATCAATTATATACACAGAAAGTAGTTCAGAGTGCCTTCAACCCTCTGTGTTCAGTGATTTGTGTGTTTTGTACTTATTAACAATGAGGTAGGCCAGGGACATGATAAAAATGACTATCACAGAATTGAGATCACGATGATAAAGGAAAGCAGTGCCCTCATGGATAGGACATCAACGCCCCCACACTTCAGCAAACTCTTTTCTCAAGACAGCCTCAAAATCTAAGCAAATACGATCTATATGAGCACAGTGCTGTATAGGTACCTAAAGGGCTAAAGGAATAACCCAGCAGCAATCATTGAACACGAGGCCACCTCTGATGAGACACTTCCGAAATCTTGCCTTTCACTTTGCCTCAAAACAGCGAAGATGAATTTCTGAAGCCATAATTAAAACTGCAATTAAAACAGTATTTCGGAGAGTTCTGGTCTGGAAGAAGTATTGAAGTAAGTTATGTCCTATAAAGCAAG
Source organism: Psittacula echo (assembly GCF_963264785.1). NCBI lineage: Eukaryota > Metazoa > Chordata > Aves > Psittaciformes > Psittacidae > Psittacula > Psittacula echo. Next base: position 1,780,347 of record NC_137743.1, read on the forward strand.
GAGATATGGTCTAACCACGTAAAGCAAGTGGTTTGAAGACTGTAATCACCATGATGAATGGAGAGCAACCAACACCATGGAAGCAATGGGATAAAACAAAGAAAGGGAACAGAGATAAAGTACTTTAAGCTGGAAGCAACTTGGCAATGAGATCTACTCTACACCACTGTGAGGTTTCTTTACAAACTCCAGACTTCTGGAATCATTTGCTAAGACTCCTGAAGTTGCAACGATGCTGGCTATCGCTTCTTGGGAAAGAAGCATGAACAGAATGAATCTGCATTTGGAAAAGCAGAATGGTGAAACCACTCCTAGCTCCTACATCGCTGTGACTGAAGCCAGATTACTGTGAAACTATCTCCTCCTATGTTATAAGAGGAGAAATTGTAAGTATAAAACTGTATCTGCCTTAAAGCAAGTATAAGCTTTTATTCACTGTCTGTATTTATTAAATACTTCTGACCTTTCTTCAGTGCTGTTCATGCTTAGTGCTACTTCCTACCTGAAGTCTTTGAATTGGCAGGAACAAAAGCAATAAACAGAAATGGCTGTCAGAGTTACTCCAAACAGCAGTGTGGAATTATTATCTTTTCATGAAGCTTCTGATAATGGGGTCTCTACAAATTGAGGGTGGGGAGGCACCAGAACAGAGAAGCTGTGGCTGCCCCATCCCTGGCAGTGTTCAAGGCCAGGTTGGACACAGGGGCTTGGAGCAAGCTGCTCCAGTGGAAGGGGTCCCTGCCCGTGGCAGGGGTTGGAGCTGGAGGAGCTTTAAGGTCCCTTCAACCCAAACCATTGTATAAGGGTTGTATATGATTTATCATCTCTGGGTCACATTCCTTATTTATGTTATTTGAAGACCCTCCCATCCTGCTGCCACCTTACCATCTGGATTGCAGACAAGGCTCTCACTTTGCCACGCTTTCAGAAGTCTCTACATTGACAACACAGAGCCCTGAACCTTGCCTGCTCCTCAGCCAAAACCATTAAAAATGGCTTTTTCTTGTCCTCACTCTGCCTGCTCACTGGAGTGATGCTGTGGGAAATGATAAAACTGTAAGGCTTGTGGTATGATTTTATTAGTTACAGTTAATTTGTTTGGAATGAAGTCCTTTGTCACCAAAAGGGAATGCACTGATTTCTTTTCCTCTGAGAGTTTTGAGAGTATATTTACAGGGCAGTATTTCCAGTATATATTGCACAAGTTCAGTTTTGAACGAATCCAAATGGATACAGTTGGCAAATACTCCCAAAACTGCTTCCTTGTCTGACTCGTTAGCTCCTGAACCAATCAGAGGAACACTGAGCACTAGCGAGAGATGTGGCACAAAAGCCACTACTGCAAAGTTGCGTCACGGATGCACTTCATCATCCACCAAAATGGGTTTATAAAGGTGAAAAGAATTAATGTCCTGAATGTTTTCCTGAGCTTTCCAAGGATGCTGCCTCCAGAGGCATGACCTACAAAGAGTCTATCTATAGCAGCTCAGTGATTTTTCTGCATGTGATACGTAGACGTTTTCATGTCTACAGATTACCGAAGATCTTAAGAGGTAACCAGAAGAACAAGCACATCTTCAGTGGGATCGATTTTTATGCAGGAGCTCTCGCCTTCTCTGGGGAAAAAGATTAGGGAACAATATTCCAAAAAGGCTGAAAACATCTTCAGGAACAACAGGCAGAACGGGTGGTAGACTAATAATAGGTGCATATGCTAAAGATATGAAACTAACTAATTTGATTCATAATTCTAATACTGTTGGAACACTCTTTTGTACTAAAAGGGTTGCAATCTATTTAAGGTATTTCAGAGGAGCAGTTTGCGCTGAAGATGATGGCTTTCCCTCCAAGGCTATACTTGCCAGCTGCAGACAGGTACCCCAGCATCACCCTTCCTCCACTGCCTTTGGCGAGACCTGACTCAATGCCAACCAGCCCTTTCCGCACCATGAACATCTTGATTTGCATTACCACAACTGCAGCAATTTGCTCACAATCACTGTTGTTGTATTTGGGGTCTAAAGAATCTTCTCTCTTCTGAATCCTGCTCATAAAATCATAGAAGGTTTTGTGTTGGAAGGGACCTTAAAGCTCCTCCAGCTTCAACCCCTGCCACGGGCAGGGACACCTTCCACTGGAGCAGCTTGCTCCAAGCCCCTGTGCCCAACCTGGCCTTGAGCACTGCCAGGGATGGGGCAGCCACAGCTTCTCTGGGCACCCTGTGCCAGCGCCTCAGCACCCTCACAGGGAAGAGCTTCTGCCTAAGAGCTCATCTCAGTCTCCCCTCGGGCAGGTTAAAGCCATTCCCCTTGTCCTGTCCCTACAGGCCCTTGTCCCAAGCCCCTCTCCAGGTTTCCTGCAGCCCCTTTTGGCACTGGAGCTGCTCTCAGGTCTCCCCTTCAGGAGCCTTCTCTTCTCCAGGCTGCCTCAGCCCAGCTCTCTCAGCCTGGCTCCAGAGCAGAGCTGCTCCAGCCCTCGCAGCATCTCCATGGCCTCCTCTGGCCTCGCTCCAGCAGCTCCACGTCCCTCTTGTGCTGCTGCCCCAGAGCTGGATCAGGGCTGCAGGGGGGGTCTCACAGAGCACAGCAGAGGGGCAGGATCCCCTCCCTGAGCTGCTGCTCACGCTCTGGGGGTGCAGCCCAGCACACGGGGGGGTTCTGGGCTATCAGCACACGCTGTTTCCATCATCCCTGAAGGTTTTGGTGGCCACTGAGCGGAGGCGAAGCTCCAGCACACCCGGGGGGGGCAGCGAAGGCTCCGTCACTCACACCAAACCTCCTGCCAGAAAACCCACTTCCAGTGGCAGCTCGAAAGGTCACCCCAGCATCACAACTTCCACCTCCAGCGAGCGCCATCTCGTAAGGCTTTACAAATATTTGGAGTCTGATTCTCCAAATACGATCTGTCAGAACAGCCCCGTGGAACAGCAGCGTGCCCAAAGGAAAGCCCCTCTATAAATAACCTGCAGGGGGAAAAAGTGTTTACTTTATTTGCTGCATGTGAGAGGGAGGTAAAACCTAAACAAACTTTCAACACCAGCTGAGTTTACATATTTAAACTTGAGCGGTGCCAAAGTTGCAGCCTAACTGGCACCGCAAAGCCTAACAAAAAAAGTCATATATTGACAAAACACACAGTCATAATAAAACCACATCCAGTTAATAACTTGGAGAACGAATGTTAACTCCTAGCACAATAGAGAAGTCTCCTTAAACACAATAAAGCAGTGATATAATTTACTCTCAGCTCCTTTTCAAAACATTACTCTCTGCCCACAATCACATTCAGATTACAAAATTCCTTTTGTAGTTTTCTCCTAGCTATGGGAATAAAATAAACCACTTAGATGACAGTAAAGTGTCTGTAAAATATATAACAGCAATAACTCCTGGTGGAAATGCAGCTGATATTTATACAAGAGCCAAAGCAGGGAGCAGAGAAAAGGCTCAGGCCAAGGATGGGTGTCTGCCTTGAGAGCCTCTTCTGGCTGAGATCCTGGGTTAGCCTGGTACCCAGCACGAGATGACAAGCGATGGGGAAGCATTCAATGCCCCATGTCACCGGCACATAAGGAAGGATCATAGAATCCCAGACTGGTTTGGATTGGAAAGGACCTTAAAGCTCCTCCAGCTCCAACCCCTGCCACGGGCAGGGACCCCTTCCACTGGAGCAGCTTGCTCCAAGCCCCTGTGTCCAACCTGGCCTTGAGCACTGCCAGGGATGGGGCAGCCACAGCTTCTCTGGGCACCCTGTGCCAGCACCTCAGCACCCTCATAGGGAAGAGCTTCTTCCTCTCCTGCCCTTTGGTAAGCAGCCAAGGAGGAACACAGAAGGCAAAGTCTCAGAAGACCCCAATTCTAAAAGTTATTTCATGGCACATTTAATTAGGGCAAGGAGCTGGCAAAAGCAGCTTTTGTCCAGGCTTCTGTTGCACCAAAGCAGAAATACCTTCCATAGAGCAAAGGGAAACCACTTGTTTTATATTCAGTGGCTACCCCAGTGTTGGAGGGATGGATCTGGACCAAAGCCCAAAGCAGTGTTTCCCCCAGGTAGATCCTTCCTTCCCTGCCTGCATTCCACAAACAGGGCACATGAAAAAACCTTACCAACATCTGTCTGCAGCTAGACACCCCAACCAAACCCTGCTCACAGCCTTCAGTGCAGCAACAGGAATTAGTAGGGTCTGTCTCTGACTGGAGAACAAATGCATTAATTTGGATATATAAAAAGTTAGATCAAATTTGAGGTTGGCCAATGTAAATCCCATGCCCTAAGGAATGAAGCCCTGGACGGCCACATTATTATGTGTGTTATGGGGCATGTACCCTTTTAGCATCAGTCATCATCTACATCTTTTCCATGTGTTTAAATATGTTCTCACGGAATTTAACCAATTGCTTAATTCCTCAATGAAAGAAATTAAGATTCTAAATCAAAATCTACACTGCTAAAGCTGAAATAAGAAATCACTGTTGTGTCTGCTGCTGCAAAGCACACCCTCCTGCAGCATCAATGGCCACCACTTTTGGGTAGGTCTTTTCTTGTTCTTGCTCGTTTTCTTGAGTGTTGATTTTTGAAAGCATTTGCAAGCAACATCAATTTCAATGTGAAACCCACAGAATGAATGAAAATCATGCTGGAATATTTTTAATACTATAAAATTTATCACTCTGGGCTGGAGGATGTGCAGGCCTTTGGCATACGCTACAGTCCCGATCCATGGCATCAGGCAGCACAACATGGAACATCACTCCTGAGAGCATCAGTGGCCTCAAGCCTACAGATCCCACCTCTCCTGTCCCTCTCGTCTGGTTCACAACCAACTATCAGTGAAGGCATGCAGATATCTGCACCAGCCCCAGGAGATGGGTTTGGCACAGGTAAGTCTCAAGTAACTCGGAAGGACTGGAGCAGTGTGAGGTATTTTACTAAGCTCAGTGAAATATGGTCTGTAACACTTCTTGTTTTGCGTTCAGAAGTTGTGAAAAGCATCTGACGTAAAGGTTATTCCAAGAATAAAACAGTCTAAAACATATATGAAGAAAAATAAGTATTACTCATGACATTTATTGGAGCAAACGCAACATTTATCTGCAAGAAGTAGTCATGGCCACTCAGAATGCTGATTCATTTTCAGCACTAGAAGCAGCGGGTAGGTACCAGCACAAGACTTCATCCTCTCCATATCACTCTGTGCCAATCCTCTATGAAATCTTTGATGCTAACAGCCACAACCAGCCAGAAGGATCTACTCTTCTAATTTATAATAAAGTAAATCTCAAGTCAATTTTAAAGAAAAACCCAAGAACATTTTCCTATTCAAAATTATTTGCCAAACTTGACAGAGGTTTATGAATACTTGTAGTTGACTTGACATTTTTCAATGAATAAAGTGTTTGAGCAAATCATTTGTCAGAATCTAATTACTTTACTTCGTTGTGTATTTGTATACAAGACTTTGAATTCAAATGAGAAGGTATTATTAGGTTTACTGTCTAGGACCAGTTGACATTATAAAAAGCTAACCCCCCTCAACTGAAAACACCCCTGAGAGTTGAGAGCACTTTCAGATTTAGTTTGGCTGAGAACAAACTGCTTTAGTTTCAGAAGAAACAGAAATTAACTTCAGATCCCTCTTGGAGGGCTTTGCGTGCGTTTTCTTCGACTTTGAGAAAGATTTACAAGAACCAAAGAATGGCTTGGAAGGGACCTTAAATCCCATCCAGCTCCAACCCCTGCCACGGGCAGGGACACCTTCCACTGGAGCAGCTTGCTCCAAGCCCCTGTGTCCAACCTGGCCTTGAACACTGCCAGGGATGGGGCAGCCACAGCTTCTCTGGGCACCCTGGGCCAGCGCCTCAGCACCCTCACAGGGAAGAATCCACATCGACGTATCAGCGTTACTGCTTTCTGCTGATTGAAAAGGTTATTTTAATTGAATATACATATATAAACAGTCAGGTAAACGCATTTTCAATAGCAGCTATTGAAGAACAGAAGACACACCATAAACTTCCTCCAACGGGCATACACATCCTTGTACCGGCACTCAGCAAACACCGATGCGTAAGACCAAAGAAGAGTTTCTTTGGGTAAATCCCACCCACTGTCCTACTGCAAAGCCAATCAAGTACCCAGCAACGCAACCCAAACCGTGCTGGGAACGAAGGGACCCTGAGGAGCTGTCAGTGTGGCAGCCAAATGTAAATACAAGGGAGGCCCTTCAGATGTGACACCTTCAGAACATTCTACCACAAGCTCTTCATGGCCAAGATGGGATTTTTAGGCGTAACGATGCCTAACAGCAGAAGCAACGTGCGGCAAAAGAAATGAAGGAAGCTGTTGGTAGGAAACAATACGGCCACAACTCACTGATTACAGCAAAGATGAAGGATGTTCTTCAGCAGAGCAGAATCAGCCACCTCCTAAGTTCCAATGTGTACATTTTACAGTCTCCAAAAAGAGTTTTCTTTCACTTCTTCTGCACGTTATTTTCAAAGCTGTTTCACTGCACATAAACCCATCACGCTCTGGAACCACACATAGGCTCTCTGCATAAAATATCACCTTATCTTTGTATAAGCAAACTATTTTAACTCCCTAGAGCTATTTAGCTAACCACTTGCTGTGACCTCTGAATTCTTCTCCTGAATTATATTTTTATGTGCTATATAAAGGTACTGTTATGTTACTGTTTTTATTCCAGGTGCCAAAAAGGACAAGTTTATTGCCAACTGCTCGCTCTGTGTCTATTTTTTTTCCCTTTAAAAGACTTAACTGACCCAGCAGTTCTAATTTGTTTTTAATTCACACGTGAAAGGCTTATGAAGCAAATCACATCTACTGGGAAGAAAAAACAAACACATCAGTGATATTTGGGGTAAAAGAAAGCAACTGCCAAAAGTGTCGCCCCGCTGGCATGACTGAGCAGCTCTGTACCAGCACAGAGAAGTGCTGCTCTTGGCTTGGTGTTTGGGTAACACGTTGTTTGTATTTACTACCATGATGGCTGTCAGGGTGTGATGCCCTGGAGATGCCGGTCACAGGGTCCTGAGGTACGGGCAGAGATGCTGGCTGAAAGCCCTGCCTGTGCCACGAGGAATGGGAGTCCCAGAGCTGGAATCCATCCATCTCCTTCCCACACAGACTGACTGAGTGGTTTGGGTTGGAAGGGATCTTAAAGCTCATCTAGGTCCAACACCCCTGCCATGGGCAGGGACACTTCACACTAGGCCATGTCACCCAAGGCTCTCTCCAACCTCTTGAACACTGCCAGGGATGGAGCATTCACCAATCCTTTGGGCACCCTGGGCCAGTGCCTCAGCACCCTCACAGTAAAGAGCTTCTTCCTCCTACTTAACCTGAACTTCCCATTTCAGTTTGAACCCGTCACCCCTTGCCCTATCGCTACAGTCCTTGACGAAGAGTCCCTCTCCAGCATCCTTGTGGCCCCTTCATACATTGGAAGGCTGCTGTGAGGTCTCCAGGCAGCTTCTTCCAAATCCTTAATAGTGTAAAAGGGCTGCTCAAATGCAACTGGAACTGCACCAAGATCACAGCAGACCCAAAATCTCTCCCAAACTCACCCTAAATACTATAGAAAATTAACCCTAATGATACACAAAAGGAGGCTTTTTCTCCAACAACCATTGATACTACATTAAAGAATAAAGATAAGACACCTTAGCATGCAGCAGACCTCTATGCTATGAATGCAATAATACTACTAAAATCCCAGCAATGAAAGCATATATATTTGTAAGAAAATATAAATGAGGGGGGGGCATGGTCCCACAGCCAGCGGCGGTCTGCCCAGACAGTGCTATAGAATAAAAGCTGCTGCTGGGAAGCCTGTGGAGCCCTGAGAAATCCATCTCTCTGTGTAATCACGGATGTCTTCACAGCTCCCCTTAAGTCAACAGAACGAAGATCATTATCCATGTCATTACCAGCATTAGGACAAAAAGGAGATATTGTTGGCTGCTGAATTAGGCATAAACCTGAATAATCTTTCAGGAGAAATTCCAGCTGCCTTTATCAGCAGGAAATACATCGCACTCCCAAGGTGAACGAAAGGAAGGAACACATCAAACTGGTGAAAGCTACACTGGTACAGCCAGAACAAGACACTGCGTGTTATGGCTGAGTGCTGCGGGTTACACCAAAAGCCAATAGGGAGGTGGGGGCCACACAATGGAGACTTGAATCCTCCTTCAATGCTGGTTCTTCAGAGAACACAGGTATTAAAGTGTCTTTGGTAGTGAGGCGCTGGCACAGGGTGCCCAGAGAAGCTGTGGCTGCCCCATCCCTGGCAGTGTTCAAGGCCAGGTTGGACACAGGGGCTTGGAGCAAGCTGCTCTAGTGGAAGGTGTCCCTGCCCGTGGCAGGGGTTGGAGCTGGATGAGCTTTAAGGTCCTTTCCAACCCAAACCAGTCAGTGAGTCTGATTCATATCCAGCTCCTAACACTGCTTCACTCAGGACTATTACTACTACTGTAACAGATTAGGTTTATTTAGCCACCTGCCCAGGTATTTTTGTTCTATTTGTGGTAAGAATGGAAGAGATTTAGCTTTCTAAACAAAAAAACCTCATACAGAAAGGTGGTCAATAAAAATATCTGCTTTTGTGAGCATTTCCTCCTGTGACATTAAATCTCTCATGCCATTAAGTGATTCAACTCATTTCTGCACAGACAATCATCAAACCATAAAGAAGCAAGCAGAACATCTTTAGAAGGAGACGGGCCACCACAACAGACCCCCAGATTCAGTCCATGCTAAGTAAGGAATTATTATTTCACCTCCAGGCAAATACTAACTATTTACACAGACAATCAAATGATCCTTCAGTTACTTAAAGGACCTTAAAGCCCTTAAAGAGAAGTTCTTTACCAGCCAGAAACCGTAACACTTGTAAAAGACCAATCACTGACATTGTCAAAAAAAGAAGGGATAACTGCTCCACATCCAAAGCAATATCCATGAAAGAATTACTCATTTACCAGTAACATACTCATCTTTAAAACACTACATATGTTTCCAAAAGATTTCACAAGTTGAAATGGAAAGCGAATGCTGTATGGAGATTGTTTCCCTCTGGGAATCTCAGGAAAGGAAAGAACCACCACGGAAAGACAACTGCACCTTCCCTGCTGTGCTGGGCAGGTCGGGTGAGCTCTGAAAAATGAGGGATTGTTATTTGCTCATGGTAAGGAAGAACCTTTATTCTTAAGGATGACTGATTATTTAATTAATTGTGATTTAAGGGAATTAAAATGCTAGGGAGAACCTGGCAAGGACTTCAATGATTGAAGAGATGCCCCAGTAGCAGCCACTCCAGACGAGGAACATCTATGGTAGAAATTTCCATAGAGCAAGACAAACTGAACTCTTACATCCAAATTGCATGTTTTTCCTATGGCATTCCAAAAATGCTTTCAAAACCAGAACCAGCGTTCAAGGCCAGGTTGGACAGGGCCTGGAGCAACCTAGTGCGGTGGAAGGTGTCCCTGCCCATGGCAGGGGGCTGGAACTGGATGAGCGTTAAGGTCCCTTCCAACACAAACCAGTCTGTTTCATTCTATGCTCACAGTAGGTAAGAGAAAGGAGAAATTAAGAGTGATGCAGATCCCCAGCAGTGCCAGCTTCAACAGGCTACCAGGGAGGATGTTTTCTGCTGGCTTTTCCCATCCTTAATGAGAATTAATCTAATTTAAAAGTGGAACTACGTATCAAACCCCATTAATGATGGAACGCCATAAGAACAGATCTTGACTGAAGCCTCTAACACTACAGAAAACAAGCTTCCCACTAAAGTTCTATCATCAACATTTCTGAATAATTAATTTGGAAATGAAAGCGGCTTCAAGGTTAGCAAGGTTCCTTCAACGCTCCTTGGAATGATTTGCAATATTCAACACCTTCTATCATAAGAGCGCACTTGGAGTTGTCTATCACATCGCACTCAGACGACCTACAGAAACACAGGAATAGATGGAACAGTAAAACATAACCTCCTACACGAAAATAACAATCAAACATACTCAGCGATGAAAACCGAATTTAATGTGTGTTCCTGAGGGATGGCAAACAAAACACAGGAGGGGCTATACTGCATCGGAATGGCGGAATGAGATGCAAAACGCATATGAAAGGCTTCCATTTGAGCTGTTAAATCCACACGCTTTGGAAACGCGGGGCTCTGCAACGAGCACCACTGAGGTCTGGTGTCAATTTAAATGCACTGAACACCAGGAAAATGCCCCCAACTAAGGCTTCAAACTTGTACAGCACATTTCCACTCAACCCAACTAGATTGCCTGTCACATCTGACATGGCTTGTCAAAAGTTATCCTTCACTGCTCATGGGCAACATGGAGGGTCAAAAGACCAAATACAATGGTCCAACCCATCGCGGTTTTTTTCCTCCTTCAGAGCAGCAGATATTGAACTCGGAGATGACAAGACAGAGCAGGTTGAGGCGGCTGCCAGAGAAAGAGAAGCTGTCCAGAGCCGCTGATCTGAAGGAGAAAAACCAGCCGGTCTGTGCATGTCACGGCCGGGGCTCGGATGCTGACAGTCTCACACAAAAGGGAGTGAAAAGCCGAGGAACTTGAAGTGGCCTTTGCAAACCATTTCAGCCGTTAAGAAGGGAACACGCGGCCACCCGGTAATATGAAACTGGCTGAAGGGGGAAAGGATGCTCCCCGTGTCGCTCAGCTGCAGCCGTACGGACCAGAGGTGATTTTTCACTCTCTGAAAGGAGTTTGATTTTTAAGAGAAGCTTTCTCACTCTCAGCTTCTTTTTAGAAATGAACCCCTGAAACGCACATTTCTATAAAGCAACACCTTTCTAAAGCAAAATCTTTATCAATGTTTTCAGTCCAGAAGACATTAAATGCCAATTAATAGAAAACCTATTTATTAATAACTACAGATACAGAAGGTGCCATAAGCCCGTTACAGTTGGCAGCCTTATGCCTGTTTGAACGGACAACTGCAGTGATTTTCCACAATATCACTAAAAAAGTTGCAGTGATGTGCTGCAGTGTCACAAATCTCAGTTCATCCTTTTCCTTCAGGTGCCTAACACTCTCCTTACCACTCCAGTGGTAAGTACGCTAACCCTCTCTGCTTCTACTTGCAAAAGAAGCAAATATGAGAGGACAGAAAACCTGGAGAGGGTTTTGGACAAGGGCCTGTAGGGATAGGACAAGGGGAATGGCTTTAACCTGCCAGAGGGGAGACTGAGATGAGCTCTTAGGCAGAAGCTCTTCCCTGTGAGGGTGCTGAGGCGCTGGCACAGGGTGCCCAGAGAAGCTGTGGCTGCCCCATCCCTGGCAGTGTTCAAGGCCAGGTTGGACACAGGGGCTTGGAGCAAGCTGCTCCAGTGGAAGGGGTCCCTGCCCATGGAGCTGGATGAGCTTTAAGGTCCCTTCCAACCCAAACCAGTCTGGGATGGTGATATTACTAACGCTATGTATTTCAACTGGTTTACACAGATGTTCCTCATGAGTGAAAAAGCCAGTATTTTAGACATTTTTGAGATCTTAATCATCATCATGAAACCAAATAATAATGATGATGATGATAATAACAATAATAATAAATCTAATTTCCTAGCTTTGCCTTTTCAAACTGTTTCCTACCACTGCCTCCCCCCGTACTCCTCCTGGGGTCAGGGGATGAGGACACAGAGATGCCTGGCTCCTGGTGGGTCATGAGCACCGCACGCCATAGACCTTCCTGCCCCACCAGCTTTGCTTTCCTCCAACATTCCACTGCTCTCATCGCATTCATGAGCTGCAATTTAATTCAAGTGCACTCAAGTTCCAGCAAACACAAAGGGGCCGAGAGCGGTGGCGTGTGCGAGGCTCCATGTAAGGAGGGGACATGGTAAACACCACTGCAGCGGCCGGCGAAGAGGATAACCTGCCTACACATACAGCAGCTTGATTAGCTGAGGCAAAAAGGGCTTTTATTCCCCTAAGAGCAAAGTCTGAGCAACGCTCTCCATCAGCCAGCATGAGATGAAGCTACTGCGTGGTCCAGGTCCAAGCAGCGACATCGAGCACTAAAGCTACACCCACAAACCCCCAGTAAAAGGAAACTTTGATAGGCAGATGATGCAGAAGATGCTGAAAGTTTATTGCTATAGGTCTAAAGTGGTTCTCTATAGGAAAATCGTGGAAGGAACAGTCTTGCCTATAAAGGCAGAGGAAGAAGCACCTTTATGTGGTGTTACCTAGGGCACAACAGAAAACACACCACCTGACAAGCGGTGTAATGGCCTTTGCCTTTTCAGAACAGCATTAAGAAGTCTTTAGCATAGAAAGGCTAAAAAATCCGAGATAAAAGAGGAACTTCAAACTTAAAAAGTGTTAAAGCACATCAAACTAATCTGATTAAAAGACTTTTTCCCAGAACTACTTTATTATCCACCACAGCCCAAGCAGCAGAAGTCTGCACGAAGCTCCAAGCATCTGTAGCACACAAACAGATGTGTCTAACAACTGACTCCATCCTCAAATAACTTGCCTTACTAAATCACTCTGATAATGCACATTTTCACAACTTGCTAAAACTAAAGAACACAAAGAAACCCAAAGAAGAACGAGATGGATACAGGTAAAGTATCAAATAAGGAAATAGGAGCAAAGAAATTAAGAGCTAAGGAAAACTAAGTATGAAATTGGAGAGAACAACCGTACTCAAAGTTTCTTCTGTAAATAGAAATATATATTGTGTATACATTATATGGCGTATAGTCGATGCTGTAACACTGGGGGTTTTGAAGAAAACACTGCAGTCCAAAAGCTTTCAAAACCAAAATTACCTGGTTTAGGAGCAAAAGAACTTGCACTTTTATGGCGCGTGCTGTTAGAAAGGCTCAGTGATTTCTGAACCAACAAAGCTTGCCTAAGACACGAGGCCCTTTAATCCCACTGCCACCCCAGCCCCTGCCCAAGTGGAGCAGACCACCTTCCGCACGCTGCTCGAGGCTAAACGCTGGCTGTGTGTGTAACCACTGAATTCAACAGCCTCTTTAACATCCCAGAACGAATTACTGACAAGTCATTTTTTGCTCCGTACTGCGAGGCAACGTGGCAACCCTGTTTTGGTTTTTTTCCTTTCCTATTACAAACATGTGCTGCACCTCGGCTCAGAGCCGCTCGGATGCTGATACAAGATTCATAATGGCTGTCAGAATCTGCAATTTTTCCTTTTGTTTTATGAGGTCAGGCAATATTACCTGCACTGATGTATTCCATTTCCCCAGCTGAAAACCTTCTCATTTGAGCACGACAGGTTGAGGGAGGCATGATTTTGCAACCTAGCATGTGAAACACAGTGCGAGGGGGCAGGTGCCTAACCCCACGTTCTCCTTTTGCTCTTGTCCACTGGCAACAGTAAATTAAACTGTCAAAAACGGAATTGTCCTGTCATCAACAAAGCTATAGCTTCACGAGTATTGCAACATCAGATATGTTTCTAATTCTGCATTCCCCTGCACCTGTAATTTCATCAGGAACTCATGCTGGACCATGGTGAGAAGCTGTCCAGGGGACACTGGCACCATGAGCTCCTTGGGAGGCTTGACATGGCATTTCAAAGGCAGAAATTCATGAACAGGACCAGTAATTTGTTATATATATATAAAAGGCATTTGGCACAAGGTCCTGACCTTCCACATTGCTCCACAGCCTGGAGGAGGGCAGGGATGCTAACGGGCTGGGATGAGGGCGTAAGGAGCTGCAACAAAGAACCAGCACTGAAACACATTTAAACACGTTAATCACACAGATAAAGTGGACTTAAAACTTCAAAACCTCCTTTCTTTTCCTCTGTCCACCTCAGAGATTAAAAGAGCCTCCAAGAACCTCTCTCTCCCAATAGATGGGTTTTAATCTGGGGTACGTTGCTCCATGAGTTGGTGGCAGAAGCAGTAGTTTTTGGAGAGTCAATCTAGTCACTTCATTTCCAATTGGGAATACTCAAACCAACACTCCGTTTTGTTATGCAGTTCTCCAGAAGTCATTTCACAAGGAAGACGATTAACTACAATCTTAGTTTCAGGATTTAAATGATTTCAGTTTTTCTTGAAGCTGACTTCTACCTTTTCTTTAACCTGCTTTAGATCTGTTTGAGTAAGTTACTAACCTCACATAAGCACAAACTGCCCAGAGAATATCTATGCTTCACAAAACAAATAAACCACCGTCAAAACAGTGTTTAAATGCACATGTAACACAGCAGAATATCCAGCAGAAGTATTATACAAATTAGGATCATTAAAGCAAAAGGGGGCATCTCTCTTGATATGCTGATAAACACGAAACAAGGGTTTGTTGTTATTAATTCAATGTAGCAATCAAATACAATTTTAGATTACCTCTATAAAAATTCCAAGCTTATCAATCATTAAACTGTGGACAGAAAGTGAAAATGAGATAAGAAATCATTTCACGGGGCTTAATGCAGTCAAAGTGACTCAATATTCCTTTATTAATTCTCATTTAATATCACTTTAAATTGCCGCCATTATTATCCTACAGTATACGAAAGGCTCTGTGTAATTAGTCTGTATTAAGCCCTTTTTATTTATAAGGAGCCAAACAAACAAACCCACTTTAATTACCTGGGTGCCACAATAT
>NC_137743.1:1800000-1947500 GCF_963264785.1 Psittacula echo
TAATACAAAAAGAGAGGAAAACTCCTTCCCCTCCAAAAAAAAAGATGAGGAGTCCAGTATTGCCTTGCGAGGTCACCAGCCACCAGAAAATCAAATTACAACTGTATAATGTGAGGAAAATGGAGGGAGCAACTTGGTCTAGTGGAAAGCATCCCTGCTCATGGCACAGAGTTAGAACTGGATGAGCTTTAAGGTTCCTTCCAACCCAAACCACTCTAGGATTCTATGACAAATAAGGCACCAAGGAAGGATTAATACAACATGTCTCTTAAGCCTAACGGAAGCTAGACTGGTACCTACAGACACAACTGTGGTGGTAGTATTATCTTTGTATCCTAAAATTACTTTTCCATTCTTCCCACAAAGCCAATGGCAGTGGTTTTAGCAGTGGCCACCGCTTTCCCATTGGGAAGAAGGCATCAGCAGCCCATGGTGTCCTGGCGCTTGCCAGGATGATGCCCACTATTGCCTTGACTGAGGAGGCAGCAGGAAAACCAGCCAGGTTTGTGAGAAGCAATGCAAATATTTATCCAATTCAGTTCATTTCAGTTCTAAATGCAACATTTCTAAATACAACATGAACCTTGGTTCAACAAGCAGGAAAGGAGGCTCAGAAAACACTCAACTACAACGCCTGAAGATGCGCGGATGCTCTATTTAGGACCCCTTTGCATTTCAAGCCTGGAGACGAAGGAGGCTTCTAGCCCAGGGCAGACATAAAATTTACCTACGGCAACAGATGAGCTGTTTATCATTCTTTGCACAATATTTCTTAGTGGCTCCCCAAACACCATGACGCTGACCAAGATGAGATTATCTCATATATATGGAACGACTTCCACACTACTCCCCATCACAATTAAAATCGCTCTTACCCTTACCTGCTAGTTATTTCTATCATTTCCTCAATTCAATCCTTCATTTTGCATTTATAAGTTTAATTAAGCCTTTTTGCCATCGAAGGTTAGCAGAATTTCACTGCAGCATCTCACAACTCGAGACTTCACACATGTGCTACCCCACGGTGGTGGTAAATAAAAAGTATTATTGAGCTGAATAGTCAACTTCAGACAAACCAAAGGCTGAGGCTGTGAGAGCTTTAAATGTCAAACCCTTCCTGTGACTATAAAGAAGTCACCTGGCTTTTAATACTGATGATAAAGAAAGGCACCATATTTATTTATGATAGGCTCAGTAATTCTACATGGAACACATTTTCTATGCACTTCACTTTATGACAGCATTATATACTCCAGGTGTTTGTGCATAGTAACTCCAGAAAGTAAACTAGTTACACACTGATGTACGTGGTACTCTACCATAAAATACACATTTCTAATTTTAAGTAGAGCTCTATATGAGCCTGAAAACCAGATACTTGAAGATACATTATCTACACTCCGAGATACATCCACATAATGTGGATGTGTTAAATAACCACTAGCACTATAATCTAATAAAACAAATTCTCTTACACTGCTTCCCTTGATTTCTTTTTTCTCCAATACTACTTAAAAGTTTTGAGCTTCCTTGCAGCAAGCCTAACAGCTATGAAATTAAACGTAAAAATAGAATGTAGCCCAGTCATAAAGTTGTATTTTTGGTTCAAGTAAGCGCCATCTCAACGATAAAACCCAAATCAAATCCAAGTAACGTGTAGAAGATGCTAATGCAATAAATTAAGTACACACAAGCTACAGAATTAAAGGAAAATCAGGCTCTGGAAAAAATTACTCTGGAAGTCTTCTACCAAAGCAGTCACCCCAATGCAGAGTGAAATGCATGTGCATCCTTCCCAACAGACCTGGCCAGCTTTCCCCACAGCCCTTCCTTGAAGAGCCTTCCCAAACAGTTTGCTCCATAAAACAAGCAGAGATTTTGTGATGCAATAGCTCCAATTTAAACCTTTCAGTCCACTTTCACACAGGCCTCTCAACACGATTTGATTTTTCCCCTCATACACAATGTCTCCTAGACCTGATCATGGCTTTCACAGAAGCCACAACTGATGTAATTTCGATTGGACTCAGTTAAGCACTTCTCTCTGTCCTTACCTCAGGACAGAGCACCTTATTCTCAGCTGTCGTGGTTTAAACCCTGTCAAGTCAGCCACGCAGTCTCTCTCTCACTCCCCCCCTTCTTTCCCTCCCCGTACTCCTGGAGGGACAGAAAGAAGAATCGAAAAGAATGTAACTCCCACGGGTTGAGATAAGAGCAGCCCAGTAACTAAGGTATAACACAAACCATTGCTGCTACCACCAATGATAATAACGATAAAGGAAATAACAAGGCAAGGGAATACAACACCTCACCGATCAATACCTCGCCCCCACCCAGCAGTGAACCAGCCCTTCCGGGTAACTCCCAGTTACATCCCCGGGCATGACATGCTGTGGTATGGAATACCTCTTTGGCTAGTTTGGGTCAGGTGTCCTGCCCCTGCTTCCTCACGGCTTCCCCTCCTCCCTGGCAGAGCTTGAGACTCACAAAGTCCTTGGTCAGGGTAAACATTACTGAGCAGCAACTAAAACCATTGGTGTTATCAGCGCTGTTCCCAGGCTGAAAGTCAAAACCACAGCACTGCACCAGGAAAAAAATGACTGCTACTGCTGAACCCAGGACATCAGCGCAGGACTTCACAAACGCATTTGGCTTTTCACATGCCCAGTCACAGAATCCTGGAATGGTTAGGTGGGAAGGGACCTTAAAGCTTATCCAATCCCAACCCCTGCCACGGGCAGGGACACCTTCCACTGGAGCAGCTTGCTCCAAGCCCCTGTGCCCAACCTGGCCTTGAACACTGCCAGGGATGAGGCAGCCACAGCTTCTCTGGGCACCCTGTGCCAGCACCTCAGCACCCTCACAGGGAAGAACTGCTTCCTTATATCAAACCTAAATCTCCCCTGTTTAAGTTTTAACCCATTACCCCTTGTCCTACCACTACAGTCCCTGATGAAATCCCTGATGTCAGCTCGCACTGACCATCTGCACATCGCTCCCTGCTGAACCTGCACGTTGCCTGCCTTGTATTTGGTTGTTGATCAGTCTTGATAAAGACCTTTATCAAATATTTGCTGATTTTCAGCCACATCCCCTTCATTTGAGACTCTTCTACCAAGGTGCAAGAATTATTTTAAACACTGACTCTACCTTGCATTACTCCTCCATTCCCTTCCATGGCGATGCCATCTACAAATTTAGGAACTGTGCTACCTCCAGCTATTTCTCTAGATGGCAGCAAGAACAGTATTTGAGGATGTCAAGGCCAGGTTGGACAGAGCCTTGGGCAACACAGTCTAGGGTGAGGCATCCCTGCCCATGGCAGGGGGCTGCAACTGGATGATCTTAAGGTCCTTTCCAACCCTAACTATTCCATGATTATATTTCCAAAGTCTTACTAGAAATCAAATCATCTTTCTCTTCTTACTTAGACAAAAGAAGCCTGATATGCAAAAAGGAATTTGATAAAACCCTAATTTTCCCTATCTACACTGGTTGCTGCACTCATCCTTCTTACCACCCAAGTGCTTGCAATAAAACAGGTAGAATAAACCAAAGGAAAACCAAGCCCTATCATTCCCCTGCTTCATTTTAACCTTTACATGAGGCCCCTCTGCAACAGTAGATGCTACATACTTCTCCCCATTTGATCCAAGAGGTCATCCAGCCTTTGAGTTTTCAAAAGTGCCTGCTGGTGTTGACTGCAAGTGCTTTAGACAGTCCCTTAAGTATCCTCAGATTAAAATAATCAGGCCTTTTAAAAGAGGCAGGACTCTGACAGTGGATCTCCTAGGCTGAGATCTTACCCATTTTCTGCTGGTATTAATTGTGTGAACCATCTGCTCACTTCTGATTTTTGTTTTAATTGAACACAAATGCAGAAAGTCATTGAACACTTCAGTCTCATTTGCTAATAGCTCCCTGCTTCCCTCGAGTAGCAGACCAAACACTTTACTTGGTCTTCCTCTTATTACTAATGTACTTACCAATCGATTTCTGTATGTCTCTAGCTAGTTCCATCTTATTTTGTCCCTTACTTCCCTATTTAGTCCTTTTACACTGGTGCTATTCCTTCTGTACTTCCTTTTGAATTGAGCTGCCCTTATTCTCTCTTTTTTCTTGTGTTAAGGTCTTTGAATGACCAACTTGAGATGTAGCCACCCAGGTTTCACCTATTTCTTCCTTTCCCCTGCACTGAAGCTTCGTTCCCCGTTTAATCAGTGACAGATCTTTGCAGCTCTGTCCTTCCCATAAGAACTCAGCTACCAACGTGAGAATCCCAGCCTGGTTTGTGTTGGAAGGGCCCTTAAAGCTCACCCAGCTCCAACCCCTGCCACGGGCAGGGACCTCTTCCACTGGAGCAGCTTGCTCCAAGCCCCTGTGTCCAACCTGGCCTTGAACACTGCCAGGGATGGGGCAGCCACAGCTTCTCTGGGCACCCTGGGCCAGCACCTCAGCACCCTCACAGGGAAGAGCTTCTGCCTAAGAGCTCATCTCAGTCTCCCCTCGGGCAGGTTAAAGCCATTCCCCTTGGCCTGTCCCTACAGGCCCTTGTAAATGCTCATCTATGTTCTATGCTATTAGAATTATTATAATAATATTTAATTATACATTATAATATATAGCATACTATTATTATTATCATACTATTAGCCTATTAAATCCTGTTTTCGCAAAGGGATGTCATTTTGCAGACTTTCCTGTTTCTTTGTGGGGATTGTGGATCATCGCTTCCACAGCTTACTCTTAGAGCTTTGTATCATGACTCTATACCACTATATCGGACTAAAAATGAAGGGCTTGCTCCCCTTATCTTCCCATTCCACAATAAAGTCAGCTCATTGTAAAGGTTTTGCTACTTTTTTGTCCCCAAATATGTGCCTGAGGAGTTAAAGCCTCCTCCATCCCATGATATCCTGGACCTTGCTGATGGGAACACTTCATCTAAGTGGTAACTTCATACCCTGATTTGAAATCTTATGAAGAAAAGCAAATTTATGACAAACTGTGATTTGGTGGTTAACAAGAGGAGAATTAAGATGGCCACTGAGTAAATTCTCTGGTGTTTCACTTGAGAAAACCAGAACATGCATTAAAAATGAATTGTGGTTATAAATCACCAGCACCTGCTGGTACAACCAGCCCCATGGGTCTCCATCAGGCAGGACACCCACTTTTCCAAGTGACTGTTTGGGCTCTAAAGGAAGACTTCGTTTTTGTCAGGTTTCTTCATCTGGTATTTCCCCACTTCAGTTCTAACAAAATCAGTGCTCAACAACTGCACAACCTTTTATGCACTATCTGTCTTAGGGAAGACTAGACCACCAGTCTATCTCTACTTTATCCATGATACATGGCTTTGCACATATAGTCTGGTAGGAGAGATCAACCTCAGTTATAGTAAATACCAGATTTATAGCCAGGCATTAGAAGAGGTTGCCCATTCTATGAATCTATCCATATTTTGGTATTCCATATATCTGATGCTTTTGCATAACCCCTATAACCAAAGCAGTTCCAGGTCACTGCTCTGACATTTAAAGGTGGAACTCTCCTTTTGCCTTGTGCAAGTTTAAATGCAAAAACCATATCCCTAATACCACAAACCCTCTCCTGCCAAAAAATACAGGGAGTAAAGAAGTGTTTGTTTCTTTAAATTCCCACATTCAATGCAGGCAGGATTGTATTATTGCCCTATAACAGACACACTGTATTGCCCTGTCATAGGCACATAGTATCCTCTCATTTATATTGGCAGGATTAAAGCTAAAGGAAGTCACAATAATTCGCTGTAAGGGATCTTGAAAATTGCCATGATAAGACAAGCTTATTTTGAGCCCAGAAATCAGGAAATAACAACCCTTAATCCACATTAAAATGGGTTTACTTTGGGCAAAGTTGCTCACGTGTTGGGAATTTCTTCAGAATAATTGTACATTCAAAATCATTTTATATGGAAGTCAAAATACACCCCCAAAGCCAAGTGTGAGAACAGCAATGGTATATAAACACTACAGGGGAGTCCCCAGGGAGATGGTAAGAACACAGAGTCCACACTGACGGCATTTGAGAAACCACCCAAGGGATAAGGGACAACTAAGACATAGCTGAAACACTTTAAACTCGGCCTTTAACATTCCTGATCAGTTTTCTGTGCCTCTTCATGGCTCCTGGGTAGGGAAGACAGCAATTGGAAATGCTGATGGAGCATGTCCCTGGTTGCAAAGTAAAGCAGGTCCCCTATTGACAAAAATAGAAGGTTCTGGAATTTTTAGGTCTTTTTGTAGCCTGGTTGTCTCACCACCCCCCCTTCCACCTCCAAGGATAGCCTGAGTTGAGGATACACAAATACTTCAACCAAAGCCCCTACATTTAGGTAAACTGTACTAATGTATCTGAATCTGTATGATAAACCTGACCTATGGGGTAATCTATTTTACAAAGCCTAAAAAGAGATCAATTTTCTCCTTAAAGCAGCCACAGTAAAATCTAATGCTGTATTTCCAACTCTTACGGCAGTTAAAGGCTTTACATTTGGATTAGTCAATGTTATTTATTGACACTGAATCCATTAAACTGCCCTGAGGTTCAAACCCCACATTTTAGTACCTTTTCTATGGAGAAACAAAAAACTTTGGACCTTTTTCATGTAAGACAGGATGATTTCTGCCTTAATACTGGAATATACATGCTACTGAACAAACAGGCCTGGAGAATGCAACTTCTTTATCAAGCTAGAAGATGCTCATGCAGTTTAAGTCTGCAAACTCCCCTCCCAGCCCTAAAACCCCAAAATGGGAAGCCAGGAGAAGTAGAAATCCCTCATACAATGAAAATGCACCCAAACGGACACAATTCAGAAAGGAACTGAGGAATTTAAACCTCAGACTTCCTCAAAACACAGCAAATCGAAGCATCCTGGCTACCTTATTTAATATACAGCCTCCATCTAGCATCCCAAGGAAGAGGCGCTCCGTCTGTTGGATTTATGAGAGCTTCACAAAGTGGGTTTGGGTTCTTTTGACAGTAATTTTTCCTGTGAATAACAACAGTGGTGCTGGGAGCAGCCTGTGAAGCAGAGGCTCAGGGTCTTTGGCCTCTCTGTTTACAGTTATGCTGCCACTTCTCATGTTGCCTGCGCAGGTCATATGGGAATAGTCCAAAATGCACCAATACACATTTTTCTCTCCTCAGAACAGTGTTTTTCACACTGTTATGGTGAAGAGTAGGCCGGGGCTTACACTTAAGATTTTATTTTTCAGAGGTGCATAATTACAGGAATTTACTGTAGACTCAGCTGCACGTAGAGACAACTCAAACAGATTTGGTTCACTGCTTTTTAAGTCAGCTATTCCGCTCTATTTGTGATTCGGGGTTACAGCAGCACAGGAAACGGAGCTTTCCAGTTCTGTATCTACCTCCAGCCATCTCAAAAACTGGAAAGAAAACCCCATTTCCCACTCTTGAAAGCTGGGTTTCCTGCCGGAGCCGGACACGCTGCATTCCTCCCACTATCAGATATCAGTAAATATTGTTTATAATCTTTCTTTGTTGCCATCAGATTCCAATGTCACATTAACTTCCAATGTTTATCCGCCTGAGGAACATGGGAACCTTGAAATAGGGTTTTTTGGTATCCAATAATGCTCATCTGACATTTCTATGATTTCTGATGAGCCCAAGTGAGTATGGAGGCAGAACTGAGTTTAAACCAAGCTGCTTAAGCACATTTGCAATAGAACACATCCTTCAAATGACTGGGTAATTGTAGCCCATTTAGAGATGTGCCCCATTCCTGGAAGTGTACACAAACCATGCAGACAAGGCCCTTAGAGCCATGGGTTAGTGGTGGCCTTGGCAGTGATGAGAAACAGTTGGACTTGGATGATCTTAAAGGTCTTTTCCAACCTCATTGATTCTATGATTCTATAAAAGCAGCATTTCTCATTATACTAGTAACTATGATTTGCCTCTGAGCAACTAGAGCTGCCTTTTCAGATGCTGCCACCACTAGTATCACATAGCACAGCTTTCCTTAATAAACTATACCCATATCTCATTATATGACAAAACCCTGAACTTGGAACCCCCTTCCTTACACCTCTACTGCATTAGTTTTTGCGTTTGAAAGGTCAAAGTTAAGCACCCACTTCTGAAAAGAAATATTTAGTGACCATGAGAAGGTGAATTTCACCCTACGGAGGAGTTTCGGAACCTTCTGCATCTTCTCATTATTGCTGCAACATCCATTTAACCACACTAAACAGTCTAATTATGGAAAGACATCAATATTGCTGGATTATATAAGGAATAAACTATTTTACTGCCAGGTTGCCCCATCCCTGGCAGTGTTCAAGGCCAGGTTGGACACAGGGGCTTGGAGCAAGCTGCTCCAGTGGAAGGGGTCCCTGCCCGTGGCAGGGGTTGGAGCTGGAGGAGCTTTAAGGTCCTTTCCAGCCCAAACCATTCTTTGAGCCTATGAATCTCATCCTATGCTGATGTCTCATGCAGCAGAAGAAAGAAGAAATTCAACAGCTAACTGCAGAGCGCAGGACCAGAGTTTGCACAGGTGAAATTACCATTGATCATACAACTGTGGAATTAATTCAGAGCAAACACAGACTTCAGACATACAGATGGGGTTAAACTTAACCAGTTAGATATACAATTTTCTGGAAAGTAAGAACCCATGTAACAATCCAACCATCAGTCATTTGGTATGGAGTGAGTGCTATGGAAAACTGCTGAGGTCTACGCTATGGTTATGCATTCTGGAGGGTAGACGGTACCTCGGTTGTTCCTCTGCCAAGGACAGCAGAAATCCACGCTGAATACTTACTCAACAAGCCTCATACTGAAGGATAATGCCTCTAGTTATTTTTAGTCACTAAAAAAGGGGAAAAATACCCAAGTGTGTCTGACAAGGAGGGACTGGAAGCACCGGAGGATTTTGAAACGTTAAGACAGAAAGCTTCTTATTTCATTCAATTTGAGAGGTGAAGAGGGAACGGTGCCACAGTTTGGAGGCAAGAATAAAAATTCCATGAAATAGTCTCAGGAGACAACTGATAGCGCTCATCCATAGTTGGTGACACTCTGACTCTTTCATGAAAAAGGCAATTTTGCTTCCCAGAAAAATATTCTGGCACTGGGGATTCAAGAGGACAAGGCTCTCACGGCGATTTCTGACTTTATAACCCATATTAATATCTACAGTTATCAAATCCAGAACTTCAAACTGTGACTTTGCTACAAAGAGGATTCTCAAACAATACAAAAAGCTCTCTCTTTTGTCATGTATTTACAGCTGAAGGAATGCCATCCATTCAGCCAATTCTTTCCCAATAAAATGTTATTTTAATGCAGCTTAGCAGAAGAGTTTTCTCGGGAATGAAGTTGTATTCTACAGCTCAAGCCTATTCTAGCAGTTGAAGATGCTCTGAAAAATCATTTTAAATGACATTTGATTTTATAGACACAATAAGCACTTAAAAAATCTGGATTCAGCAGAATGGGACAAAAGATTGAGAGCAACGTTGCAGTTTATAGAGTATCTAAATTCCTCCTTTATAGCATATTTTTGTTCATTTAATCAGGCATTGTCCGTGATAGATATAAAATTGACCTTGTGCATGGAACAAGAGATACCTGAATTCCATCTCTCCTTTTTAAACAGCAACCCTGAGGTGTTCTGTAATTAGATAAAACCATCTCCCTAATGAACGAGTTAGAACATCGGGGAGATGCTTTGGACAGGAACAGTTGCTTTCTAAGGAAATTCATCGTAAAGCAAAAATGTTTCTTGGACAAGAAGAAAACAGTCTGAAAATCCCTCTATTCCAATAAAAGGACAAACATCACCAAGCCTTGGAACCCAGCATTTCCGAAGATGCAGGACTTGTCCTTTTTGGTCTTTTGCCACTGGAAAGAGATGGAAAGAATGAAGGCAAACAGGGGATAAGCATCTCTAGAAAGAATGGAACACAAGCGGCAAACACAAACATTTAGCAAGGATTGAATTCATTCTGCACTGCAGCCTTTTGCACTCCGGAGGAAATTAATTCTGGGAACTCCAAGATGAGAAGCCATTGGCTTGTTTCCAGCACCTCCTCACAGTCATCTGCTGGAAAATCAGCTTCAAAATTGCATATTTATTTTGGATGAATTACCCTTTTCTAGTGTTTTGAACAGCAAAGACAGACAGCTAAAATATTTACATTAAAGACCAGGCACCAGCAGGAGAACTGCGAAGTGTTTGCACGCACAATGATTTTCTTCCTCGAAAGAATAAACAGCAATAAAGAAGGTGGCTGAGGTTTCGGAACTAAACCTTTTGTCCAAAGAAACGGCCACACTTCCAAACCCACCTCCCATCCACTCCCTGCCAGCGAGTTCCTGTGAATTAGGGCTTACAGAAAGTATGTGACTTTACAAACTGATTTTGGAAGGAGCATATGGTTCGGGTCACCGGCACTAAGTGACTGCGTTTGTGAAATGCACACAAATGTTTCTCTTAACTGTAACTGATCTCTAAACAGGAACAAGGGCTGATGATCCTAAGGCCCAGATTTGAAACAAAAACTCAGGCACAACCCGCAAAATAAATGTTTTTAGTACATGAAACCCTATCTACAACACCCAACTCAACAGTCCCTCGTGTCAGGTCTGCCCATTCGAGTAAGCGTTCCCGGTGCAAGACAGAGGAGGTGTCTTAAATAAAACATAATTCCTGTATCTAGATCCTTAATCTTCATCAGGGACTGTGGCAATAGGACAAGGGGTGATGGGTTCAAACCAAAACAGGGGAAGTTCAGGTTAGATCTAAGGCAGAAGCTCTTCCCTGTGAGGGTGCTGAGGCGCTGGCACAGGGTGCCCAGAGAAGCTGTGGCTGCCCCATCCCTGGCAGTGTTCAAGGCCAGGTTGGACACAGGGGCTTGGAGCAAGATCCCTGCCCGTGGCAGGGGTTGGAGCTGGATGAGCTTTAAGGTCCCTTCAATCCAAACCAGCCTGGCCGGAGCACCACAACACAACTATTTTCATTTGTACCATGTACTTGAATATTTCAGCAAATACAATTGGGTTCTCATTATTTTTCAGTGCTATTTGGTCCCTTTTCCTGCCCTGTGGTCCACTCGCATGAAGTTTGCTACTGAAGCAATGTTTTCTTCCTAGATTCACTGAACGGGTTTTTAGAGTGTAACACCCAACTGTTAAAATTATTGCATCTTTTCCTTCAACACCTTGTCAAATAAAATGTCTCATTACCATGCAAATAGAAATCGCTGCCGTTGCCAGGCAGGCAAAATGCTACTGCACAGATTACAACTGCTTGAACCACAGCACACCACCAAACACGACGCTGGAAACAAATACAACTTCTATCTGAGCAGCGCTGGTTTGATGGTCTGTGAGTGAGGAGGAAATGTCAGGCTGAGTCCTGAAATCTCAACAACTTAGTTTACATTACAGCACAGGAGTTAGTACATCTAATTGTATAAATAAGATGTAGTTGCTAACTGTTCACAGAATCCCAGCCTGGTTTGTGTTGGAAGGGACCTTAAAGCTCATCCAGCTCCAATCCCTGCCACGGGCAGGGACCCTTCCACTGGAGCAGCTTGCTCCAAGCCCCTGTGTCCAACCTGGCCTTGAACACTGCCAGGGATGGGGCAGCCACAGCTTCTCTGGGCACCCTGGGCCAGCGCCTCAGCACCCTCACAGGGAAGAGCTTCTGCCTAAGAGCTCATCTCAGTCTCCCCTCTGGCAGGTTAAAGCCATTCCCCTTGGCCTGCCCCTACAGGCCCTTGTCCCAAGTCCCTCTCCAGGTTTCTTGCAGCCCTTTAGGCACTGGAGCTGCCCCAGTAATGAATTGGGGCAGTGCACTGATATTGTGGGAAAACGATCTGAAATGTTCTCCTAGGATGCAATTTAATATGTATCTATTACATTATATATATATATTTAATGAACAGCTAACTAACCAACCAGCTACCCTGACAGTGTTTAACTGACATCCCCCAAATGAATGGTACTTCATGTGTGTTTCCCAGGCCTTCAGACCTCAAGCAGGATGATGCTCAAACACTACAACCTGCCATGGGATGCTCCTTGCACCAGAGCATGAAGGGTCACAAGGAAACCTGAAGTGCTTCTTAATGGAAAACATCAGAACGTCACATATTTTAATCCATACTCCAGAATGGCTGAGTTGATAACAACCGCCTTTAAAAGGTATTTCTACCTATTTTCTAGCTGGCAGTTCCCTGAAGATAAACTTGATCACACATCAGTACAGCTAACGAAGTAAGACGGTATTTAGCTTACGGTAAAGAGGAATTAACCAGTACTAGAGCATTTGGTGCCGCTCAGCATTGAACTGGGATGATACGTGCGTGGTTTAGAAACTTCAGTTACGTGATCAGAGATACGCTGCTATTTCATTATCTCTTCTAAAGGCAGCTAAAGCTCATCTAAATTATTCAAAGCATAAATCAGAATGGTTGCTAACAGTGACAGGTCTTGGAGCAAGCTGCTCTAGTGAAAGGTCTCCTTGCCCATGGCAGGGTACTGGAACTGGATGAGCTTTATGGTCCCTTCCAACCCAAACCAGTCTGGGATTCTACAATCCTATGGTTAAGCTTTGATGTAAGAGGTCACCAAACCTCAATAAGAGCATCAGAGTCTGACCAGACACATGCCCCCCCGATCTGGTGTCCCTCCTGACTACTGTCCATACCAAACACTTCAGGAACACGACAAGACAAGCTCCATGACCAATGACTGTGTTACAGCCTCTCCATACCACCCCTAAATGCCTTTTCAATCCTCAGCAACACAGTGGGTGTTCATTCTCTATAGCACAGGGATTATATTGCATCGAACATAACTGCACACATCATTACCTGCATAAACATCTCAGCTCTGCCAAAGATGCTGTATATTTTGCCGTTTAGTGACAAATTCCATGAATTTGTCTTCTTAAGTCTCCTTTTGCCCTTTCCTCCATCAAAATCTTCTATTCCCAGAGCAAATAAGGATCGCAACAGCCCACCGCAGGGGGCAGGAGGACTGAGTACCAACAGCCTGAGGAGGCTGCAGTACAAAGATGATGTGATGAGGGAAATTGAACAAACTAAAGGAACCACCACATCACAGCCCACGTTTTCCTGTATCCCAAGCCCTGTTATTTTGATTCATATGTTTCAACTGAAGCAAACACCAAAAGCAATTTGTGTAATAATCCAACAGAAAGTTAAACAAGAGTAAGCAAACTGCAGGAAATTCATCACCAGAGAACACAGTATCAAACAAGCGTGTCCCAAGGAAGAAAAGCAAGAGGTGAAGACAACAATGAAACAGCAAGAACGCATCCAATGTATACAAGAGGGAAAGCAGAGCGAGGGCAAGAAGCCAGACGCATTACACATGACATAAGTAAATAAATCAAAGGAAGTGAGATTAAAACCCGAAATAACTGGAGGAGGGGGAGAGCTATAGCACCTGCATAGAGGTGTCCACCCCATGGAGATTAATATCACACAGTCTATGAAAAGGCTGATTTGTGGTGGCTGAGCAGGGGAAGTAAAGAAAAAGATTCACTTTTCAAAAGCAGAGAGCTAAAAAATAACCACCCAGGTCACTATTCCCTGGTTTTCAAACTGCAGCACCCATGAGAACACAACAGGATTGCTCAAAGAAGCTCATGCTAATTTGGATTTATATTACAATAAAATGATACTTGTTATGTTTTAAACTGTGGTTAAATAAGGTAAATTTTAAACCAAAGAGTTTGAGAAATAAGTATTTTGCCCATACGTTTTTGTCGTGGTTTAAGCCCAGCCACGCAGTCTCTCTCTTACTCTCCCCCCTTCCTCCCCTCCCATTCCCGGAGGGACGGGGAGGAGAATCAGAAGAATGTAACTCCCACAGGTTGAGATAAGAGCAGTCAGTAACTAAGGTATAACACAAATCACTGCTGCTACCACCAATAATGATAATGATAATGATAAGGGAAATAACAAGGGAAGAGAATACAACCGCTCACCACCCACCGACCAATACCCAGCCCGACCGAGCAGTGATATAACCCGTCCGGGTAACTCCCCCAGTTACATTCTGGCCATGACGTGCTGTGGTATGGAATACCTCTTTGGTTAGTTTGGGTCAGGTGTCCTGTCTCTGCTTCCTCCCGGCTTCCCCTCCTCCCTGGCAGAGCATGAGACTCACACAGTCCTTGGTCAGAGTAAACATTACTGAGCAGCAACTAAAACCATCGGTGTTATCAGCGCTGTTCCCAGGCTGAAAGTCAAAACCACAGCACTGCACCAGCTACTAAAGAAGGAGAAAAACTGACTGCTGCTGCTGAACGCAGGACAGTTTTCAAAGTTTAATTCTTTTCTACCATATTCCAGCTCATGACTAGTGGGAGTTTCACTTTTCCAATCTTCTTACAGACTTACCAAAACCAAACCAATAAAACTTTAGTTTCCTTGGGTTGTTTTATATTGCTTTTTGAATGCTGTACACAGTAACTTGAAGCTTCAGATAAATATCAACTGTTCTTTGCCTGGGTGAGTATTTTGAGTTGTATCAATATCACAATGTTTCCAAATGCAAATCAAGTTCACTTCAAGTGCCATAGACTCATTACAAACAGTAACAGCAGGAGGATGAAAGAAAACGTATGAAATAGTGGTTTCAAAGATCACAAAACCTGCAGAGGGGCTTTGGACAAGGGCCTGTAGGGACAGGCCAAGGGGAATGGCTTTAACCTGCCAGAGGGGAGACTGAGATGAGCTCTTAGGCAGAAGCTCTTCCCTGTGAGGGTGCTGAGGCGCTGGCCCAGGGTGCCCAGAGAAGCTGTGGCTGCCCCATCCCTGGCAGTGTTCAAGGCCAGGTTGGACACAGGGGCTTGGAGCAAGCTGCTCCAGTGGAAGGGGTCCCTGCCCGTGGCAGGGGTTGGAGCTGGAGGAGCTTTGAGGTCTCTTCAAATCAAACTATTCTACGATTCCATGATTCCTATGCATTGGAGCAGAGCTAAAGCACATTCAAGTCCTCACCAGCACCATTCTCAATGCACTAAATGGAGGAGGTTACTGAGGGGCAGATTACAGAAAGGTTCTGTTTGGATGGGATCTTATAAAGATCACCTAGTTCCAGCCCCTGTTGAAAGATAATGTAAATAAAGGCCATCATAAAGCACTGCCACAGCCATAAAATGTTACTCTTTCGTTTTAATTCCAGCTATTTATTAATCACATTAGGAAAGTCAAGTGCGCTATGATGGGATCTTACATTGGCAAGATCACAGCATCATCAAGGCAGCTATTACGTGGGTGGGTAAAACTGCTGACTTGTAGTAATTTTGTATGAAACAAATTCCTTGCCACTAAAGTAATAGTAAAAACAGTCAAGAGAATAATCGTATGGAAAACCACAAAACCTGCCAATCCTCCTTTCCCTCAGGTTTTCCAACCACCTGCCGGCAAACTGCATTACACGGGTTTTTCTTCTTTAAATATAAAACCCCTTGTGAGAAACAAATTAAATCAAACCAAAAGAACCCTCAACATTTCCTGGAGTATTGATTATGGGATTTTCACGTTAAGAAGTGGCACACGTGCTCCTGCAGCCCATTTGTCCCCTCTGCACGTATAACGTTGAGGAGGAACGACGCTGCAAATAACGTGCTGGAAGTTTCCAGTTTGGATATGGGAGAGCTCAAAATTAATGAGCATCTTTGGAGTAATAATTTGTAGACTTCATAGAGGACCAGGGAAGATTATAAATGCTGTTGACCTAGAAGGAGTAATGGAGAATTCAGTATTCAGTACTGAAGAACAATTTATAGGTGAATAAAGCCTAGCATGCGATATGACCGCTTTCTGTTGACAGATGGCAGAGAAGCATCTTCTCCATTCTCTCTCATTAAAATAATTATGGCAATGTATGTTAGCCTCTCTTCAAGCCTGGCATTTTCACAGCACATACAGGAGCATCATCAGTGTAGGAATAAGGTTAAATAATAGTGGGATCACATTTCTGGCATGCAAAGAGCATTTGATAGTCAACTTACCTGCTTCCAGAAATAAGAGCAGGCAGAAATTTGTTACCTCGGAGTACATGAAATGATTTAACTTATTTTAACAGGAGGTTAATTAGAGCTCTCTGCTAACTTGAGACCCACATCCCAAAACCAGGTCAAGCCATGGCTGGGTTGACAAGTCTTTGCTTTATGCAACTCCTCCAGAACCGGCCCTGTTTCCTGTTTTTACCTTCGCTGCCAATTGCTCAGTGTAAAACTGCAAATCAGATGCAGTCCAGTGTGAAACTGCTTCCACAGCTGTCAAATAATAAAGTCTGCAAAACTACGGAGGAAAGAAATACATTTAGACTGCCAGAATGTAAGTCTATGTATGAAATATTCCACGTTCGAGTGTGTTTCTTACATGGCCAGAGCATCCGTGTGTGCTGCTCCAGCAAGACACCAAGGGGGCTGGGTGTGAGGCACATAGAGTTATTACTATACTATTACTATGGAGTTATTACTGCTAATTACTCCAATGGGTAGTTAGTGCTGCAAGTTAATTACCAACTACATAACAGGGTTTCAATACTGGAAGTTGATGCCCCCATTGTAACGCATGCCATTGACACCACATGATGTCATGGCCAAGCAGAAATGATCTGGTGTCAGCACTGCACTCGCCATTTCTCTGCTGTTCTCCCCAGTATGATTCACTTTCATTATTTATGAGACTTGTCTCACTAACCCTCAGCAACGGTTCCAAATAATGATAGGAATCTGTCAGCGTAGGATTGTATTTCTCCAAACAATAACCACAGTTCCTGGAAATGTCAATATGTCAATTGAGGGTAACACATCTCTCAATAAGCCAATATTTTGTAAAAACAAAACAAAATCCAGAAAAAAATTTATTAAATAATAAAACTCATGCACAGAAAAGGGAAATTTGAGCTTCACTGAGCTCAATACTGGACAGAAAAATACATCCTTCCTGCCAGGCGGTGGAGACAGAAAAGCACAGTTTTGTTGTTCCCCAATTACAAATTGAGAAGGATTCAATATTTTAACATTTAATATTCATAGAATCATAGAATCAACTGGGTTGGAAAAGACCTCTAAGGTCATCAAGTCCAACCTTTACCCCAGCACTGCCAAGGCCACCCTTAACCCATGGCACTGAGGCCTCATCTCCACGGCGTGTGAACCCTTGCAGGGACGGTGCCTGCAGCCCTGCCCTGGGCAGCCTGTTCCAATGCCTGAGCACCCTCTGGGGCAGGAATTGTTCCTCAGCTCCATCTAAACCTGCCCTGGTGCAGCTTGAGGCCGGTTCCTCTTGTCCCATCCCTTGTTCCTTGAGAGCAGAATGTACACATCTGTGTTCAACCCTAAGAAGAGTAAAGGTGATGATCAAGTCCCTACCTTCGATTCTAGACAACTGTAATTGTTAGCTTTACACTTCCATCCACATACCTGTTCTCTCATGTTCTTAGAGGCCAATGTTAATTCTTATTAGTCGTGTAGTTCTTAAAGTATTTCCATATCTATACAAGATGTATGCAGAGATACAGCATTCACAGACCAAATATTCATCTACATAAGCATTACTTAAGTATTTAGGTGATACAGCAAACCCTGAAAACCTGGTGAAGGCACTTACTATTTTAGATTAGAGAGGATTTTCTAAACCAAAAGTTCTTCCACAAAGGCCTTACCCCATCCAAGTTTTTATTACTGGTTTTCCTTCATGAGCGAAGTTTAAAGACCAGTTTGACCATGCTACAAAATGAAATGGGTGAAGGGCTCTCAAGACACATCAGTAGCTTCAACAGACAAGTAGGAAAAGCCCAAAGATATTTCAGATGATGCTTAAATTGTCAGAAAATTTAGAGGCCATTTTCCAGTTCTGAATCCCAGGATGTTCAGATTTCTAATACCAGAGGTGTAAAGACACAAGAAAATAATAACTAACTAGATAAATGCAAAGGAAAGCAAAAGCAAGTCCTCCAGAACTGAAGGCCTACATAAAAAAAATGTATTGATTTGTTAGAGGAATGTTCAGCTCCAAAGCAAAACTGTTCTAAAGCACAATACAAAGAATATTAAAAGCACTAAAACTTCTGTTCCCCATTGCAACACTCACATCTGTATGCCTGGAATAGGGAAAATACAGCCTATCTATTTTGAAGAACAGAAATTTATCACAACAGCAATAAATCCCTACGCACGGCATAAACTACAAATACCTACACAGACCTCCCTAACAAATCATCTTGAATTTAATCTTTCCAAACCCAAAGCCCATCATATTTGGCTAATAAAGTACATCTTTTCCCCACTACCTTGCATGGAACTTTGGGCTGAAGTGATCCGTTTATTTGACTTTTCTGAGTAACTCCAATTTCTAGAATTTACAGGGCAAAGATCATCAAAGCTGAGACCCGATTTAAGCGAAAACTAAACGAAGGTACCAGCTTAACATGATGTGACATGCAGCACACAACGTTAGCAAACAGTAGGTAAATGTGGTAATTAAGCCATTTAATATCTTTCAAAAATGCATAATTTCCAATTATAGAACCATAGAATAGTTCAAGGAGTATTATTTAGGCAATATAAAGGAGTTAGGAATGATAGCACAAAATCACTGCATCTGCGAACAGGGGCGGCATGGCACAGATCTGCTAAGCCACAGCAGAGTCTCTCAAAGGAAACAGCAGAAGTCTTTCCTCTTGGGAAAATCAAAGACAAAGGGAGGAGATGGGCTGCCTTTATCCCTAAGGGTACAAGCCTCTGATCAGAAGGGAAGAGTATAATTGGGGGATTTCTCAGCAATCTCTACCACACAGTCATGAGAGCCATTGACATTAAGGGTCTCCTTCAGAGGTAGCTAAAAAACGAAGGATACAGATAGCAGCAGGCTACAGAGCTTGAGACTGTAAACAGGGTTACAAACAACCAGCAGCTGATGAGATGATCTGAGATATGAAACTGAAAAGCCAAGCCATTAACTAGGACCTGTACTGTCTAACTGTCTTACACAAGTATCAGAGAGCCTAAGAGCAGCCAGCGCTGTTCTTGTCATTAACAACAGGAACAAAGCAGACGATTTCTCACTGTGGCTTCCATTAAGAAGGGCACAATGAGTTTGTCCTTTGCAAGGGACACTGATGACTCAACCAGTTCAGAGAAAATCCTGACTCATCCCTTGTTACTCATTCTAAATGCTAGAATAAAAAGAAAAACAACTTCCCCCAACCATGGTTTGTGTTGGAAGGGGCCTTAAAGCTCCTCCAGCTCCAACCCCTGCCACGGGCAGGGACACCTTCCACTGGAGCAGCTTGCTCCAAGCCCCTGTGTCCAACCTGGCCTTGAACACTGCCAGGGATGGGGCAGCCACAGCTTCTCTGGGCACCCTGGGCCAGCGCCTCAGCACCCTCACAGGGAAGAGCTTCTGCCTAAGAGCTCATCTCAGTCTCCCCTCGGGCAGGTTAAAGCCATTCCCCTCGTCCTACCCTGCATGCACTTGTAAAAAGTCTCACTCCAAAGTCCTTACATTCACTTGTTCTCACAATTCAATACTAACAAAACCACCAAACCCACTTTCCTTCACCCCACTCTAATCACCCAATCACCCCCAAATAGCTCTGCATAGCTTCTTCCAAAACCTTTTACTCAATACATCTCTCCTGTCACCTCTATTTTTGTCATGCTCCCCTCATGGCCAACCCAATACAACGCCCTCAACAGCCAACCACTCAACTACCTTTTCCTGCATTATCTGAGTCACTTCTGAAATGAGGGCAATCGGAGCACCCAGTCCTCGATTTGCTTTGTGCAAGACTCACTGATGTCCTGCTTTCACCTGGCCAACCACATGCCTCTGGTGGGTCATAGGTCTGTGGAAAACACCTTCCCAGTCCTGTAGGTGACAGCAGATGGGCTGTGGGACAAGAAAGGAGCACAAAGCAGACCAGCAAACAGAACCCCCTCTTTGGCCTGCAACACTAGTGCTGTTCTTTGCTTTTCACCATCTTCCATTTCAAAAAGACTGTTCATGTTTGCAGTCAGCAATATTGGCAAACCCTTACAAAGCTTCTGCGCCTGTGTTTGTCCCTATAAATACCCTCAGGCACAGACACACATATATATACATAAAATCACAAGCCACTAAATAAAGGTGAAAGTTCTGATGTCTTTCAGCTTGACAGTGGGTTAATGATGAACTATTTAATATGGAATTATTACAGGTTTTACACATCATTCTAGTTCACCAAAATTAAAGTCTCACCAACCGTCCTAAATGAACTTCCTCTGCATCACCTTGTCAAACGGCAACATTCCAGTGTCAGCGAAGTTCAGTGGATGGAGACTGAACAAAATCTGCTGTTTGTCACTGAACTTGCAGTTTGCAGCTGCATCAGCACAGGCTCACTAGCGACAGGAGCTGTATTTATCATATAAACAAATGGGAAGCCCCCAAATGAGAGAATTCCCCTCTCCCTCCTGCACATATGCTGCCTTACACAGCCACATACACCCACACAGGCTGGCACACCTATCAATCCCCAGCAAACTTATCATAAAGCAATCAGAGCTTAATTAAAGGCAGGGAGAGGTCAATATGTTCGCATGCGAGACAATTCCATACGATGTCACTTGGGTCCTATCAATTAAAAAGCGCAAGATCATCTTTAAATGGGAAAACCCGAGTAGGGAGCCTGTTGTCTACCCAAAGGTTTTGCTCTGCTTTAAAAGCTTCATTTAAATATTGCCCTCCCCTCCTTATTTATATGCACAAAAGTAACAGTTCCCTCGGATGTTCAGAGGTGATTTAGGTGATTGATACCAATTTCTCTTCATAATATGACTCGCAAATAAAACCCACAGCGGTTCTAATATGAAAAAACAACGTGTGACAAGGTTTCCTAAAACATTTCTATTTTGGACCTCACAAGCTAAATTGCTTTTGCTGGCCCCTTCCACCTCTCAGCATGGTTGACAGACAAATTGATCGAAACATCGGGAAATAATATGCTTGCAAAATTTCTCTGGGTGAGTTTGCAGTCTTTTGAATTTTTCATACCAGACCAAAATGAAAGATTGCCTCCTTGATTTTCCCTCCATTATGCGTCCCCATCTTATGTACTACAGGAACATACAATACTTCAAATAGCAGCAATACATTGTAAACAAAATGTAGAACATTTTTCATAGAACACCCAAGCCGGGCGAAGTTAAAAGACTGGGTAGCAGGCATCTTTGCCCTGCAGATTATGTTGTTCAATTATAATGAATTCATACATTTGAAGTTGCCTTAGGGCCTCTCATTAGACTTAGGGGTGTTTATTACAGGAAATATTGCTTGTATCATTTAAGAAGCAAGGAGGCTGGATGATTTGATTAGAAATGTTGACAGTTGAGGTGTGTAAAAAATGTCATTCACCCGCATTTCCCCCCCACTTTAATATTAGGATCCTTCATTTTTTTATGAATTCCTTAACCCTTTCCTCCCTTCCCCGGAGCCCACAGCTCTCACAGCACACTCTGATCCCAGGACTGATGGTTTTCACCTGGCAACGGGAGGAAAATCCAACCGCTGCATTCCCATCGCCACTCCCGGTGTGGACGCATGCGTGGCCAGCAGGTCCACCCCACTCCCGGCCTCCCGCTCCATCACCCATGGAACAGGGATATCAACCTTCCTGATGGAGCAGGGGAGACAAGGTCTCATACATCTAAATTTGCACCTCATGAAATGTAACTGAATCATCTTCCTCGGTATCACATATTGAAGCCTGATAAATAGTTCGTCAGCTTTAGGTCCAAATGAAACAAGTCCTAAGACATTACTTGGAATCAAAGCAGTCGGTGATGTTCAGCTTAAAGGGATGAACATCAGAAAGCTATGGGGAAATAATAAAACTAATAATTCCCTAATTTTTGGTTACATTTTCCACCAAAAAAGAAATCCAAGTTTTAAAACTCTTGAACTGTAATATACAACACTTAACTACGCTATATACTAAACTATGCATATATAGTATATATATGCATATGAAGTATATATATGCTTATAAAGTATATATATGCATATACACACTACATGTGTATATATATACTTATGCTATATAATACATATACATACATGTGCATATATTTTGTATACATAATGTGTATATGTATACAATACATATTATATGAACGCATGTATTCATACAATACACATTGTATGAATGTGTATATATTATATACACATATTACAGTATATAGTGCATATATTATATATATGTATATATAGTGTATACTATATTATACTATATACTATACTATGTAAGCTGACTTCTAAATAGCTTCAGATCACCTGTAATACAAAGAAAAATACTTATTTCTTGCACAAGATCTTCTGACACCCATTAGTCTGACCATTAATCTCTCCAGAATTGCTATCAGTAACTAGCAGTGATTTTTACACCACCTTGAATTCACCCAGTGGTTACTACTGCTTTGCTAATGTGGCCCCTAGAGACACTCAAGACCAGGCTGGATGTGGCTCTGAGCAACCTGATCTAGTTGAAGAAGTCCCTGCTCATTGCAGGGAGTGGGAGTAGATGAGCTTTGAAGGTCCCCTCCAACCCAAACTATTCTAGGATTCTATAAATTCAGACTAGCATGTCCCCGAAATCAAGGGCATATATTCTTGAAGAGTGCGTATAAAATAATGCAGCAAAAAGCATTAAGTAATTATGAGGACTGATAAATCAGGTAAGAAAACTCAACTTCTGGGTCTCACTTGCTTATTCTCTCTAGTTTTCTTAGCTCAAATTGGGCTTCCACTTTCACATTATGTTTAGCCAGAGAAATTCAAATAAAACAGTTTTACTTCAAGAAATTTAACTTAAAATGTGCATTTGAGGTACAAACAAAGCTCTTACAAACCTGTCAGACTTCACATTTCATCACAGCACCATTTAAAAGGAATAAACAACTGAAGGACCAAAAGTAATGTATTTGCCTATTTGCATTTTAATACTGAAGAAGGTTTCCCTGTACCAAGGCCAGTATGTATTTAAATGGGGCCTAAGCAATTGCACTGGTAGAGACACTCCTGTTAGCAGCAAGTTAAAGAAACATCAATAGTGCTGAAAACATTTAGGCTAAAATAGGAGATGTCTAATACTAATTTGACTGTAATCGCATGACTTAGTAACTGCTCTTCTCCTCCAAGGACCTGGTATTTGCCATTTCATCCTGCCTGCAAAATAACACAGACTGTTGATAGCTTGCAGCCAAACTTCATTTTCCTACCACAAGTCAACAGCAACTAGATTTAAAACCTCATTTCAGTAGTGCATTTGCATTGTTTCCCTGAGTTTGTGAGGTGCTAGCTATACACCCATACAAATAACTGCTAGTGTTGAAATAGACATATTCAATAGATATTTATATTTTGACTGCATTTATACCCCTAGCACCTATCAACCTAATAAAATGTAATCACAGCTCTAAATGCTTGAGACAAAATTACAATTTCTGAAGGTTCTTTTATATTCAGCTGTAGACCAGGGTCACAAATTTGATTTCAAAGGGCAGATCACAAGTGTTTAGTACTCACACCCTCTGCAGTAACAGATTCATCTCTCCTGCAGGTCCTAACAAGCTCCATATAGGGCACAATTTCCCTAAAGACACAGTCCTGGAGAACTGCATCCCTCTGAAAAGCAGGAATTAACAAATACCCTATATGAGGCAATCTGGTTTTCAACTCTGCTGCTGCCAGCCCCACACTGACCCCACCAAAACAGCAACGATGCCTCAGGATTTTACATCAATTGTCTACATAATTGTCCTAAACATACAGTTTATAACAGCAAACTCAGTTCATCCAATACTCCCCAACTCTCCTACGCAACCGCAGCTACACGTTAAGAACATGGGATTTCTATGCAGCATCAGCACCACATGAGCTCTGCGTTTATTCCCCCAAATCAACGCGCAGCACTTCTAAGAAGCTGTTAATCTGCAATTTAAAGGCCCTTACGTCTCTTAAAAATACATAACTGAATACTTTAAGGCGTTTAAACCACAAGCTGCTGACTATCTTCAAATATCTACAGAACTAACAGTGGTGTTCTTAAGTTAGGAGCGACAAATACTAGAAAACCTCCACAATTGGGCTTCCATATCTCTGAATTGGTATTTCAGTGACAGATGTTTGTTGCGGCAAAAACCTCTGTCAGAACAAAATTAGGTGATCTATCATTTTAAGATATGGTCTTCATATACTGTTTACTCGAAGATATCACTTGCCTCAAGCCAATTTTGACCAAGAACATTTTGTGATATGGAAGTGATTTGTATATCATCATTTTTGTGATAAATGTAGCTCTTGAACACAAAATAACCTACTATTCCACAGTATTACAGTTAAAACTCCTTCACCAGTAAATCTGTACTACTGCTTTTATTACTACAAAGATACTGTATCTAGACTTCAATGTATTTCCCATTTTTATTCACTGAATAGGGCTGCCTGGTTTGTGGCTTTACAGCAGGGAGATTGGCCCTCTCCCCCTGTTTTGTACCACAGATACTCCTCCAGTTTTGGGGGGCACAGGGGGAACACAGCACCCACAACATGTACCTTTGTATTTGCTTTGGCAAAGGGGGCAAAGGGAATGCAAGGCAACGCAAAATGTTCTCCACAACGACAGTGCTGAGAGCAGAGACTGGCCCAGTTGCTCATGTCTCATCCAAAATTAACCATTCAGTTCCACTACCACTACTTCAGAAGCACCATCCCTCCTCCAAGGGTCTAAAGCCTTCTGATTCATGGATGACTGGAATAAACCAGTAGCCCCAACCTCACCCCCTCATCATCTGCAGGGGAGGAAGGGGACTTGATGGCATAAGCCAACCACAAAGGGCTGAGAACCACCATAAAACACAAAACTTGGCCAAATCACAGCAGATGAGACAAAACAAGAAGGACATCCCAAGAGGCTGAGTGAACAAAGAGAAGTATAGAAAGTAGAGAAAGCATAGAAGAAAACAAACATAAAGAAAGGTTGGACCAGATGATCCTGGAGGTCCCTTCCAACCTGGTATTCTATGATCCATCACTTGACCTGGGCAAATCATCTTAACCACAGACTGCTTTAGGTTGAAGGGACCTTAAAGCTCATCCAGCTCCAACCCCTACCACAGGCAGGGACACCTTCCACCAGAGGAGCTTGCTCCAGGCCCCACTGAACCTGGCCTTCCATCCCTTCCATCAGCTCTGCTGAATCTGATGAGGTTTCAGAGACCCTGGTGGGAGGAACTCTTGCAAACTACAAAATTTGGTCCATAAACTATATAAGCTACCAAATAACCATCATTTAGTCATTAGCTCTACTCATTGCTAGCCTTGGGTTGACCTAAAACAAAGCCCCAGTGATGCACGGCTCTAGTTTCAAATCCTTCTCAAAGTAAAGATTGATCTAACATTAAACAGACCCAGTGGAGAACCAGAGAGCAACACCACCGTGCATGGAGACCCATCCCTCAGCCATCAACACACTGGATCTGCAGTTGGCCTTGTCGGGGCTCTCAGCAGATGGAAACTGAAGTCAAGAGGTGGCTTGATTCACTCCTGCTCCATCATGAGGAACAGGTGTTTTTGCTTCTTCTCACTTAAAATGCTATTACCCTCAGATAGATGGTGCTGAGGTGTTTCAGTGGTGCTAGTCCATGTGCACCCTAAGTAAAAACAGTCTATCTCCAAAATGCGGGCAGACAAATCATTGCCATTTGACAAGTGATTCAATAGAGAAGTGTTTCACAGGGGTTAGGAACACTCTGCAGTGGCACTGAGGTTGGGGCTCTCTCACCATGCATGGTGAAAGGGATTGAGGTATTTTCATACCTGAAGACACTAAACTGAGCCCAGAGGTAGAAGGGCTTCATTGCTTTCCTCATAGCTCAAAACTCAACATTCCATAGCTTGACTTCACATCTAGGAGAGCATCTTCTACAGTCCATAGTCCAGTCCCCTAAGCTCTCTTTGAGAGCTGTTCCTAAGGCATCAAGTCATGCCTTGACTAAAAGGACTTGCCTCATCCCTCAGCCAAGCTGCACAGAACCACCTCAAGAAATCAGTTGTTTCTTCTAGAACTGAAAAAGTAGAGAACGTCATTATTAAAGGGTAGAATCAAGGAACACCAGTAGAAATTCCTTAAGCATACATCAGGCACAGTATAGCACAGTCCCAATCCAGGGGGTCAGCTGAAGTTTATGCTCTCCTGCTCAGCGCCTTCATGCTCACACATCTGGAAGAACCCACACATCTGGAACACAGCAACCCATCTGCTTTGTCCATCAACTACCAGACTGGGGTAACCCAGCACCATGACCTCCTTGGCACTATTTCTGGAATAACAACCGCGTTGAAGGGGAAGATGATTTTTAACCTAGTTACAGTGGAAGGAGACCAGGCTGGGAAGCATAAAAGTACTACTGGGGGATGACGGGAAAGGTCTGATCATTAGGCTCCCAACATTTGAAAGCAACATTGCAGTTGAGAGCTACAGCACTAAGATTAATGAATTTAAAGAATCACAAGTACCGTGGCCTCCGCTCCTTTCACAGGCCAAGATTTAGAACAGCACAGCTCAGGCTGCACAGCTAAAAATAGGACACTGCAGTCTGCAGAGCTCACCAAGAAAGGTGTGCTCCAACATGCGTGCCAACCAAAGCACCTTTCATATGGGGAATTGTGCATACAGAACTTACTAGTCGAAAGATTTTAGTGCTATTTAATGACAAGCACCCAACTTGTTGCTCAGTAAAGGAAAACTGCAATGGCAGGTAGTGACAGAACAAGGGGAATGGCTTCAAGCTGACAAAGGGGAGACTGAGATGAGCTCTTAGGCAGAAGCTCTTCCCTGTGAGGGTGCTGAGGCGCTGGCCCAGGGTGCCCAGAGAAGCTGTGGCTGCCCCATCCCTGGCAGTGTTCAAGGCCAGGTTGGACACAGGGGCTTGGAGCAAGCTGCTCCAGTGGAAGGTGTCCCTGCCCGTGGCAGGGGTTGGAGCTGGAGGAGCTTTAAGGCACCTTCAACCCAAACCATTCTCTGATTCTGTGAAAACTGGATGTTCACATGCCGCTCTGCTATAACACAGCGATAAGCTCAAGTATATATTGGTGTTCTCACTGATTATGCCCCTAGGAAGCTTAGTGATAGAGCAGGACTGCTATTTCTGAGCCTTGCACTGCAACATCCCTGGAGGAGATTGCCTATTACATGGAAAAAAAACAACCAAACAATAAACCCTGAAGCCACATGCAGAGAACAGTGAAAACCTGAACCTCCTCTTCAATAGCATCTTCCCTGTGATCATCTCCAGCCTTCACAACATGCTGGGTCTAGAAAAGCTCCTCTCTGTAGCAGACAGAAGGCTCCTCATTGTCCTACCACAACGTAGCTCCCTACCCACCATGCTCCTCTCCATATAGGAATGAATATCCTGGCTTTAATCAGCTGCCTTTGCTGGGATTATCAAGCATTTCCTTTGACAAAACCAAAAGGCACATTCTGTCTTCTCTGGTTCCCATCACATATCACCTCCTGTTCATCAACAGCATAGAAAAAAAGGTACAAACCACAGGACAAATGGTCAGATTTTGTCTATTTTTAGCATTAACTCCAGCACATTGAACTATAAAACTAAACCTGTATTCTTCTAAGAGCAGAAGTTGGCGCACTCAGAAAGCCATGAATTAAAACACATGGATTTTGTGGAGTTTGAGGGGAAAAAAAGGCATTACAAAAGGGGACTCTAGTTCAATGTTAAAG
The DNA here is from genome assembly GCF_963264785.1 of Psittacula echo. Classification (NCBI taxonomy): domain Eukaryota; kingdom Metazoa; phylum Chordata; class Aves; order Psittaciformes; family Psittacidae; genus Psittacula; species Psittacula echo. The sequence continues at coordinate 1,827,856 of NC_137743.1, forward strand.
TCTTCCCCATGCAGGATTAGCAGCGAATATACACTGTAAGAGGATTCTTTTGATAGTACAATTTCAAGACTGCTGATTTAATATGATCCAATTTTCCTTTCGTTTTCAAAGTTGGGAGGAAAATGTGTATATTACATCCTCTGATCTTTCCACTTGTTCAGATCAATATGTGCAGGTCCTCACAAAAGGGAAATCCTCATTCGCAGCTGCTTCGTAACTTAAATGAGAAAAATCACAAGGATGTAAGAGTAAAATCTGCAATGAGGTGCAAACCTGACAAATCCCGAAACTAAATATCAAAGGGTGTGTTAAAGGCTTGAAAGAAAAACTAAAGCTTCCCAGAGAGAGAAGAAAGGTTGAATTCCTACTTCTCAGGGAGGTTTGACCGCGGTTAGTTTGCATATGTCTCAAACAACAATTACTTCCCTTTTTGCTACTACATCAAATAACCAAGACACCATGATTTGGCCTACAGCAACATAACCACTGAAAGGAGTTGTTGCTCGGGTTCAATTTGCATGATAAACTGTTGTTAACACATACCATCTGTTTTTAAATTTAGTAAAAGGGCCCATATTATACAGCTCATTACAAATATTACTAACTCTTAGACAATGACTCTTGTAAAGTGTATATTGCAGCTAATGAAGTAGAAAGCTTAAACAACAAATCATTTACAAGTTTTTGTACAGTATTTCTAATGGAGGGCGTTTATAATCAAAGGAAAATGTAATCACTTATGTTAAGCAATCCATGGACCTAGTCAATGTAGCACAAACAGCCATTATGCAAAGTTATGACATTAAAGGGAAAAAGAGACTATTGCAGACTTTGCATTTTACAGAATTGGCTCCACAGACTAATAACTTTGAAAGAATTAAAGAGGTGAGGCCGCTCAGCTCCAAAATAGGATTTTTTCCACCAAATATCAAAAGCATATTCAGCTCGGACTGAGATTTGCTGCCCTGAATTAGACCTGACACCAGTAACAAAGGGGATTCTGTAATGGACATCGCCTCTTACAATACAGTGCATTAATGGGCATCATGGTGAACATAATCTGTCAGGAACAGTCACAATAAAGATGTTCTACTGATTAATGTTCCACTAGGCCAGCAGTTAATAATTTATATAATTTGTATTAACTTTAAAATTGCCATCACTGTGGTGGACAAGGAAAAAAACACCACCAAATTCCATGTAACAATTTTACAGAGGAAAACGTTACGGCAATTAAAACTTAGGTTTATACAGGAGTAATCAGTCAGGATTTACAGAGATGAATTACGGTGAAACAAAGCTGTGCATTTAAACAATATAATAAGAGAACACTTCAAAGAGGTCATAAATACTTAACAAATTACATTAATATCGGTGTTTGGTATTAGTGCATTTATATTCTTAGAAACTAAGTTTTAAATATTAGTCCTGTAGCAATAGATGCTTCTATAAAATTAACAAACTTGGAAAATAATGAGAAATAGAAGAAGTCTCCATTAATTTTTCTAGAATCTGAATTGAAGAAATAGCAACGTTACAGTAGTAAAAAACAGGCATTCCACATTCATTCACCTAATCCTTGTTTTTATACAGAGAATTAAGCATCCCTTCCCAAAGCATTACACAGTGTGGTTCACGGGTATTGGTCAAGAATATCCTCTGCTATCCTATCAGGATGATTAATGAAGGCACCTTTTTCACAGAATGTCAGACTCTGCCTTTTTAACAACTGACCTTTCATAGAATACTACTGAACTCATAATTCCACTTTTGTTCAGTTTCTTATTAGTGGAGTTAAAATTAATACTTATGGGAATGATGGCTAAGGTGATGCACAGTAAATCTTAGAGCACATCAACCTTCTGCACCGACTACCAAAGGAATAGTACCTGCATTTGTCTAGTTCAATAGCATAAGTATTCTAGTAAAACTCTGTGTCCTTTTAAAAGACAAATTAGGTCAATATTCAACCCTCTTCCAAGTACAAAGCTGTACATATGGAGAAATACTTTCAAAGTTCAGATATCCTCACAAAATAGTTAATGCCTACTGTACACAGAGGGATGCTTCATCCTGCTCCACTGTCTGAAGCTTCTGCGACAAGGTGGATAGGATAAAGCTGCCTGTTACTGATGTTCATCTGCAGGGAGACATTTTAGGGACGCATCTGAACAGTTTGGTAGCTACAACCACCCCCTAGCACAGCCACCTGTATCTCCATGCCCTAGAAGCTGTATCCTCCAGCCAGGAGTCAAAGCCCTGTAACGTGCCACCACAAGGGTTTTCAGTCATTGATGCCATGAAGATAACCCTATTGAAACCACTACATCAGAAAGTTGTCTGAAGGGAACAAAGGATCCCTGTTGCTTTGAGGGGCTTAACATTGAACCTGGTGTTATGAGGCTTCCTGGGGAAGGGAATGATGGTGTAACGTGACATTAACTGCTAATTTACTACCACCCTAGAACACCAAAAAGGCTACCTACCACCAAGTGGGACATGCCACCCCACTGCAGAGGATACTACAGGTCTCCGCAGACACCCTCCCATCCCAAGAGGATTGCCATCACTGGCTTCCCAGCCTTCCTGGTGCCACCACAAACAGCTCCAAAAGCCAGGGCTGGTTTCAACTCACTGCAACAGACCAATGCTTTCACCTGCTCCTTCACTTCAATATCATAGAATCATGGAATGGTTTGGGTTTGGAGGGACCCTAAAGCTCATCCAGTTCCAGCCCAACCCCCTGCCACAGGCAGGGACCCCTTCCACTGGAGCAGCTTGCTCCAAGCCCCTGTGTCCAACCTGGCCTTGAACACTGCCAGGGATGGGGCAGCCACAGCTTCTCTGGGCACCCTGGGCCAGCGCCTCAGCACCCTCACAGGGAAGAGCTTCTTCCTTATATCTAACATAAATCTCTCCTCCTTCAGATTGAACCCAGCATCCCCTCTCCCATCACTATGGTCCCTGATGAAGAATCCCTCTCCATCATCCTTGGAGGCCCCCTTTAGATACTGATAAAGACAGCTAAAAAAGGCTGACCACAGCCACCTCCAGCTTATTGCTACTGACACACCTGCAAGGCCCAGGAGAACAGAACATACAGGGTTGGCCACACTGCTCCAACCGAGCTGGAAAGCCCACACAGAGCAGAACAGATACTGCACCACATACTAAAGCAATGCTGACTGGATCAGGGTTGCTCTGCCCAAGGAGGTGTGAAAATGCTTCTTCCTTTCTCAGCACTCATGTGCCATTTCTGTAACACGCTCTGCTCCTCAGCATGGCCAAACCTCATGTGCTTTTCATTAACATAACTTCCTATATTTGTATGTATTTAAAAGACACTGGCATCGACTCTTTTGTCAGTTTTAGACATTAACATCCCTAGACCCAGAAGCTATCAGGCTACAGACAGCTTTCCATCTTCAAAGATACTTTAAGATGATAAAGACGTGAAACTTTATTGGTACCCAGTGATCAGAATACAGGCTCTGGCAGCACCGCATCTGATGTCAAACGCTTGAGACATCACACAACTGGCAGCAGTTCTGTTGTAAAACGTGCAATAACACAACCAAACTGCAGCTTAAGTTTTCTCTCCGTGTTCATTCACATTCATGAGGAGTCCATGCACATCCATTAGGACAGCAGACATCTGCATTATGGCTAAATATTGTATCGCACAAACAGAATGGTGTTTGCACTGCTTCAACCCCTGCAAATCAAAAGAGGCCAGGAGGATTTCAGCCTAAATGAGGTTTTCTAGAACAAAAATAGAGGACATTGGAACACATTTCAACCTGCCCTTAGAGCTCAGTGTTTTTAGTAAGGTCAACCGGGCTGTAACTTACCTGTTCTTTAACTGGAGACCTACGACCTGTCCACTTCCTCAGCAGAAAAGCAGTTCCTAAAATGCAACCTAATAAACTGACTGTACTCGACTTTTGATCCTTCATGCATCACACTAAGTATAGCTTAAGAAAAAAAAACACACAAAAAAGACTTGTTTTCTGGAATCAATTTTACTCCTGTATCAAAGGAAGTATTTCCTTGCTTTTCCAGTTTTCAGCAATGTTACTACATGGGAGAAGGATGGCTGGGTTTCCTCACACAAGAACCAAAAGGTGTTCTAAAACTTTGTCATGGTTGAGCATTCAGAAGTTACAATAGGAAAGAACCATCTCTGAAAAGTATTAAAGATCTGCTGAAATATTGAGTCTTCCCATGAATGTTGACAATACAAGTCTGTGGATTCTAACTCATAACTCGCCATAAGACAGTGGTGGTAAAAAAGGCCAAAGTTGTGATTCATCCATTGATTAATAAAAAGTGGCATCAAATGTTTAAATGGCAGCATTTTCATATGAAACATTTTTATAAATTTTGTTCATAATTTAATGTACATTTGCACATTGAAAACATGCATAAAAGGTACATATAATCTTGCAGTAAAAGATCTAAGATGTTCATTGATCACACAAATAACTACATACACGATCATACCAGTAACTGCAAATACCTCGTAGCCTAGAACCATCATGAATTCTTCCAGCTAATTAGATGAGCTCTTAGGCAGAAGCTCTTCCCTCTGAGGGTGCTGAGGCGCTGGCACAGGGTGCCCAGAGAAGCTGTGGCTGCCCCATCCCTGGCAGTGTTCAAGGCCAGGTTGGACACAGGGGCTTGGAGCAAGCTGCTCCAGTGGAAGGGGTCCCTGCCCGTGGCAGGGGTTGGAGCTGGAGGAGCTTTAAGGTCCTTTCCAAGCCAAACCATTCTATGATCTCTTAAATAATCAAGGCATCCATATGCTGGATTACTGAGGCACAAGCAATAACAAAAGTTTCTTTTAAACAATAGAATGATATGTAGAAAAATTTGATTATTTTAAAAGTTTAATTCCTTACCAGTTGAAAAGTTTAATTGAGACGGAAAGTCAGTACTTAAAGGATTCCCAGTTTGGAAGTGCTGGGTGAATAAAAAAGGTATTTCCCAATTATCACACACAGCTGTGTCTTCTGCAGTCCAAAACAAAGCAGACCTTCTAATCCTGCCAGTGCTACCCTGACAGAGCCTGTAGTTAAAGTCATGTGAGTTAGAGTTAGTCTGGTCATAAATTAGCCCAATTACCAGGGATTTCTGATAACAAAGTGATAGACCTGAAGGAATAGTACTGAGCGAGGACAAAGTTACAACGTGAACTGAGACAAAGCAAAAGTGTCATACACAGGAGTGGCGGAATTGGTCGTGTTTATTTCCTTGTTTCAGCAATGCCACTATTGAATAAATCAGTGACTGTGTGCTCATTCTGAGAGGGGTTTAATATTTCAATAGAATTAAGAATTAAGATGCAGCAAGTTTTTGGAATGAATCTCAATAAGCAAACCGGTAGAATTCAGAAATGCCTTTGGGGATCCAAATGTAAACCCCATCTGAAGGAGCCCTTCGCTGCCACTCAAGTACAAGTTACAAAAAGAGCCAACAAACCCCCCAAAACAAATCAAATATTAATTTTCAGTCCCAGCACACTGGACGGAACATCACTAACAGCGACTGTTTAGGAAACACTGCAAGAGATTTAACAAAGGGGGAAGTTTTATTGTACAGACAATGGTGTAGAGTATAAAAATCCCAGTTTAGATGCCCATCACAGGGAAGCTGAGTCTGACTGATCCAAGATGTGAATACAGCACTATCAGTAAGTAGAAAGTGTTATCAGGAATGTATATCCAAGCTCCTTTCTGTTTTCCTTCAGCTTCCTTATACCTGGGGGTTGTTTTTTTGGCCACGTGGCATCTTTTTACTGTGATTTATCGTTCCTTCAGACAAAAGATTCTTTGTTCCTTTTCGCATTACCTGCATGCACTGGAAATCAGACGTATCACGCCTGGCTTTTTGTTCCTGTACGCTTTTGTTATTGCTCTAAGTTCCATGAAAAAGGATTTCAACACGTATTTCCCAGAACAGGCAGGAAGCGAGACATGCTATCACAACCCTGAGGATATCCTCTGTTTCACACTGGAACATAAATCTTAAAGCCCAGAGGATATCTGCATAAATGAAGAGCATCTGGACAACCTCAGAGTCACAAGGAATATTACCCAGCGCACAGAAAACCTGTGACCTACAGGAGTTGATAGGTGATCCCAACCATGACCAACAGAAATTGCAACCAACGCCGGAGCACCGAGTCAAAGGGGGAGCTGGTTTGACAGACAAATACACAACCAGAGCAGCAAAGGCAGAAAAACCCACCCAAACATTGCAAGGGCAAAAAGCCTTCAAAAGCAAGCAACAAACCCCCCCCCAAAAGCTCAATCCCACCTTGGCCAGGCATCCCTGCCAATGTCAAGAGAAGAAACCCAAGAAAATCAGATTGTTGCAAAGAATTCAAGCAGAGGTGGAGAGAGTCAAGATAGTCCAAGGTGCTCTGTGCCAGGTACAACCCAAAGATCAGGTCAGTCTGGTCTTCTGCATTCCAGAGGTATAAACAGAAGAGATTTTCTATATCCTTCAGGTGTTCATGGCAGCATTTAAAATCAGAACAAACTGTTTGCAGAGGTGAAGAACATTCCTGAGCTGTGAAGAATGACTACTTCCGAATTATTGAGTTAATACATTTCAAATTGCCTTAATATCACCTGATTTATATTTATGACCCAGTTCCATACAGCATTTAAACTTTCAACAACTCCTCCCCCAAGTTAAATCATTGAACTGGAAGAGCTTAAAAAATAAGGCAGAAAATATTCTCTATCCTCCTTGTCCCTTATATCCAGGCATCTACACACCAGGACGCTCAGGGCAGTTATCCATCGCAAGAGGCTTTCTAAAGGTTGTATTTGGGCTGTGGTTTATGCATTAGTCTACTGCAGCACCAGGTACCACAGGAGATCTAGGTCTAATGCAACAGCTGACAAACTTGGTGTACTCCCATAATGCTACGTATATTAAAGCAACTACTGTCTGATGGTCATAGGTGTTCCTAGATAGCACCATGCTTTTCGTGTTTAGCATGGACTGATGTGCCGCCAACCCACCAACCACTCTTTCATGGAGACTTGTTCATGCTGGCTTCATGGCAAGCTCCTACCACATCACTCTTGGTGGCCTCTGGCACATAATGCCAGTGGCACGGAGGGGCTCATTCTCTACATATTAGCTGATGCTTTTTGCTGTTTATCACACAACTAAGACTTTAAAACTTTCAGAAATGTTTGTAAGAGCATTGTGGGACCACTCACACTCTCCCACTGAAGGGATGGTTACCACATTTCAATGGAACTTGGACTTAGGTCTATATAGAATCATAGAATAGTTAGGGTTGGAAAGGACCTTAAGATCATCTAGTTCCAAACCCCCTGCCATGGGCACGGACACCTCATACGTAAAGCAGACATCAGAAAATACACAGATTTAAGTTGCCATACCCAGAGAGACCAACAGCAAAAGCTAGAATCAGAAGCTTGTGACTCTCAGAAACCCGAGGTCTGGGATACATGACAGTGCCCCACTGCACTCTTCAGCCTTCTAAGTTGACGTAGCACCAGCAAAGCAGCCACTGCTCCATCCCAGGGCAAGACACATCCCATCACTGCTAGGAGCACTCCTGATCAGAATTCTACAACCCTGATGCAGAATGGGAATGAGCTGTGATATGGAAACCAGTCCTAAATGTTTAATATCATCAGCAATTCACAATCATTTCTGAAGTGTCTTTTCCTGGATAACTTTTTCCACTGCATGATCTTAGTGAGGAGATAATAGGAGATGCTGCTTTTGAATAAGTTATACATTTCCCTTGCTTTACTTGAACATAACAATGCCACCATTATTAATATTTTCACTGTACAAAACAGCACTAGCCTTCCAAAGAAAAAGTCCTTGACCAAAATATCAGAGGACATTAAACTGAGAAGTGATCTACTGATGCAAATCATTAAATCTATTTGCATTTGCTTACTGAACCCTAACACAGAAATTAAACTACATAGTGTGGGAAAAAGAGCTGGTTTTGCATGGTTAAAAGGAGACATCTTGGAAGATCCGAGCTCTATGTCATTAATTTTCCTTCTTCCCCTCATTAACAAGTAAAATGTTTTCACTGCTTGAAAAGTTTTAATAAATAGGAAAAAGCAGGGCAGCTGACATAAGTTTTTAATGTAATATACAAGAGCTTTTAATATTTTTACATATATTAATGTAAAAGCTAAAAATAAATGTTAAAAGGTTACGTTTGTGAAGAAAGAAAAATGGCATTTACAGTTACAGCATGAGGTTTTAGAATTTAACTCTTGCTTTTCCAGCACAGTGTGCTGAAGACCATGTCACTGAAACCCAGTTCCAATGCAATGGTGAGACACTGCAGAAGTGGCACCAGGGTTAAGGACACAACTGTCTCATGCGCTCCAGGGTGACTGTGCTTTGTTCTACCACATCTTAAATTCTGTTTATGGAAGGAATTAAAGTAGGTATTAACAATAATAATAATAATAATTAGTAGCTATAATCAGCACGTACATTGGTAGCATGTGATCTTTGTGAGTTTTACTGCAAATACACCAGCCAAAGTAGCCAATAAAGACCAGCTACTGCAGCTAGAGCTGGGTAAAGTCACCCAACAACAGAGAAATGCCCAAATACCCCAGTACTTCTCAATCCCTGAACGCTGCTCTGATCACAGCATGGGTACAGTCAAGGCTCTTCAGGTAGGTATCACTGGCCCAGGGTGCCCAGAGAAGCTGTGGCTGCCCCATCCCTGGCAGTGTTCTAGGCCAGGTTGGACACAGGGGCTTGGAGCAACCTGCTCTAGCAGAAGATGCCCCTGCCCATAACAGTGGGTTCTAACTGGATGAACTTTAAGGTCCCTTCCAACACAAACCACTCTGGGATTCTACGAGACTTTTCAATGAAACACTTGGTAATGCAACTCTCAAGGAGAGCTGCAGGAAGGTTCCTCTTACCCAGATGTGTCTGTACTCACACCTCACTGTCCCGTCTCAAAGCAGCTCCCTGGCTTTGAATTATTCTCAGCATTATCTATGTATCTAGATTTTCTTGGAGGACTACAGAAACCTGGGAAGAAAACCACAATGAAGAGTTGCAATATTAAAGAACACCCACTAATTCTGACACATAATAGAAACATAATCCATGTCATTATGCAGCCCATTTTCCCATGTTTATAGCAAGGATTTGCAATGGAAAAATGCTCCAGTGCATTAATCTACCTCTGGCACAAGGAGTGGAAAGATTCCACTTATGGCTTGCATTACAGAAGAGTTAAAGATACACCAGGCCCAGTATCTGTGGCACAGTGTAGGAGAGGGTGACAGGAAGAGATTTAATTCCAGAGGAATTTCTTGAAGAGAGGAGGCTGCACAGACATATTCGCACACTCCTCTTTGGCAAAATTATTTTTCAGCACTATTGCAGCTCTACATCTTCTGCACTAGAAATAAACCCATCATATTTGTGGGATTTTCAAGTGGGTGTCTGCACAAGTTATATTATCTAATACAGCTTGTTGTTACTTTTGCCATTGTAAAATATCACTACTGTAAAATGCGATCACTGGGTTGCTACAACACTTCTTGGCCAACCATCGAGGTTTATAAACACGCACCAGGCCAGGAGCAAAGCTTTTTCTTCTGCACACCCAAACAGGGCTTTTAGCCTTTTGGCACGGCGTTGCCTATGTTATAATTAAAGGTGTTCAAACATCAGGTTAGCACCCTGAATAACTGCCCGGTAGAAATCTAGAGTTCTATGATTCTAGTCTATGATTCTATGGATTTTCATTTGATTTTTGCACATAGAGCCCCCTCAAAGGCTTCTCCAGTAGATCTGTAGACAAAAAAAGGCAACTGAAGACTCGCAAAACCCACTCCTACTTGAATCTTGTTACACTGCCTTTGACAGATGAATAGAAATGCAGCGGCGCTGTCAGGATAAATAACACATCTAAAGTACAGTATTGATTACAGTGGAGTTGCTCAATGTTCCCTTCAGTTGAAGGGAGAGGGAAATGTGGGTTTTGCCAATCACGCAAAATACAACCCACCTTCCACACCTGACAGTGAAACTTCTCCTGCAAACCCTTCCTAAAGCCATAGGAAACCACGTATTTGAGCTGTACGACACATAAGGCTTCAAAGTCTAAACTTCCTACGTGGTGTTGGAGCTTATTTTAAGTTTTTGAAACACTATTTCCAATAAAAAGTTTTCTTATCTCGATGCAGCATAAGCAATCTGTAGCATCTCCACAAGAAACTATGAAAAAACCCAGTCCAGTTTATTTTTAATAAAAGAAGGACTATGCTATATAATAACTCTTCCTGCCACATCCATTGAATCTGCTGAAATAAAGATTGATGCCTGGATATTTGTAGACACTTCTACCAGAGGAGGTAATATTTCTTTTTTTCTTTCCCCCTTTTTCTTTTTAAATATACCATCTTCCTGTTATTTGGAAGTAATTTGAAGTTACAACCATCATCTCCCTATTACCCAGGCATCTGCATGCTTTGTTTCTAAGACAAGTGGCAGAAAACTCAACGAGATTTGCATGAGCTTAGTGCCACAAGTTAAAAGATATTCAGAAATAAGAGGCTTACAAAAAAAAATGTGCAAGACTGACCTTCTCCTTATGGTGACTGCTCTACATAAGCACCCAGAACATGCTTTCACTTCATTCATCAATATGAAAGTCATAGAATGGGTTGTGTTGGAAGGGACCTTAAAGCTCCTCCAGTTCCAACCCCTGCCACGGGCAGGGACACCTTCCACTAGAGCAGCTTGCTCCAAGCCCTGTCCAGCCTGGCTTTGAACACTGCCAGGGATAAGGGAACCCCGATGCCAAATCAACATTGCTTGGATTGAAAGGGGTTAAAATGCAAGAGAAGTAGCCCAGAGACCCAACCACAGAGCACACATGTACTACTGCGCTGCCTCACACCCATGGCATTCCCCTAATTTCAAGGGAACTAAATGGCTAAAATGCAGCATGGAGTTTGCCCCACATGTGGAAGAATCGTCACCCCAGAAGGACCAGGCGCTGTCAGAGCAAAGCAGCACTTTTTGAGAGCAATGTATTATAGAAGCAAAGACCACATGGAATGATCCAAGCCCTTCACCCAGCTGCTAAAGGGCTCAGTACACAGAGACTCACATCAAATGCGGACTGTATCTCAAACCTAATCGGTTTGTATTAACACCAACAAAAGATCCATCTAATGAACCATTTTCCAGTCACTGTAAACAGTAATTAAATACATTAAGCTCTGAAAAAAGTAAAGCGCCATAGAAAGAAGCATACTTTGATCACTGGTAAGTGCCATCAGCTTGGATGATTATAGTATTTACTGGATTAAGTGCTCTGTGTCAGCTGGCAGAAAAGCTATGATGCATTTGGACCTGTCCACAGTTGGCTAGTGTTTTAACATCCTTCCAGTGGGAGCAGGAATGCCACCTTCCAGAGGGTAAGCACTGCTACTGTACTTGCTATGAAAAACAACCAAAAATAAAGGTAACTTTCCATACATTAGGGATATGTTGAACTTTATTAACATTATTACTCAAAGCCTATAAACTGACTGCGGATCATAGGACAGCTCCTTAAGGACAGAGGTCTTTGAAAGAACCAGTAATACAACTTAACTTGTGCAAGAATAATGGTTGTAAACACAACTGCCCATTTTCAATGGCAGAAACATCAGGCTCTGCAGAAGGAACAGAAGCCAGTGGTTTGGTTCCACCACCTTTCCTCCAGAAATGACCCGGAGTCTCTATAGAGTCTGTGCTACCAGTAGCTTAAGCTTCAAAGAGGTCTGTAGGACACCTCTCCTCTTCCTGCTCCCACTGTACATTTAGAGATCATCCCCAAACCATTAACTTCACTACAAATATGCACTTTATCTCATCCAGGTTTATCCTGTACCATTTTACCTAGAAAATCTCTGCTCTTACACAATAATCTTAAGGAAAAACTGCATGAGGAAGAGTGGCACATCTTCCAAGCTACACCTCCAATAACCCTCTGTTCACCTAAGTCACATCAGATGCTCATAGTAAACCACAAACGTATTGAAAGCAGCAAAGGGTAGTCACATACTTACCTCCTTCAGTCAGTTTTTAGTATGCCCCTGAGCTCCACTAAGTTTCTTAGCCTTGGCTGATGCTTATTAGAAAAATAGGAGTGGCACTCTCCCAAATGCCTCCCACTTGTGGCATCAAAGTGAGATATCACTCACAGTAAATTTTACAGTATGAGGAATGAAAGAGTTAGCAAAGTTGACATTTAAACCATCATCACTGCCCATGATTAAATACCTCAGAGATGAACAGAGTGGTTCACACCTCTCCAAGTTATTGTTCTAGGCTCTTATCAGGCTCCCGTACACTGCTGCACCTTCACACTTGAGATTGTCTTTGAATCTGTAATAGCTGGAAACCTGTTTAAACAGAGATTCGGGCGAGTTTCTGATGATGTTAACCTGGCAGAAAGAGACTGAAACCTGCAGTGGATATCAATATCAGCACATGCTGGAATTTGTGCCCACTGATAGATGGCAAATTTAACATCCATCTGACACACACACAGCAATACATCACACTGCTCACCACCCTGTGCTCAGCAGAACAGGATTTTCCAACCACACACTAAAAGCTGTTCCAGTTTACCTCAAGGCACATTATACCACTGCCCTTCTTTAACCCAAATCCTCCAGTTGCCACTATTTCCCTGCACGAGCACACACATAAGCTCAATAACCACAGATAATCTATATGGGATTCTCCCAACTCAACAAAGGGAGATGGGAATCCTGGGGCCATTTTCCTGGAGAAACAGGGAATTCCCGAGAGAATTTAGATTTGTCCAACCTAGGGAAACACTGCTCCCTTCCACCATCCCAACTGCCAAGTCAACATCCCGTGATTCCAGAGTATCTTCTGCTGTTAGTGTTTAGCACAGGAAAATCCAAGTATGGTTTGTTACTGCTAACAGGATCCATGAGTGCCATCCCGTACTCTCCAAACAGGTAATTCACCCCTCCAGCTCAGGAGCATGATAAGGCTTCTCAAAACAGTTAACCCACAGGTTGGGAACACCACAGCCAATATATAACAACAAGAGTTAAATCTGAAACTTCAAAGATGCGGAAGACACTCAAAGGGACCATAATGGTAAAGAGCAAGTTTTTCTTTTGGAATGAGCAAAACATTAAACACTTGTAATATTTCAAGCAGGAATATTGGAGGAAAATACCTTCTTAATCCTTATATTTGTATACGCTGAAGGAAAAAGTACAACAGCTGATACAGTACTGAATACATTTAAAGATTATATATACTTTTATTTCTTTCTTGTGAAACTATGAACTATGAAGCTGAAGTTCTTAAAACCACACAAATCTATACAATCAAGCTTCATCTTCCACATAGTTTTTCCCCCACTTTACAACCCTGAGGCAGGACAGTCCAACTTGTTTCAGAAATAGCCCTACAATGAAAGTACAGCCCAGTACCCCCTTATTATGTTCTACAGAGATTAAAACTACTGCAGCCTCCATCATACAGTGTATGGGATTAAACACAGATTCTGATAATTCCAATGCTATTCAGTTACTGATATCATCGATTCTGGCTCTACCAGAGAAGCTGTGGCTGCCCCATCCCTGGCAGTGCTCAAGGCCAGGTTGGACACAGGGGCTTGGAGCAACCTGCTCCAGTGGAAGGTGTCCCTGCCCATGGCAGGGGTTTGGAACTGCATGAGGTTTGAGGTCCCTTCCAATACGAACCAGTCTGGGACTTTATGGTGCTATGATCTTCAGTGCTTTATTAATTGACAACGCCAACTTGAATGACAAACAAGTCAATTCACAATTTAAATGCTAAAGCAGAAATAGGGATTTCAAGTTACTGTTTGAAGTTAAGTGATTGTTGGCAACAGACTTTGATTGTGAAACAGAAACAATCTCAGTTAGCATTCAGTAAATCAAAACTTTCACAATCATATCTAGCTGAAATTCCTTGAGGAGGGCCACGAGGATGATCAGGGGCTGGAGCACCTCCTGTATGGAGACAGGCTGAGAAAGTTGGGGCTGTTCAGCCTGGAGAAGAGAAGCTGCGTAGAGACCTCAGAGCAGCTTCCAGTATCTGAAGGGGGGCTACAAGGATGCTGGGGAGGGACTCTTCATCAGGGACTGTAGTGACAGGACAAGGGGTAATGGGTTCAAACTGAAACAGGGGAAGTTTAGATTGGATCTAAGGAAGAAATTCTTTACTGAGAGGGTGGTGAGGCACTGGAATGGGTTGCCCAGGGAGGTTGTGAATGCTCCATCCTTGGCGGTGTTCAAGGCCAGGTTGGACAGAGCCTTGGGTGCCATGGTTTAGTGTGGGGTGTCCCTGCCCATGGCAGGGGGGTTGGAACTGGATGATCTTAAGGTGCTTTCCAACCCTAACTATTCTATGGTTCTATGATTCCTTATTTATGGATATTAATTTTTAGGTATATACAACCATAAATTGAAAAGGCTTGACTAAAAATCCCTCCACTCCAAACAGAAACCATTACACTGCGATGTGCCTGGACTTTTAAGCTCACAAGGAGCAGAACCACCTTAGGTTATTACAATTAGTTTCATCTCATTACTAGATCAATTTCTCTCAAGCATACTGAAACCTGAATTTCACTTTGTTGCCTCTCCTTTTACTCTCCATTATAGTCTGTGTTCTTAAGTTTTAAGGAGAGCCATCACTGAATAGGTTGTAATCTCAGGTGATTAATTGCACAGCATTTTACAAGCTGTAAAACAGAGCAAGATCTCCACAAAGAGATTATGTCATTAGCAGCCCTTCTCACCCCATTTCCCTACAACCAGCAGGACTCTGACAGACTGCAGCTCTTCAGTATTTATACATTTCAAAGGTTTACTTATTTTTGTTGTTAAAATCCCTAAGATGTATATTGATTATTACATGCAATTCTACATGAGAAGCCCCAAGCACTGCGGAGCAGAATACCAATATTTATTACTGGACTTGTGCTCATTATGGTTCTCTCTGACAGGGGTCCATTAAAATCAATTTTTATGTTTCTTATGGGTTTTTTCCCTACCCAATGTTCTTACCACAGCATTTATTACCCCGTTAGAAGAAACACTGGGCACTGTTTTGGTTTTATTTTAGTCTGTCGAAAATAATGAGGCCAGATTTAACAACCATTCACTGGCGATGAGTGGAAGAGATTAAATGTTATATTTCAGCACAAACATTTACAGAGGGCTTTAAAATTTTTAGATCTTTATCACTGGGAATGACAATACAAGTCCCACCTTCCACCTCTGTTCCAGATGTAAATTCTTAATAGTAACAATATTCTGCTTACCATGAACTTGAACCACTCTTCAGTGACAGTTCCTCTAATATAACAATTTGGGCACATAAATCATGCAATCTGCTAAGTTAAGTGCTATCAAGAAGCCACTAAAGCCTCAAAACTTCCTGGCTACCCAGAAGAAGTCACCACTGAGATGGATCAAGATCATATAAAACTTAGAAGAATTAGGAAAAGGATCTCAAGTGCTCAACTGCCTGAAGAACAAGATCACGAGACCCTTCTTCAACCAACCAATGTGGCCATGTTGCAGGTGAGCAAGTGGCAGACACTGTGGTAAATGAAGAGAGCAGAAGCCTTCCTTAAATTGGGATGGACCTTGCCTTGTACCAAGGCTCCCTAAGGAGAACACCCCACAGTCTGAGTACCAGCATCTCTCATCTGCATGGACAGAGGTGAGTAACAATGTACTTGGTGCTTTTGGGGACACGTGTAATTCCCTGGAAAAAGGGGATTTGTGCCTGAAAGATCTGTTTCTATCCATATAAACTTTACCCAAAAAGAAAAGGCAACCCCTGAAGTGAAACACCCAAAACCTCAACACTAAACACAAGTCAAACATAGACCTTTGCTCTTGCCTCTCCAGGAGAGCTACACAAACACAGTATAACAACACGTCCCCATCCACCTTCTCAACCTCCACTAATTAAAAGCCTGTAATGATTTTCTTTCAATAATATTCCATTTCACTTTCAGCCTTTATTTTTAGTGCCTGCAACTTCATGGTTGTTTTCTGTCTTCCACTTTTGTTTTAACGCAGTTCCTTTTACATCTAGCATTATAAAGAACACACAATCTGTATCTGTCATTTCAAGAGCCCATAGACCTTTTCCCTACTGTTCTTCCACACACACACTGATGTTTCTTCTTCTCAAAGGTGAAGAGTCCTCATCTGATTAGGCTTTTTCAGGCAGATGCTGCAAGGGCAAACATCAGCCTTACCCTAAATGTGTCTTTATTTCCATTCTTCATCAGCAGAAATCCAACACTGAAATCAGCCTATGAAGAAACCAAAGTACTTATTTCTGCATTGCTGGAGTTGGCAACTGTCAAATACAGAGGTTTAAGGGTTTCAATGGAGAAAAAAAAAAACCCATTTCAATCAGAATTCACATTATGCTCCATATTATAGAATCATAGAACAGTTAGGGTTGGAAAAGACCTTAAGTTCATCCAGTTCCAACCCCCCTGCCATGGGCAGGGACACCCAACACTAAACCACGGCACCCAAGGCCTCATCCAACCTGGCCTTGAACACCTCCATTCCTGATTAATTTACACTTAAATTACAAGGAAATTATAAGGAAACCCCACAAATCAATGGAAAGTTTCATAAGTGAAAAGCAGCGGAGGAAAGGACAACGTGGAGAGAAGGAAACCAAACCTGTGTGTCTTGTCAGAAAAAGCTCTGCTGTAATGGACTGTGGCAAAGTCCTTTCATTACCAGAAACAGTTGAAGAGACCGACCTTAAATAAGCAGTAACTTCCATTCTGGCGGAAGAACTCAGCAAAGAAATCTCACCATTTTGGAAGAAATCAGTGTTCCTTCTACAAACATCACTGGGCATTTCCTCAGAAATAAGGGACAAGCACTGACCAAAGAGCTGAACAGATGCATTTTAGATTGAACAGCACTGATATTCCACAATAAAACATGCCAATACCTCCTCAGTCAGTTCTGTATTTGAGATTTCATCTCCACTGCCATGTGTATCATCTGTTCTGAGCTCCAGAAGATATTATAGCTATGGAAAACTACCCAAAGCTCCCATAGGCAGCATGCAGTACATAACACAATTATTTAACCCCAGTTTTGCCTCTTGAACATATACGTTTCGATACAGGTCTGGAAAACTGGCAAAGGATGCAAGGAGTGACAGATTTACATGTGTCCAAAATTAGGGACAGGATATACTTCCAAAGCCTACATCAAAAATACTTCTACCTTAGAATATTTCCTTGCTAATGTTATTGATACAGGACAAAGAAATGCATTTTGGACCCACCACTCCTCAAAGACACTGGAGTCCCCAGTATAGCCAGTAAAAACAAATCCAAAGTCATGCCTTAGATTGTCTGGAGGAACTTTCTTCTACAACATACATAAACGTAAGATCAACAGGACATGAACTTACCCACTTGGCAGCAAACTCATTTTTGGAAGCTTTATTTCATGTAAGCCTGTTTCACACCCCGATATCTCAATCTTTCCCACAGGGGTGAGCAGAGCCATGTGTCTCTCCTTGCACTGAGATCCTCCCTTCGTGGATTTCACCTGTTCATGAAAAGAAACTCCTCTTTAATTGCATGCGTTTTCACCAAGGCACATTCACCACAAGGTATTTTGATTAGTTTTCAAAAGCAATGTTAAAAAGCACAAGAAACCAGTGTAGTTCCCTCAACTGTGGCTTTGGCTTTCAGAATTCCAACTTAGAATGGTTAGATATAGGGAAAACAATTATTCAGTGAGACACTGGCACAGGGTGCCCAGAGAAGCTGTGGCTGCCCCATCCCTGGCAGTGTTCAAGGCCAGGTTGGACACAGGGGCTTGGAGCAAGCTGCTCCAGTAGAAGGTGGCAAGGGCTTGGAACTGGATGAGCTTTAAGGTCCCTTCCCACACAAACCAGTCTGGGATTCTGTTATTTCCACGATCCAACTCAAGAAGTCCACATCTAAATCCCATGTTAACTAGAACAGTGACCTGCATGAAAATCTCAAATAGCAGCACTTTCAGCTGGTTTATCAGCTCACATCTCATGGTTTTGACACTGATTTCAAAAGGATTATTGTGACAAAGTATATTCACTGGTTTAGAGCAGCAGTGTTATGCAAATAAGTACTAGAACATGAGTATGTCTGCTGGAAAAATATAAGAAAAAAATCAATCACTCCTTAGTAAAAAACCCTTTTTTTATCCCCATTGTTACTAGTCTGCTTTTATGATTACTGATAGGAGGTAGTTGGAAACAGATGCCAGGCATGTCTCAATATTGTGCACGACCAACAATAACATGCTTGTCAAATTCATCTTGGCTAAAAACCAGCCTGAATCTATAGACACTGAGTTGCATTTACAGCTTAGTGTGCACAATCATTAGGAGAGAAACAGGACAGGACACCACGGACATGTCCACTGTAGTCACCAAACCACAGGTTCAGAGCACGCTGCATTAGTGCTGTACAGCCAGCACAAGAAAGACTTTGCTCCAATGAGCTAAATTCAATGAAAACAGGATGAAAGAGTGAACAGAACAAAGAAACCCACGAACTTTAAGGCAGCACAAACCAACTCCATCCAATATCTCAGTTAAACAGACAGCCCAACAAGCTTTCCTGGGTTTTAAAGCCACTCAGCACCTACTACTAACTTGCAGCTTGCCTCCCACCTGAAAAATTCCCTTGTTACTGCAATGTTCAGAACCAGAGAACTCACCAACTTCCTCTTTATCTACCCAATTCCACAGTCCACTCTAAAGCCCCCCCTCCATGAAACCTATGTCTACCTGCATCAAGGGGAATGATGCTCAAAGCCCGATGAAGCATTGCATGAAATGCAGAAGAGATTAAGAAGCTGGGAATCTGATTGAAGAGCACAAGGACAGACAAGGAGACAGGCAAAATCTCTGCATGACAACCTACAGCTGGCCACTGCTCATGGCTGTACAATAATTTCACCTATTGTTCTTCAAAATAAGATAATTACTTTTTAAATCCTGTTATTAGTGCTAGGCAGTGAAGTCACATCTGAGGGTAATGGAATCGGTGTGAAGAGAGAGGAAAACCCAGTAGATAGTTTTGCCTACCAGGGCAAAAGTAAATTCAACCCTCTGAATTTTGGGAAGCACTAAAGCAATTCCTCAGCTAGACACTTGGCAACCAGCGTTAATCTGAAGTGTTCAAGATCAGGTTGGACACAGGGGCTTGGAGCAAGCTGCTCTAGCGGAAGGTGTCCCTGACCGTGGCAGGAGGTTGGAACTGAGTGAGCTTTAAGGTCCCATCCAACACAAACCAGGCAGGGATTCTATGGCAAGCTCTGCACAGTGCGCTGGGATTGAAGAACTGCAGGTTCCCAGGGGTTTATTTAGCTTGACTGTAATTCAAAATCAGCTTTTTGCTAAATAATCAAAGTGTCTGCTGGCGTTCCAAAAACTCTTCTATTCAACCAACTTTGTTTCTTCTCCCTCCTCAAGGAAAGGAGATGGGTGAACTTCGCTTTGGAGCAGCACCTCACTGCACAAGCCTTAGTAAAAACAACACAGAAGTTTACATATGTGGAAAACCAGCATACATTCTTCATTCTTACTTGTGTGACAGCCCTAAACGAGATGCACTGAACCTCATACCATGTGCTCCATGAATATAACAGCTTAGTGCTAAGAGGACAGCTTTTTCATTGTAACAAAACACAGGATGAAGAGAGGAACAGAAAACTATAAATAAGCCTATAAGTTCCTACCAAGTCGAACTAAGCTTTATAGATGAAGCCCTGAGTGAGTGCAACTAGTGTTTTCAGTCTTGTTTAACATACGCATTGGGCAGCAATATTTAAGGTTTATTTTTATATGAGAATGGAACTGAATGACATATATCCATATATATGCAATTAGGTTGGGAACCTCAAAGATGAAGGTCACCATACCAAAGTACAACACACACCATCCCTTGTCCAGATACTTGCCTTCTCACTATTCACCTGCAGTTACTGAGAAGAGCCAGGTAAGATCAAGGTGACAATACACTCTGCAGGCAGTGTTGGTTTAAAATGAGTGGAATTTCATTCAAGATTCAAGTTACAACAGTTTTCAGATGCAAACACCTTTAAACTTGGCCAGCTGAATCACAGAATAGTTTGAGTTGGAAAGGACCTTAAGATCATCCAGTTCCAACCCCCTGCCATGGGCAGGGACACCCCACACTAAACCATGGCACCCAAGGCCTCATCCAACCTGGCCTTGAACACTCCCAAGGATGGAGCATTCACAACCTCCCTGGGCAACCCATTCCAGTGCCTCACCACCCTCTCAGTAAAGAATTTCTTCCTTAGATCCAATCTAAACTTCCCCTGTTTCAGTTTGAACCCGTTGCCCCTTGTCCTGTCACTACAGTCCCTGACGAAGAGTCCCTCCCCAGCATCCTTGTAGGCCCCCTTCAGATACTGGAAGCTGCTCTGAGGTCTCCACGCAGCTTCTCTTCTCCAGGCTGAACAGCCCCAACTTTCTCAGCCTGTCTCCATATGGGAGGTGCTCCAGTCCCTGATCATCCTCGTGGCCTCCTCTGGACTTGTTCCAACAGTTCCATGTCCTTTTTATGTTGAGGACACCAGAATGCACACAATGCTCCAAGTGAGGGCTCACGAGAGCAGAGTAGAGGGGCAGGATCACCTCCTTCGACCTGCTGGTCACGCTCCTCTTGAATGACCTAATGCTTAGATATCATTTACTGCAGACCAGTGGACACTGAAAACATGCCCACATCCAACACAGCCATAATTTGTTCATCATCAGAGTGCCCTTCTTAAACTTGTGAGAACTAAAAATGAATGGCAGCTTAAAGCAAAGAATGTAATAAGGGCGATAAACTGCCTTCTGCCTTTTTACTTCCAGCTTATACATATACATACATATATATATGAATTATTTGCGGAATTTTCATCAGGCAGTGCAGGAATCGGATTATTTTGTGTTGGAAGGGACCTCCACAGTTCATTTAATCCGGAATCCTGCAATGAGCAGAGACATCTTCAGCTAGATCAGGTTGCCCAGAACCACATGCAGCCTGGCCTTGAGTATCTCCACGGATGGTGCATCCACCACCTCTCTGCGCAACCTTTGCCAGTGTTTTACCACTCTCATTGGGAAGAATTTCTTCCTCACCTTCACTCTGCTTTTCCACTGAAATACCTATAAATCTGTGTCAAAATCTTTCATAAGTTCAAAACATAGGAAGAAAAGAAATGGGGTTTGGACACTTCTGCTATCTGGAGCCTGCTACAGAAATAGAAGTGAAGGTTGCCTGTATGGAAGTCTCTATCTCACTGCACTGCTAAGCACTACAGAAAATGAAAGACTATTGCTAGCCAACAGACTTAAGACCTTTTTGTCATTAATAACAGATGAGTATCAAAAGGTTTTCAAAGTAGAAGATGTATCAGTAAGAAAACTAGCATGATTGATGAGTTAATGTTCTGTACAGGGGAGCCTCATTTTCCAGGCATGCTCCCATGACTTCCCATAGCATGTGCCTCGGTAGCACCATGCTCCTCCCAACAGCGAAGGTCCCCTAGATGAGACATCAACTGCATTGACCACCACCAGGAAACACAGACGCTGCTCAAACTGCTTTCCAAGGGTTCAAACGCTAAGGATGTGAAACAGCAGCAAGTTGTACCTCCTAAATGAGGTGCTATGAACCCAAAAGCCAGCATTAGCTTGATGACTAGAGTCAAAGAATCTTCACCTCTTATGCTTTTCACCATAATCCAATTTAATAGCCTTACTACAGCCAAGGTCTTGAGTACTAAAACATACCTCCCATTTGATTCAATCCAGATCTCGTTTAGATTTGCATCAATGGTCTTTGAGGTTACAGTAAATAATTCAACATTTTCCATGTTCTACACAGAACCCCAGCCTGGTTTGTGTTGGAAGGGACCTTAAAGCTCATCCAGCTCCAACCCCTGCCACGGGCAGGGACACCTTCCACTGGAGCAGCTTGCTCCAAGCCCCTGTGTCCAACCTGGCCTTGAGCACTGCCAGGGATGGGGCAGCCACAGCTTCTCTGGGCACCCTGTGCCAGCGCCTCAACCCCCCAAAAAATTCCATTGCAGTTTGGCCCGAGATCCTCGAATCCAATTCAGATCCTTAATGGGAATGGATAAACATAAAAAATTGCAAGTAAATCTCAAGGATTGACAAGGCTCCAAAAAAAATCCATGGCAAAGTGTTTCCATGCTTGATGTTCTCCCAAGAGGTTTGTATTTCCCAGGACAAGTCAAGAGGAAACCTCCTGGCATTCCCCGCACTTCAGCATCAAGTCCCTGTTAGTGAATGGAAGGGGACAAAGAACGAAAAATGTCAACATGAATATCGCTTCAACTTTTCCCTGTGTTCTCTTAAGCATTTCACATGTGAGCATTGTTACAACCCCAGGAACCACAGATTTCCACTGGGAAAATGCAACAGTGCTGCCCATGGATGTGTTTGCACCCATTCAGATATACCAGAAATTGTCTTAACGCAAGTTCTGCCTGAAAGCTGTGGCCAAACAGACTGAAGATGTCACCTTGTCGCACATTTTCCCCTCACTATTACTGAGCACAGGAATCCTGACCATCAGGAAGGAGCCAGAGCCTATCTCTGATAGATCTCCCTCTACAGGCTTTCCTATTTCCTTCACTCTGCTTTAGCAACAATACAAACCCACCCTGCCATATCAAAACCTTAATGATAATCCCCTCTGCCACCACCTGCATCTGATTTAACAGGGCATTTCCATTAGGCTTTAGCATGTGGCTGAACTTCAAATGGAAATCCTTCTGATTTCTACATGAATATTTCTGAGAACCAAGGCAAAAGTAACCAATTCAAGCACTAAACCTGAACTAACGTGTCCTCACATACACTGCAATTTCACTTTTCAAACCAAGAGAGTCCGAGTGCATTAATCAGTGAGATGACACATTTGCCTTCAAGAAATGGGTCTCTTGATCCTCTCAGATTAACAGAAAGGGCTAATTGCTGAGCTACCTGATAGGGTAAACACAACTATGAAGAAATTGCAGTAGACTTCTCACCCCTAATTCACGTAACACTTCTCAAAGCCAGAAATGGTCAGATTTCTACCATTACTACACTAGCCACTGATGCACATTTGAGAATGCTCTACTTAAGCTTTCCACACTACAGTACTTGCTGTTATTTAAAACTAAAGAACCCACCCAGATGCCGTATTAGGGTTCTCATGCAATTTAGCTCATATCTTGGGCTGGGAAATAACTACATATTGGCTTCAAAAACTAAAAGTAATTGTCAGCACCTATTGTCTGAGAGGATCCCAAACAGCACTACACCCATTAGTAGCACATATTAGCTTCTTAGCTGTAAAAGCTGAATTTCTGGATGTATTTATCCAATAAGATCACCATAGTTTGAGGGCTGTTTTGCTTGGAGAGTGGTCATGCCAGCAAACCTCCCACAAAGGACATGGAGCTGTTGGAGCAAGTCCATAGGTCAGAATAATGATCAGGAGCTGGAGCACCTCCCATACGGACACAGGCTGAGAACATTGGGGCTGTTCAGCCTGGAGAACAGAAGCTGCGTGGAGACCTCGGAGCAATTTCCAATGTCTGAAGAAGGCTACAAGGATGCTGGAGATGGACTTTCTATTAGGGACTGTAGAGATAAGACAAGGGGAGATGGGTTCAAACTGAAACAGGGGAAGTTCAGGCTGGATATAAGGAAGAAGTTCTTCCTTGTGAGGGTGCTGATGCACTGGCACAGGGTGCCCAGAGAAGCTGTGGCTGCCCCATCCCTGGCAGTGTTCAAGGCCAGGTTGGACACAGGGGCTTGGAGCAAGCTGCTCTAGTGGAAGGTGTCCCTGCCCATGGCAGGGGTTGGAACTGGATGAGCTTTAGGGTCCCTTTCAATCCGAACCAGCCTGGGATTCTATTAAAGGTGTGACAATGCACCAACTTCTTATTTTTCCATAAATATAACCTAAGGACTCATCACTCCCATGTTCTGACATATCTGCATTAGGAAACTAGCACATGAGCTGCAATTCTCAAGCACTTGTCCTGTTTCTATGATGCCATATTAGTGACTTGCCAAAAAGCAATACAAGGAATTTGTTGAGTTTGAGAGGATGATCAATAAATGCCAGGGAAGTTGCTTCTTCATCCTAATTACAGGAAATACCAGTCCTGAAGCCTTTAAGTGTCCTTCTTTTGAGTATCACAGTGCTCTCAAACCTGCTTGTTATTGATTCAAGTCTGGAATTAAAATTCAATGAAAGCTTGAAATATTGGATTTAAATTTAAGGGGAACACTTCACAGGCACCTGAACTGGTTTGGCAATTTGCTACTTCATTTCAGTCATCTCACTGCAGTCGCTCTTCCTGATCCAGTAAGTTCACATCCTTTTCATGACAAAATCCTCATCAAATCACATCAGTGGTACCTGTCAAGGCAAAACCAATCAGGGACCATCATAAGAAATGAGAAGTTGGATGTGTCTGTCGCTAACAACTCAAAAGCAGTAGAACAGGGATGACTTTACTAAAACCCTGTCGACTCTGAAGTGTAAAGGTCAACAAATCACTGGTGTACAATGAGTTACAAGGTGGACCACAGCCCCCCATTTGGCACAGCCCCCAGTGAGCTTACACATGCCAGTGGTCCATGCACCCACGGGTTTCATTGAATTATAGTTCTCTCAACATCTCCTTAATAGCTTAAAACTTCCTGTATTTGTTTTACTGGTTTCTGCATGTTTATTTAAAAGGAAACAATCCATTGTACGTTAAGAATATGGGAAGAGATATTAATAGTAAAGCTAATGCATTTCTGCACTTATACTGCAGTGCAGAGGGTCGTTTTCCAACCTTATATAGCTCATCTTAGATGAGAAAAGCATTACTTACACTCAAGTGTTCTAGAATAGAAAAAAATCTAAGGACTGGGAAAAACACAGGATCCATATAATTAATGTGGGATCAAAACAGAAGTCAAAAATCCCAGCCTGGTTTGGGTGGGAAGGGACCTTAAAGCTCATCCAGTTCCAACCCCTACCACAGGCAGGGACACTTTCCACTGGAGCAGCTTGCTCCAAGCCCATGTCCAACCTGGCCTTGAACACTGCCAGGGATGGGGCATACCAATATCTTGATTAATCATTTATGTTTTTACCTTCTAAATGAAGAGCAGCTGCTAGTGCTCCAAGAGAAGAGAATTTATGTACCACAAACAATTTCAGGGATGAAAGAAGGGAAGAGCTAGAGAGAAGTTTCCTGCACAGCTTATACACTGGAAAAAAATTTACACAGAATAAGCAGCATTTAATTGTTAGTCTTTTTGCTTAATATGAAGTGGTTGATTTTTTCAAAGCAAAAATAAAAGCTTTTCTAGAAGCTGTTTCTTTCTCTTGAAAAAGAGTCCGAAGATTTCCAGCTAAACAGTGAACTCTAAGCTCTAAGGGATGCCCTGATCCTAAGTGGTCCTCTGTGTAGGGACCTGTTATCTGGACATATGTTACTTTTCCCCTTACACATCCCACAATAACTGCCTATACTGCATGTATTTCTTCCTATGGCATCCAAAGCAAACTTTCAGCTTGCCAGAATAAAGCACTCTATTATCAGGTCCATGTATTTTTGTTCTTGTCCAAGAGTAATAAAAACCTCCTCATCTGAAGAACAGGACTGTAACCCAGGTAAGGCTTTTAACCAAGAGCTGCACTGAAATATACTGCAGTACTCCAGTATCTTCAGTGCTTCTCTAAGTAAATCCCACTCTGGTTAAGCCAAACCCACACCTTCAGAGTAAGCCATGGGGCTTGGTGCATCTGCCATGGGAAGCATGTTGTCATTCCTCCCATATTGATGACAAAGGATTAAGCCTCCTGTCCCTCCTTTTTTACGCTGAAAATCATATGTCAGGCTATTCACTGTACAACACTACGAAGCAATGTTATACTTCAATCAGTTATTCAGTACTTTAACATGCAAACACATGGGAATACAACACTAACTTGTAATAAATTAATTTGTTGCCAAAGAATTAAAGAAATATCATACTGCAGAATACTGAAAAATGCTTTTAAGAATTAGAGGGTCTCCCAAATTAGTATTTAGTTGTTACCGGTTGGAGTTTTAGCAAGTCTTATGCAAAGGAAAAGAAGTCACTGTGTAGCTGTCTGGATTTTCCAGTTGCATTCATCACCTCAAAACCTAAACTCAAGATACCTTACTAGTCACCATGTGAAGATTCATTGCTTAACCATTGAAGTGCTTGCTGTAAATGTATATACACCCTTCCAGAAAAGGAGGTTACACCCTGAGGCACTGAGAAATACAACATTTCACTGACAAAATCCCCACCTGATGTACATGCATCCATGATACAGCAAGACTGAAGTCTCTACTGTTACAGGGCTCAGCTGTGTACGTAAATATATAGCAACTACTATAGAAAAGAGATGAAATTTTAATCAAATGAGACTTGTATCAGGTCCAGAACTGAAAATGGGCTAAAACTGTAAAATCCAGCACAAGAATCACTAATGCTAGCAAACACTTCAGATCCTTATCACCTAAAGCCACAGAATTCTTGATCTGCTACTCCCTGTGCTCTCCACAGAGCTGAAGTCAGGACCAGCTAAATAAAAGATAATGCAACTAGGCATAACACAATAAAAGATATTACCTTCCCAATGCATTATTGCTGCCAATTATAAGAATCACTTCAACTTAATTTCAAAGGCACAATCACCCTCAACTGTAACAGTCTCTTTTTTAAATTTCAAGCAGTATTACATTAAGGCAATAACTCACCTCCCAGCTATAATATCAGTCTCCCTTATTGCAAAAATACATTTCATAAATACTTCTCATCGACAAGTCAAGCTAATTCAGGTTAATTTTATTGTATTTTGGTGCTAGCTCACATTTGTGTGCAATTACCTTTATCATTTTATTGCCATGCCACAAAGTACTCAGAACAATTATTTGAAAAAGGAGGGGTATAAATTCTAAATCACACTTGCTGGCATTTTTGATAAAATAGCAGCTTTATCTCCAAAAGTGGCAGGGACATTGGATAAATCATGCATCAGTCAAGTGTAGCTGACCCCCAAGTGCATTGCACAATATCAGGAGTGCTTCAAAAGAAACTTTCCTGTATAATCCATCATTCCTTATAATACCAAACCGGCTATACCTGAAGAGCAGGAGCTAGAGAATAATAACCAAATAAATCTAAGCAATATGAACAAAACCATTAATAGTGCTCCTTAAGCTGAAGGAGACTCCGGAAATCTGAATTGTGTTCAAGGAAAGAAATTCATTGACATCTTTAGTGAGTAAAACAGCTCCCAACAAATGAAGCTGCAAAGTGTGTATTAAGAATTCACTAAAAATTCAAATGCACATGAAGGAAAACAAATACAGACAAAAGAAGGTGTCGAAGACTCCTATGATTATATAGCCTTGGCACACGCATCTGAATTTTCCTATCATTATCAATCTGTTTGATTCAGGACAGCGTGGACAAGTGTTTCTCTGTATTAACAGAGAGTGAAGCATCACAGTTAGTACAAGAATCTATTTACCAAGTTTCAATTTAATAACTACAAGAAACCCAGAGAGGCACAGAATTACATTTCAAATTAAATTTGTTATGATATAGAAAAATTGCCACACTGTCAGAACACCACAAACCCCAAAACCTCTGAAACACAGAATCATCCCTGATGTGTGTGAGCACACGGAACAGCCATGTTTCAGCCTCTTCCACACAAACCAAACATACATCCTTGGTCACAAGAATAGCAGGGATTGAGTGGGAGACACAGAGTGATGATGGAAAAAAATCAGCCATAGAATCAACCAGGTTGGAAAAGACCTTTAAGATCACCACGTCCAACCTTTACCCCAGCACTGCCAAGGCCACCACTAACCCATGGCACTAAGGGCCTCATCCACGTGGGTTTGCAAATGCTTCCAGGGATGGTGATTCCACCACTTCCCTGGGAAGCCTGGTCCAGGTCTGGCTGCTTTCAGAACCCATTTCTAGCAACCTGCTTACAAACTGTTCAGCACATTACATCGGTGATAATTGATTCCTGCAAAAGCCATATGCCAGGCATATATTGTGTCACACCAGCATGTGGTTGTGCTCAAAGTGAAGCTGTAAACTAATCATACACTATAAATATCACTAAAGAACCATGGGCTACATTACATACATATTTAATATGCATCCAGAATGGGGGGAAGCAGGACCAGAGGAGCCCAGGCTGTGTCTGCAGATGGGGCTGTGAGAGTTCATGTGTCTTCCCTTAAACCTCCTGCTTTCCCACATATCAAAAGGGGAAAACTCCCGTAACAGCCAATGCTGCACCTTTCAACTAGAAATGAGTAGGAGAAAGGAAAAGGTTAGATAATAAATCATTAGTTTCATGCCACTTGCCAGCTATATCACACCTAGCTTTGAGCGAGTGGGAACTAGTGACTCTTCCTACCATGCCTGGTAGTGCAGAAGATAATCAGCTATTTCTTTGCCCTTATTCCAGGTACCTGCTAAAAGATGTTTGCAACTGGAAGAGACATAAATGTAACTCAACAGATGACTGTTTTAAAGAAAGAATTTATTTTCCTAAATTTCTTCCTCCATTCCATTTTAAAAAGAAAAATTTTATTTTGTGAGGAAAAAAAAAATTTTAAAGAGGGATGGAAGACACAGAATACCCAAAATAGTCCTTTCCTAAGCCTCATTATATTACATAAAGCAGATTAAAACTACAAGAGATGCCATTATTAAGACATTTGTAACAGTGATACAAGTTGCCAGCAGGAATAGTTAGATATGCAAGTTTGATTGTACTCGAAATCTTTTCCTAGAGGAGCATTACTAATGTTAGAAAAATAGATATTCCACTGAAAAAATGTATTCATCGCTTCAAAGTTCATTTTAATTATCTGAAGAATAAGGTTATTGATTCAAAATGTGTTGATGCTTCCCCTTCAGCAAGGTAAATTGTTCTGAATGCTGTGATAACGAGCCCTGTTGTCTTATTTTACTATAAGCTTACTGACCACACTTCCCTCATTGAAGCATCAAGCCTTAGAATTAAGCCAGTTTTCCAGCGAGGAATTTATTAGGAAACAGAAGCAGCTAACACACTGAAAATATACCATTGTCCTGTTAGTTTATGCTCTGTGGCAGACAGATACATGCTGGGGAAAGGTCCACTGATGCCTGTTACCAACCATGACAGAGCTACAGAGATTTACAATGCAGCATCAATCTTGTCAGCTGGATTCTTAATACTGACTGCTGGACACTGGGGAAAAACCAAACTAGGTTACGTGAACCCTTTTGTAATGCTGGACTTCCAGTGTACACCTAAATGCAAGGGGATGAGACTGGAAACTCACTTTTGGAACACGCCTTGATGCCATGGTAGATGAAAGGTCTCCACCTGTGAGGAAAAAGAATCTCCATTAGATGGTGATTTAATTTGAATTCCACAGGAAAAATTGTATGTCAGTAGTGTGATTTCTCTTATAAGCAGTTTTTTCAATGAGCTCCAAGTTTCAGTATATAATATCAAAAGGGAGTTTAATTCCCTTGTATAAGCAACCAGACATTTAATGTTCATAGGTCATCTGCTACTTCTTAGGAGTCAACAAATCAAGACAGGAAGATTTCTTCAATAACCAGCACTACACAACTCTGATATTTTGAATAAGAATACCTTAGAAGATAAAGTATTTGTTTAAGGAATATTTGTACAGGCAGTGATGCACTTCTGAGTCACTCAGTAAACAGCCTTCTGTGATTTAGGAAACAGCACGTTTTAAGCCAAGAAAGCAAGTGACTTAGTTACATTCTGGGTTTAAAAGGACAGACTGCAACACACTAAGGAAGCACCCAGAAATGTTAATATCAATTAGAACTATATATTAACAGCATCTATACTATAACTATGTAACAGCATCATTATTCATGTATCATTAACATAATACAACTGGTTCCTCTTTGCTCTCCCCTTGGAAATAAAGGATGATTGCTACTTCCTGGGCACATACTTAGTTTCCCCCTCTATTTTTTCAGTGCTATTTACCCAAGGCTACCAGATCTTTGAGAAGATGTGCTCTAAGCATTCCACTTTTTAAAACCAGGGAGATTATCTGCCAAAGCTCAGCTTTCGAGTCCTGACTCACAGCCAAACTCAATGGGAATTCTTCCACTTAAGTGGGGGAACTCCCTACTCCACAGGAGAGGGTAACTGTATCCGCTTAAGACATGATAAATCTCTTAGAAGTGGTATGAACATCTGAGGCTTTCCAATGCCTCTCAAACACATCAACTCTTTAAGGCCAAGGCAATGACACTACATACAGCCACTTCCAAATTACTTACAATGAAATAGTAATATTTAACCTTATCTTTAAACTCTTAAAAAGATTAAGATGTAAAGTTAGAACCCTGAATACTAAGTATTTAAATATGCTAGCAATCCCACCCTTGCAAGGTGGGCACTGTAAAGATCACTCATTCATTTATTAAATGCAAGTCAGGCAGATGAGCAATCTCATAATGCTACTTAAAATATCTGTGATGGAGCTAAAAATAGAGGAGCAATTTATGTCTATTATCAGTTTGGAGCTTTGCCTTTCAAGGTGTGCAGCAGCAACACTGAGATTTTCCCGGTTTTCCTGAAGGGTAACTGCCTTGAAAAACAGATTTATCCAGAAGCTCATTTCAGACCTGGGTCAAAGACTACCTACAGCACAGGAAAACTTTACACCCATCTGTAAGTGGTTTAAGGTCCTCAACAAATGGGATTTTTGATGCTCTGAACCAGATACAATCTGACTTTGAACATAAGGCCAGGCTGGATGAGGCCTTGGGTACCATGGTTTAGTGTGGGGTGTTCCTGCCCATGGCAGGGAGGTTGGAACTGGATGATCTTAAGGTCCTTTCCAACCCTAACTATTCTATGATTCTATAAGCACATACAACTCATGAGGGATGCAGTGCCTGGTGGAAAAACTAAGCTTCAAGGAGATCAGGAAACAGGTTCCAACTTTAAAGAGAAAGGATTCTTACAAAAGGACTAGGTAGCACCTCACAAGCACAACCATTGCTTGCTCCCTGTGTTAAGCCCCAAGAAACAGGGCAATACACTGGGGGAGGCCCCCAGGACCACTGAGACCTTGGTGAGGTTGGTGGCTGAGACAAGCAAATTAAAGAGACAAACCGATTAGTGTTCATGACCTATTTATGCCCCAGGTTGAGCTCAGTCATGTGCTAGTCCCAAGCATCTCGCCTCTAATGACAGGTAACTGGGGCAAAGCCAATAATGCCCAATCGTGGTTAGGAGACTACCAGCAGCTAGATAGGTGAAAACAATACAAGACCACTGATGTAAGTCAGAAGGCTAGGTAAATCCAGAACATCACCCAAGATCCATCTCAACCTTGCAAAGACTGCCTTGTTGGGAGAGGTCAATATACACACTACTAACTTCACATTGAGCTGAAGGGCTCCCCTAAGGTTGATTTTGAAGGGAAGAGCACAACGCCTCTTCTGAATGGCACAGGAATTGCCACTGATCAACTTCAATAATGATACTACAGGTTCTAGAAACAGACACTGGGATCACTGGACCCATCTTCCAAAATCTTAGAAGACTTTTTGTCAGCAACACCTTCACCAAAATGGAAAACTGCATCCTGCATTTGCAGAGAGTAGGATAAACTGAAGGGATCACTGAACAACCAGAACTGAGGCAAAAAAGAGCAATATATCCCCATCCTCACTAGCTCAGAGCTGCCCATCTCCTGTTGGGTGCCTACCTCCACTCCCGTTGGCCTTCCAATCATGATCATAGAATCCCAGCGTGCTTTGTGTTGGGAGGGACCTTAAAGCTCATCCAGCTCCAACCCCTGCCACGGGCAGGGACCCCTTCCACTGGAGCAGCTTGCTCCAAGCCCCTGTGTCCAACCTGGCCTTGAACACTGCCAGGGATGGGGCAGCCACATGTGCCCAAGTTGCCCAGAACTTCTGCTCCTACACAAGAGCTGTGCTGAGGTTGAATCCATACCAACAGCATGATGCTCCTGAGAGACATGAAATACACACAAATGCCTTCAGGTACTGAAGAGGAGCTCCTGCACAGCAGGAGATGAGATGGTGCAGGAAGCTCATGTATCGCATATACCCACCCTGCGAGCATTCCAAATCTGAGTATATCAATAAACCAAAAATGTAAAGAAAAGTCAGAGGCTACATCAAAAATCAGATCTTTCAAGGCCATGAAAAATTCCAGCTTTATTTTGTCAATCATCTAGAACAGAAACCCCTGGGGTTTAAGATACTTCCCTGTTTATTTTCACAGGACTGCAGCCTAAGAAGTCCATGTGATGGCAGCTCTACAGCAAGAACTTAGATTCATAAAAAGTCTTTTTCTCAATTCATCAACTTTTAAGCACTAAAGGAAGATTCTCCTTGAAAGACAAGTCCTCAGGAGCCACAGAATGCAATACCCTGGTTTCAGTACTAAAATCTAAAAGCAGCTATTACATCAAGTCAGTATATGACTAAAATTCCATATGAAAACATTTAAAGTACATTAGATTTTTGGTCAAGATGAAAGGCTGAAAAAAAACTCCAGCAATCTATTCTAATTGGGTTCCCATGGTAACTGTACAATTGGGTTTTTCAGGCTAACATCCCAAAGGCCCAATGCACACTTGTAAAATATACTTCAAACAGCCTGAATTGTTTTTACATTACAGCACTCCCAGGAAGATCAATTACTATACATCCCCACCCTAACTATTAGTGGCAGGAGATGTTAACACTATTGGCCATATTAACATAAGTCATGTAAAAAACCCCACATATCACCATCATTATATAAAACTAATTACACACTTCAGATTCATCAAACATGTTCCGAGTAATAAACCGATACCAGTCTTGTCACAAGATCATGTTTACTGAATGTTAGAAATCAACCCCAAATATATGCCCGACCGTTTTGCTTCTCATATTGATTTCCAGGATAAACAGAATCAATCATTAATAATTACGTTATAAGATGACCCATAGGGTTAATCATATTCTTAGAAACTCACACTATGGAATCAAATATAGCTGCAGAAAAAGACAACGGAAAAGCATTCAAATCCAGGCCACATGCATTGCCAACAACAGGAAACAATGTGCATTCACTAACATGAAACTCACAACTGCTGAAAGCAAAATAATACTCTTCCATTAAAAAATACCACTAAAACAAGCATTTAAGAAAATTTTATCTCAGATTAAGCACTTTGCTTTGTTGTGCCTCAAATTTACTTCCTCAGCTTGTCCTTAGTATCACAGAATCTTACCCCAGCCTGGTTTGGGTTGGAAGGGACCCTGAAGCTCATCCAGTTTCAACCCCTGCCACGGGGACACCTTCCACTAGAGCAGCTTGCTCCAAGCCACTGTGTCCAACACTGCCAGGGGGTTGGAACTGGATGATCTTCCACAGCCTTTCCAATCCAAACCAGTCTTTGATTCTATGATTTCCCTTTTCCCCCTACATTGTATCTAACAACACTAAATTCAAATGGAGAAAGACGAAGGGACACTGAAGTTGTGTGACTTGTTTCGCCAGGACACTGCTGAGTCTGAAGATGCACTATCAGCAGAACCAGCCCACTGCTGCCAAAGCAGCTTTCTACAGCAGACACTGTACATTCCATCTTGTATTTTTTACATGCAAGACAAAACTTAATCTTTTAACAGGGCCTTAAGCATACTTTAGGTGTTTATCAAGAAGTTTAACTAATTAAAAGACCTTCTGCATACTGGAATGTACAAACAACCAAAGACAATATTACTGTTTGCATTGTACTGACTGATCTAAAGCAGTCAGATAATTTAAATAGTACTGAAGGATGATTATGCAGCAACATTTACAAGACAACACTAATACTTGCTATCTGCTAACACAGAGTTACCTGCAGGGAGTTACATTTGCACTTGGAGCATGCAGGTGGCATGATTCAGAAAACAAAGCAAGCCTGACTTCGCTGGGCTGTGCTGCTCATATATACTTTACTAAAATACCCATTTCACTAATTTTATAATGCACTAAAAAGTGGCATCTGAATAATTAAAACCTGAAAGCATACTCATCACATAAGAGCAAAAGCCCATTTCTTTACCATCTCATCTTCAATGCACTAACACCACACAGCTACTGAGTACTATAACAACAAGGCAAAGCCTTTAGTGATTTTTACTAAAGCCCAAAAAACAAGTGGGATTCAAACTTCCTCAGGCAGAAGTGGTATTTTTGAATGTAAAAAAGCAAAGCTTCTGAGCCGAAACCCAGCATCCCCAAATGCTCACTGCCAGACTCACAGCTCAGCTACACACTGGGTAGCTAACAGCACAATCGGAACTGACACTTCTCTGCATGCCATCAGCTTGGACTCAAGAAGTACCCTTTATTCCCCTTTGCCAAGCTGCTCGAGACTGCAGACCCTCTGTCAGTAGCACTATTTTACTACTATTTCACTTGAAAAGCAGAGGGGAAGTCAGGACTTCTGTATCTATGAACTCCTCTTCCTCATTGAGATTAAAGGTGATTGTTCAGATTCATTCTGAATCATCTTCAGAAGCTCTATTGCATCAGAAGAATTTCAGCTGCATGTCCAAGTTTTACAACTGACTTGAAAAGATTCCCAAAATGATTTATACTATTAAATTTGGCACAATATAAATGAATAGACAGCAGTTCGTCCTGAAACACAGCAGGAAAGGGTGCTTTTGCTTTGCCGATCTAGTCAATAAGAAAACAACTTGAAAAAGATTAGCAAAAAGCATCAAAACAGTGACATATTTCTAAAGAAACCTTCACAATTGCTCAACTTCCACAAAACTCCAAAGCCAAACATGCTTTATTGGCATTCAAATACATTTGGCTATTTTAAGGAGTAGCCTGGACTGCACAAGCAGGTTATCAGTTTTCAGACTGCATTTGGTACTCTTGGAAAACATTTCAGTGCACATTTGTTCTGGGTTTACAGCCCTGTTGTTCCCCCAGCTGCATTTAACTCAATGCTGGCCCAAACACACCTGTGATGGGTGATGGTGTCTGCCTTGCAGGAGACAATTTAGCACAGGATTTCTCCTGCATCAGGCAGGTTTTGCTCATTACCTTCAGCTAAATTAGCCAGCTGAAAGCTTTGCCAGCACAGATGCGTACAGCACCAACCTTCACAGCTAACAGCAGAGGTAAGACACTCAAGAAGTCTATAGTAAGAACACCAAACCAGGCCTTTTGCTTCTTAACTGTGGCATTAGTGAAGCAGTTAAAGTTCACAAACCCACCCAAAACCCACACTGCAACCTGTCACTACCTAACAGATTTGAAGCCTTCTGAAATTAAAACTTTGCCCTACATTTTCCCATTAGTTAGATTGTCTTCCCAAGTCCAGATCTCTTATGAACACTGGGTAAACTAGGGAATTGCACAATCCGTCAATAAAGTAAGCTTATTTTGAACTACTGTCCATATGACTCAATTTGTCAGTAAAAACTGCCACCAGCGCTGTGCTTGCAGAAAAATGTCCATAAATGCATTATTGCGACTGGCAGATCGATGTCCATAATAAAAACAAATAGAGTTAACAAGTGCTTGCTTTTACGAGTTATGCCAGGGGTGGGATGTGTGCTCAGCTTCAGCCAACAACTTCTGGGAATGGGCACTTGCAGGCCAGGGTAGGCACTTGCTGCCTTCATCAGCACTGCAAACAGGAAATTATTGTAATGCAGGAAATCTTTAACAGCATTAGAATGAACACTAACACCTTCAGGATGTACTTAGAAGTCTCCCACATTCAGAATTTAATGTATTGTTCTGCAAGCTACTTTAAATGTCTCAATTTATAGAAGCAATGAGGCTTATTTTGCTTCACTCCCTGCAGAAACTGAGTTTAACTTGGGTGAGCTGCAGCCCAAGTCCCGAGGCTGATGTTAAACACCCCAACAAATCAGGACCTACAATTTGTCCCCACAAAGCTCCTGCAGCACCAGAATAAACCTCACTGCTGAAGCCACCTTTCAGTCATCACAAGTGAGGATGTCACCATTTGTATCAGAGGTGGAGGATGCTGCTCACCGGGAAGTGACACACTCATGAGAGCACAAGCAGGTACAGCAGCCAGCACACTGAAGCTGAATTCGTGTCAGCTGTCCTCACTCCTCCAGGACCATAACAGCATGGGGAAAGAACACTACAAAAAAATCACCCATGTCTTTGACATGTTCTCCTTTGGATTTTTGGCATTATTGCTTCTTTTAACAGCTTCCCCTGTCACTGGAATGAGTTCAAACAGCATTTCTCTGGTGCAGCCTATCCATCTTACCCACACTTCCCCTAACAAACTTCATACTTCTGCTGCCCAAGTGCTTAAATAAGCCATTCAAGGGAGCCCTGATAACCTTTCCAAAGGGCAGGAGCTTCTCCTGCAGGCTACTATCCCTTCAGTGATGCCATTAACTGATTCTTTACATACGTTAAGCATTAAACAGTGGTGACAAGTTAATTACAGAGTTATCAAGAGATAAAGTAGTCACGGTAACACAAGTTGCAATATAACTACAAGTTTCCTATAGAGCTTCTGTTCAGTTGCTGGCGTAATTGGTGTAATTAACTTGTCATGGATCAGAATGCAGATAGGAATTGCTAAAGCCACCTTGCAAGCTCACAGGGCTACAACTTTCCTTCTCTGAAGCTTGAGGCTTTTGGTAGAATTGTCCACATTTGGCACATTTCTGCTTAAAAACAAAACAGCCAACTTCACACTTGGAAGAATCAATGTCACAGACTGACAAAACAGTGACAACAAAACAAATACCCCATCCCTGGCAGTGCTCAAGGCCAGGTTGGAAGAGGCTTGGAGCAAGCTGCTCTAGGGAAAGGTGTCCCTGCCCATGGCAGGGGGTTGGAACTGAGTTAAGTTTTAAGGTCCCTTCCAATACAAACCATTCTAGGATCCTATAATATAAGCAACTCGGCAAACTTCACATCACAAATGGATGTTTAGAAATACCCTGCATTACAGGGGTGTGCAGCTCACCAGACCTTCTGCACCTTCCATGCCACAGAGCAGGGAGGCATCGCAATGCAACACCCTATCATGGCTCCTAACAAATACTTATCATGGCATCAAATACCCTAGCATGGCTCCCCTTAAGGTGCGTTTCCACACAAGTTGAGACCACCAAAGGCCAGAGAGGCAGTTCAGGGAGGGAGAGCTCCTACACTGCCGGTCCTGGTCCCCCATGCACTGAGGAGACAGGCAGGGCTCAGAGGCCAAAACCTCCATCAGGTCCACAAGGAAGCCCTGTCATAAAGAGACCCCTCCAGAGAACAGCCCTCTTGTTTGCAGCAGGAGCACAAGCCTGGATGCAAGAACTGCACTGTGACAGTCACTTTAAACCAAGTGCTACAGCCCAGATTATGAAACAGAGGCTTTTCTATGTGAAACACTAAAGACTACACCTTACTGGGTAATAAGGGTACCATGAAAACAATACAACTCAGTAACAAGTTTATTTAGGAGGCAGGAGCAAAAATATACACCACCATTTACTTTGCTTTAAAAACCACATGCAGTTACACCACCAAACTTGTTTCAAACAGGTTGGATCTAAGGCAGAAGCTCTTCCCTGTGAGGGTGCTGAGGCGCTGGCACAGGGTGCCCAAAGAAGCTGTGGCTGCCCCATTCCTGGCAGTGCTCAAGGCCAGGTTGGACACAGGGGCTTGGAGCAAGCTGCTCCAGTGGAAGGGGTCCCTGCCCGTGGCAGGGGTTGGAGCTGGAGGAGCTTTAAGATCCCTTCCAACACAAACCAGGCTGGGATGCTATGAACCAGCTATAGAGCTTGCCTTTTACATCAATAGCAAAAGTCCATTTTTACATCAATATCAATTTAACACGCATTATTTTAGTGCGGTTTCATACTAATCTGACTCAACCACAGGCTGCTGCCAGGGAGCAGGGCACTGCCACCCATTCACCCTTTCACTGCTCCATCCACAGCCACTTGGGGAGCGCCTCGACGCCCACAGCAGCCACAGAACTGCTTCCCAGGGCAGGGGAAGCGCTGAGCTGCGCTTGCTGGAGCCGGAGCAGCGCTTCGCACAGCTCACTACCAGCCTGGGTTAGGCTTTACATCCATCATTCCCCTGCAAGCGTGGTTACAAACCGACTGGCAGCAAGGGCCTTGGGGTGAAGCAGAGCTATTTCCCCTTCCAGGGCCTGCAGGGGCCAGGGAATACCGATCCCAAAAGCATCGCCAGGCTGGAGGACCAACGAAAACCCCAGCGCAGAGTCAAGCGCTGAGGGGCTGCGACCCCTTCGCCCAGCAGGACCCACCCCGCGGCCATCTTCCAGCCACCCCCCCACGCAAACCCGCCATGAGGCCGCGGCCGCACGGGCAGGGTCGAGGCAGCGCCGAGCCAGGCCCGCGGAGGCCGCCCCGAGCCCCGCGGCTCCCGCAGCACCTGCCCGCGAAGATAAGGACGAGGGAGAGCGGCGGAGACGCCGCCACAGCGAGCCCGCGGCCCGCAGCCGCACCGAGCCCAGCGCCGCGGAATGGGTTGCTTCCGCTGGGCCGCGGCGGGGGAGGTGCCGCGCTGCCGGGGCGGAGCTGCCCGGGAGTCCCAGTGCTCGGAAGAACAGAAGCGGCCTTGCGGGCCCGGTCCGCAGCCTCATCCCGGCCTGCAGCGCCCGACCCCAGCGTGCGCCTGCTCTGCCAGGCCCACAGGCCTGGGCTTTGAGTAGAACCTCCTACCTGGCTCCGCCAGGGCTGCTCCGGGCTGGTCTCTAGGGGCATCCCCGCCCCCTTGCCCCGGTTATATGTCCGGGGCAGGAGGTGCGGTTCGGCGGCTGATACGGTTCACCTGCGCGGAAAGGCCTCCACCCCCGCCCCGGGGCTCGGCCAGGGTCGGTGCGGTTGCTGTGGGTCAGGCAGGTGGCAGAAACACTGGTTTTTGCTAAAGTCCACCAAAAAATACTGGTTTGTGGGTAGT
The DNA here is from genome assembly GCF_963264785.1 of Psittacula echo. NCBI lineage: Eukaryota > Metazoa > Chordata > Aves > Psittaciformes > Psittacidae > Psittacula > Psittacula echo. The sequence goes on from NC_137743.1 coordinate 1,867,067, forward strand.
AATGTAAGGGTTAGAGCCCCCGTTGTAGTCCTGCGCCTTGGTTCCTCTGTAGGCACTGAAATGAGTGTGGCTGCTGACAAAAATCCTCCTCTGGAAGAAATATGCAGATCTTATGACTGAAATGTGCTTTTTAAAGTTATCTAGGCTTTGTTCTGCTTGCACTTTGGGGTAGGGTGGTGAAGGGCAACAGGCAAAGACTGGCAGCATGGAGGAATGAGCCTTTTTCACTCTATGTAAAGTTGTGAGTAAGGGTGGGAACAGTGACTTGCAGCAGAGTTTGTGGAGGGGGGGAAATGCTTGGCAACTACAATTCCCAAAGGAGGAGACCTGGAGGAGGGAAGCGGGAGTGAAATGTCAAGAGGAAAGTGGGCTGTGGGGTGAGGTTTGTTTGAGGTCGTTAAACGAAAACCAGGACAAAAAGTGCCAGTAAAGTTTGCAACAAAGAAATCACTGATTTTCAAGCCAGAGAATCTTTGTGTGAATGTTCATCTGTGTTACATCAGCAGAAGGTTTATTCATGTTGTTGTATTTCAGCTCCCGTCCAACTCTTCATGATTCTGTGACTCGGAAGCTATCACAAAATGGAGGAATCCACTTGGGAAAGATCACAACAATTATAGAATCATAGAACAGTTAGGGTTGGAAAGCACCTTAAGATCATCCAGTTCCAACCCCCTGCCATGGGCAGGGACACCCCACACTAAACCATGGCACCCAAGGCCTCATCCAACCTGGCCTTGAACACCGCCAGGGATGGAGCATTCACAACCTCCCTGGGCAACCCATTCCAGTGCCTCACCACCCTCTCAGTAAAGAATTTCTTCCTTAGATCCAATCTAAACTTCCCCTGTTTCAGTTTGAACCCGTTACCCCTTGTCCTGTCACTACAGTCCCTGATGAAGAGTCCCTCCCCAGCATCCTTGTAGCCCCCCTTCAGATACTGGAAGGCTGCTCTGAGGTCTCCACGCAGCTTCTCTTCTGCAGGCTGAACAGCCCCAACTTATAAAAAGTCGTTACAGAATTCTGGAAATCCTTTATTCCTTTTCCTAGGGAATGAGCGCTTTAAATACAACAGCGTTGAGTTAGTGCCTGTGTGCTCAATCTGATCTAAGAAAACATAAAACACGGTCCAAAACGCAGAAGTTTTCCCAAGTACTTTTGCAGTATTCGCACTTGGTGCGGGTTTACAAAGAGCAACCGCTCACACTGGTGTGGAATAGAACTGAGGCACTCCTGCTGGTTTTAGAAGTAGTATTGTTAATGTGACACCTAGCTTTCCCTTTTGCTTTCTGGGCCGTTAACTTGGAGTCTCTGAAGGAAATGTAAGCAAGGAATGTTTCCCACCCTGTCTCGCTTTCTTTTCTGTCTACCCAGGCAAAGCATTGGCCAAAAGTCACCGTTGGAATTGTTCTCAGATAGTAAAAGTGTCCAGAGCTTCCACACCACCCTGCTAATTGCAACCTGCAAACATAACCAGTTTTGAACAAGAGGGGAGCGAGCTGTGAATCTGTGTGATCTGTGGAGGATGAATTACAACGAACAGTGATAAATGCAGATCTCATTACGTGAACAGCTTATTGAGGGCATTTCATTTAAAGCAGCAAAGAAACTGTTACAATAAAGGAAAAATAGGCAAAGAAATGTTCCTTGTTTGTTATAAGTTACAAAAAGTTACAGGCTTTTGGTTCATGTTTTCTTTTTTATGCCTTTGGAGTGCATTCTTATGACTTAGCTCTTCATTAGCTGTTAGTGAACAGCGGATTCACACTATTGTGTTACTGTGTGATGCCGTATGCTGACAAGAGAAAATGAAGCTTCTCACTAGTTCAAATGAAGTCCACATTAATGGTCAAATAAGAGGCACTGCCACTGCGTGCCCCATACTGATACAGTGGCCTACACAAATATGATCTCATCTCTAAGTGAAAGATCTCTTCCCATCCGTAAGCTTTGGACTGGATGGGATGCACTAGAGATAGTTATTATTTTAGAATGTAAATGTCAAACTTCTCAAACCCTGATTTATTTCTTTTTCTCTCAGACTTTTAAAAATCCAGTGTCTTGATGTGAATTAACAGGAACGAAGCTGGATACTTCTGCAGTCTCTACAATCTCCTTTTCTTAAATGACAAAGGGTGGATTTAGATTAGATATTAGGAAGAAATTCTTCACATTGGGGATGGTGAAACATTGGAACATGTGGCCAGAGAAGCTGTGGCTGCCCCATCCCTGGCAGTGTTCAAGGGCAGGTTGGACACAGGGGCTTGGAGCAAGCTGCTCCAGTGGAAGGTGTCCCTGCCCGTGGCAGGGGTTGGAACTGAATGAGCTTTGAGGTCCTTTCCAACACAAGCCAGTCTGGGATTCTATGATCATTAATAGTTTTTCTGCCTTTTCGTCCTTCAAGGTATCAATATAAAGATCAACTTTGCAGGTTGGTCTGGATTACCTACATCACCTATTGACCAGGGTGGGCATGGTGAATGTTAGCATGTAGTGCTTCTTAAAAATAAAACTTGATTAGAAGCAAAGTCCCCGAAGAACTGCACCTACATGCCATTGTTATATAAATATCATTATATTATAAGTATATATATATATTATAAGTACATATAAGTATTCATTTGAATATTTAAATAAATAGGAGATTCTAAAGGACATCCACATTGAAGGTGCAAGTAGACCTAAGCTCCTGTTGCCTTTTCTCTGGGCTATACAAATCTGAGCAACAGTGGGAAAGTGTATCTAGCTGCTTAAAGCATGAAGTTACCTCTCTGCCATACACTTCTCTCCACATCTGACCTGGGGTTAGTTCAGGTGGAGTGAGTCAGGTTCTGCTTGTGCCTGTCCTGTGAGTAGTGAGTGGCAAGAGAAAGGGTAAAGTAGTACATGTGCAATAGTTTCAGTGGGCAGAATTTAAGATTCATTACTATTAGTGAATGTTGGTGTACCAGTTTTAGCATGGTGGAAATTTAACTCTAGTATTTATCTCTTAAAAATTAATTTATTTTGTATTTAAAGTATTAGAACACCACATCAAAGGGAAACAGTGCTAAATGAGATGCAATCATCTCTGTCCTGATACCCTTTTCTCAAAAGTAGCAAGTTCCCCAAACTTTATTATAAGTGGAAACCTCCCCAAAATATGTATTAATCTTTCCCGACTCTTCTCCCAAGGTGATCTCCTTATTGCCTGAAGCAAGAAAATTGATTATCTTTAATATGATTCTAGTTGGCGTTAGAACAGGTTTGAATAGGAAATGTGAAATCTCCAGACCTTCTTAAAATCCATCATCCTGGGGTTTGGTAGAGGATCCACAAATTGTCTGTTTGCACTAGGAAGAGGTGTTTCTCTGTGCTCTTTCTGGCTGTTCTGCATTGTAACTTGACTATCATACACTTCTGTTAGTAAATGAGGTGGAAAAGGTACTCGTGACTGGTTTTCCTCTGCTCTCAGAGTTATGAATATCTTATTCATATCTCCTCTAATCTTTCTGCTGTTCAAATTCTGATCCTTGTTATTTTAAGTAAGTGTCATTGAAATTTCAACTACTGAACTTTTGAATTTCCATTTAATTTGTCCTTTAGCAACACGAACAAGGCTGAGGAAACTGTTCGTAATGAGATCCACCGCTGGTCAATGACATCAGTGTCAACAGAACATGCATATGTGTATACATTCCCTTTCTCACGTAGTTAAGCCTGCTCCTCCTCCTGCAGCTGCTATATCTTGTCAGGTCTGCTATTAAATTAGCTCTGAGGGCCCTCTTCCTGACAGTTTCCAGCATTCAGTTACAACACATGAAAGAGCTGGGTTGGTTCAGCCTGGAGAGGGCTTCTTAAGGGGAGACCTTAGAACAGCTCCAGTGCCTAAAAGAGCTACAAGAAAGCTGGAGAGGGGCTTTGGACAAGGGCCTGTAGGGACAGGCCAAGGGGAATGGCTTTAACCTGCCAGAGGGGAGACTGAGATGAGCTCTTAGGCAGAAGCTCTTCCCTGTGAGGGTGCTGAGGCGCTGGCCCAGGGTGCCCAGAGAAGCTGTGGCTGCCCCATCCCTGGCAGTGTTCAAGGCCAGGTTGGACACAGGGACAAGATGCTCTTCTAGTCACAGCACATAAATTTGCTCCCAAAGAAACCATGCCTTAAACCAACCCATGAACTTCAGGGTCCAAGGATGTAATGGGGTGGGACAGAAAACTGAAAAAGGAGGTTTTTATTAAATGCCTTGAGATGTGAATTCACAAATATTTCAGCCTGGACTAAATTCCTTGTTAAGGACTAACCTCTTAAAGCAGCTACTTTCTGCAACATCTGCTGGGGAAGAGAGACTTGGGCACGGGAGCTGTAACTACCCTCTGCCTAGCTGGAGAGAGAAACAGATGGAGTCTCAGGGAAGATGTAGAACTGAAAATTGCTGTGATTTGGACCTCACTTGTAGTTCTTTAATTTCTCCCTAGAGAAAATTGTCAGATTGGAGCACAGGCATAACATATTTCTGCCTTTGTGTGTATGTGCCTTACTGAGTCAGAATCTGGCCTCCATCACTTCCTATGCTCCGGTGACCTCTCTGCTTGAACCTCCTCAGCTGTGAATAAGCTCAGTAATGTAACTTTGTGTGGTTTCACTTGAACAAGTAAATAAGTCTTGCTTTTCACATTTCTAATCACTAGGAAAAAAAAAGAGCAAAAGGCTGAATGAAACCAGAAACTGTGATTTTGGTTGCCAAGACTCTTGCATTTTCTCAACAACAGGGATGTGTCCTGCAAATTCAAATCTGGTAATACCATGTCAATACAGAGCGAGCTGTTTGATCTGGGCATGCTGTGTGCTTTAACTGGCCTTCAAGGAGTGTGTGTATGTGAAAATCACTCCAAAACTGATTTCAGATTAGGTTTTTAATAATAGAAATAAGCCTTATACAACAGTTTTCTTTGCTGCATATTAAGGGAGTTTGTCCATGTATTTTAATTGGTATGAAATGCTGAGAACCATGGACCTGGGTCACTGAGTGTGGATGGGTCTATGAGTGCAAGTGGTTCAGGGGACTTTAAAGGGAGTTAAACTGTGGTGATGTGGGATCTGGTCTTTGTGTTGGAAAAGAGGTCTAAGGAGTAGTTTGAGGAAGTGTGGTGTTCTAAGGCTCATTCTTCAGTCTGGGTGAGAACAGTTTGGATATTTGAGGGCCTGTTGGTAGGAAAATGTAGAGACCTCTAAGAATGATAGAATCTCAGCCTGGTTTTGGATTGAAGAGACCTTAAAGCTCCTCCAGCTCCAACCCCTGCCACGGGCAGGGACACCTTCCACTGGAGCAGCTTGCTCCAAGCCCCTGTGTCCAACCTGGCCTTGAACACTGCCAGGGATGGGGCAGCCACAGCTTCTCTGGGCACCCTGTGCCAGCGCCTCAGCACCCTCACAGGGAAGAGCTTCTTCCTGATACCTAGTCTTAATCTGAATCACTGGTAATGGCATATCCTTTCCAATGGCAACTGAGATTATTGACACAGCTACTTCAGTAAGAGGAGAGTATCTTCCTTGTGAGCTCTGCAGTTAATCTCCACAATTCTTGACATTCAAGGGAATTCAGATAAAGATTTGTACATTTTCCATTGCCTTCATCTTTGAAATAGTTTGTAACCCCTATTAATAAAGCTTGTTCTCTCCGTCTTCCCCCAAAACATTCTCCAAGTTGCTTTGCTTCCAAATGTGGAAGCATGGACTCAACTCTATTAAGAAAAGAAAACAAGAAGTAGACTAAGAGTCGAGATATATTGAGGAGCAATACAATGGTTCCTGTGCTGGGAGAGGAAGGAAATTGGGTGGTACGAAGTGTAGAATAACGGGTGAGTTAAGCAAATGTATTTTAGTAGGCAAATCATTTTCTGTCCTTATGAAGAAGCTTGGCATTGGGAGAAATATGATTTCCTGTAATCAAGGTGCTGGGAGTTGTTTGCCAACCACTAATGCCTTTAGGGAAATCTAGTAGCAAAGCATGTAAATGAAAGGGATATTAGCCGAGATTAGCTTCATTTTCTTTAGGGCAAACCCGTAAAGAGTTACAGCATTTCATATGCCCTCCTTCAGTTGGTTTAGTTATCTCCTGGCTGACTATTCCAAAAGTTTTGGGAATATGCTTTGACAATATCGGTGAAGCCAACCAGCAAAAATTTTATCTGTTGTGCTACAGAGAAATTTGTGTGGTAAGAAAGCTCATAAATGTTAAATAAGAGGAGTTTTTGGTCAATATGGCCACTGATATATCTCCTGTTAAGTGTGCCTGGAGTCCTGTATTTAGTGGAGCTTTTGCAGCTATTGCCAAACTTCAGCAAGTTTCAAGCACTTCCAATAATTATTACAGCAAAGTTTACAGCATATATATTTTCTTATTGACACGTTGAGCATATTTGCAATAGAACACATCCTTCAAGTGACAGGGTTATTGTAGCCCTTTTAGAGATGTGCCTCATCCCTGGAAGCGTTCACACACTGTGTAGATGAGGTCCTCAGTGCCATGGCTTAGTGGTGGCCTTGGCAGTGCTGAGGAACGGTTGAACGTGATGATCTTAAAGGTCTTTTCCAATCTAAATGATTCTATGATTCCATGATTCTGTCTTTGTAATCATCATAAGTTATTTGAAAAAATATTCTTAATAATTCTTCTTCTTTGGAATGAAGATTCCTCCTTGTGTTCCTTCCCATGCCATGGGCAGGTGAGGTGCCAGCATTATGTGAGCCATTGCATTGGCAGAACTCATGGCATCAATTGTTATGTAGGGGCCAAATTGATCCCAAATGATCCTGTGTGTTTAGTGGGAGGCACTGGAAGTTACATCAAGTTAATTCCTCTTGGTCTTTCTAGCCAAGCTCTGTGTGTGTGTAAGAGTGTGTGCATTCTATAGAGTCACATATTGCATTCTTAGAAATGAATCCACTTGAAGTTGCTCCTAACCCGCCTCTTGCATCAATGGAAATGGGTATTACAATTGCTGTGCTGAAACGTGCGCTCAAATGCATTGGGAGTTTGATACTATTTTTCAAAGTGCCAAATAGATAATGTCAGAACGTTTCTGAAATGGGGTACTAACATCAAGATATACTGCACCAATCAGCTAACATCAGGCAAAGTACAGTGTAAAACTGTGGATGTAGGAGACTACGGCAGAATTTCCATTTTCATTCCCTATGTCAACAGCTTTGTAACTTACCTAGTAGATTGTTTTATGTTTTCCAGACATATTCTCAGTAGACTACAAACACTACATTCAGCTCAGCCTTCAGAACCCAAAGAATTAGATATGCCCTAGTTTATGAAATGGATGTTTATGAAAGTATCCTTTGTTTGAATTGCTCAAAAACCCAACATGAATTCAAACTTTGACAGCGTAAGCAGAAAATAAGAGGGCCATAGTGATCTCCCAAATGTAGCCTTAACTATTGAGGCTCTCATATTGAAAATGCAATTTTCTGTCTAGATGTTTATGAATGTCTTCAAATTCCCTTTCATAATAGCCCCTTTTTGACAGGCCTTTTTCAACTCTGAAATATGAGAAGAAAGGTTGCTGCAGAATGTAGTATATACCATTATAGGAGGTACACCTCTGTCCCTCAAGCCAACAGCACTCTTTTGGAAGTCAGCGATGATATATGCATGTGTAGGAGGTTGCAGAGCCCAAGATCCATTGCAGGGAAGCAGGATTCTTTTACTCTATCACTCTCAAGTTCAGATGCTAAAATACAGTGTGACACTTTAGGGAGGGAGGCTGTCTATGTAAAATGTATGAATTCTGTCTGATTTTATAAACCCTGTGTATACCTGCAGCCCTGTCTAATCTTCAGAGTGCTAGCAAACCTCATCACATTGCCGCTGAAGAACAGTCCAAACTGCTAATATTGAGTTACTCACTACAGGTAAAATGTGTCTGCTTTGGTATGGAGAGTATCTACATTAAAGCAGTCCAGTTCCCCTGAATCATCTGAGTGCATTAGCATTAGTGTAGCAGTGCAGTCAACACAACAGAAATGAGCACACAGCAGGAAAGTAGGTGCAAACCATAGACTGGTTCTACCTGTTGTTACTCCTGTTTTCACACTGTCCTTGTGCTGTGGTGAAAATCTGATGACAAGTCATTGTGTTCTTGGGCAGCTGAAGGAAAGCATAGAGTCCCTTAGGAGCTTGAGCCTGGGGTGTGAACCTTGGTACCCAGGTGGAACTGCCTGGTCCCAACCAGCCAAGGGCCGAAGCTTGAAACCCATATGACTGCCAGAGGGGAGCCTTCAAGGGAAATCTGATGAGTGTTGGGATATTTTTTATATATATATATATATGAGATGTTGGATTCTATGATTTGGAGGTTGCATTACATGCATTTTTTCCTAAGAGCTCATCTCAGTCTCCCCTCGGGCAGGTTAAAGCCATTCCCCTTGTCCTGTCCCTACAGGCCCTTGTCCAAAGCCCTCTCCAGGTTTCTTATAGCCCCTTTAGGCACTGGAGCTGCTCTACTGTTTTAGGGGAATCCTGATTTGAAGTTGTAGCAGAAATACTTGGTATAAAGCTCTGGTGCCATCCAGCATCATCGTGTTCTCCAGGATTGCTCTTTGCTGCTGCAGCCTTCCTATCAGATGTGCTAGTGAGACTCTCCCTGCCTTTTTCTCTGTTCTCTTGATCACTCATTACTGCCTTCTTTTTGTTTTCTGTCTTTTGGGGGCATCTTTTTCTCCAACATGCTTTGGACAGGTCTCCATTTAATGTTCAGTTCTGCTCATAATCACCATGTTGAAAAAAGAGCTGGAAAATAAGCAACTTCATTGTCCAATCACAGCATTCATTGTAGTGATAATAAAATGTGTATTTTCGTTGTTGTGGTTTTGGAGTGGAGGAAAAGAGACAAGGAATTGCTGTGCTGACAAGTCAGAGAAGTGGTTAATGATGTCCTAGTTAAGGATGTAAATGTACTGCTCGTAGCAGGACAGCTTAGCAGGACAGACTAGTAACTCTATACATGCTTCTCTAAGGAAAGCAATACTTAAATGGTTTTTCTCTGTGAGACTGGAAAGGCAAAGGGAAAGGCAGGAAGAAATGCAGCTCCTTGCCAAGTAGTGCTACCAAACAGAGGCAGGAGCCCTGTTCAGCTGCACTGATGTACCTTCCACTAGAGCAGGTTGCTCCAAGCCCCTGTGTCCAACCTGGCCTTGAACACTGCTAGGGATGGGGCAGACACACCTTCTCTGGGCATCCTGTGCCATCGCCTCAGCACCCTCACAGGGAAGAGCTTCATATCTAACCTGAACTTGCCCTGTTTCAGTTTGAACCCATTACCCCCTTTCCTATCAGTGCAGTCCCTGATGAAGAGCAGGCACATCTATTCCGTGTTAGCTAAGTCAGTTTAATCAGAGACATTAAAATGCCAGCTGACCTGCAACAGGAGAAAATAAAATTGTTTGTGACATTAAGCACTTTAACATGAAATAATTCAAGTTAACCTGGAGCAAACTTTAAGCGTAAGCAAGTCCCTAGATGGGGAAGGTGGAAACGCACACGCTGGAAAGGTCAGGCATCTGTTGAAGCCTCCGTGTGCTCCCAGTTCTGATAACACCGAGGTGGAGGCAAAGGCAACTCCCGAGCAAGCCTGAGGAACAGGGAAGGCGGTGAGCTAGTCAAAAGAGAGGTAACATTTATATTCCAATACTGCTGTAAGGATCCAGGAAGCAGAAGGAGCTGAGGAGCAACTTCTCTATTTGCACATCTCTCAGGATGCTTCCTTCAGATCACTGCCACCCCCTGCCTGTTTTTAGCTTTAACTGGCCTTTCTAGAAGTGCAAGAAGAAAATCAGCATAGTTTAATTCAGTGTAACAGCTAAATAGTGTTATACTGAGCTTGAACACAGAGATCCTTTTGATTAGTATATTGTTCCAATGCTGGACAAATACAAATGTTTCTCTTGAGTCCAAGGATATTTTTAATGCTGCTTGTTAGCTGTTGTTTTCTGTTGCTTGCAGCTCAGAATGCATCCTTCCCAGAATCCTGAAGCTTATTCTTTTTCATTTTTTTAAGGGTATCCTGTCAGGTTTTAAATACAAGCTTTTCATGTTGCCAGGGAATCGCTTTGATCTGCAGATGAGAACTGATGAGGTGCAGCTTCCTTGTTGCTGAACGTTGCCAAGAGTTCCAAGTGCATCTGCGATCGAGCCTGTCACATTCCCAAAATCAGGAAAATAAGATTCCTGACGAGGCTTTTCGAAGCCAACTTTTCCCGTTGTCCATAAAGCAAAAAGCCCAGAACAAGGCATCTATGTTTTAGCAGCATAAAGGTGAATGAAGTAAATAGGAACACTTTGATTAACATGTTCCTTGTTTTATTTATGTAGTAATAGCTGCAAGGAAAGTTATATTCCTGTTTCTCTGTACCACATCTTCATGGGGCAAGGGAGCTGCTTCCCCCATGAAGAATAGCTCAGAGATGCACATATTGCCCTTACAGGGGTCTTAAAATTCCTGTCCTGATAAGCACGGTGCATAGTGATGCTGTAGGATGGTAAACTAGTCCCAGATGGACTGGGGGAGGTCTCCAGCCCATTGCTCTGCCCCAGGCAGGACCAGCTCCAGGGTTGGACCCGGCTGCTCAGATCTTCATTCCATTTGGTGTTGGACCCTCCAAGGATGGGGACAGCCCATCCTCCCCAGGAAGCCCATCTTGAATCCTCTGCCCTCCTGGGGAGAAAGTTCCTTCTGAAGACCTAGTGCTTTGGGTGCCTCTTGATGCCTGAACTCAGGAAACACACATCCCTTTAGGGGAAGTAGGCTTTTTAGTTAATTCATATCAAATCGTTTGGTTAATTTATATCAGATTAGTCCTAGGGAAGGTTGGACGAGGCTTGGAGCAACCTGCTCTAGTGGAAGGTGTCCCTGCCCATTGCAGGGGGTTGGAACTCGATGAGCATTATGCTCCTTTCCAACCGAAACTGGTCTGGGATTCTGTGATTCTATGGAACTACGTAGTGCCTGGTTGGAGAAGGTATCCTAACATTAGTTTCCAAAACACCATAGCTCCTTCAGATTTGGAAGAGCCATACTTTTAGTTTAGCTGCTGCTTGAATTCAATAGCTTGTTTCAGGGTATAATAAATAAAACACCATTCACACCGTGGATCAGCATCCTCATTCTGGCCAGATCTGAAGCCTTTTCCCAAGGCCAAATACAATTAAAGCCAGGCAGAACTTGGCCTGAGTGAGCAGTTCAGCATCTGAGCTGTGCATTTGACTTTTCTGCACTTTTGTGATTTTTATGCAGTAGTAAAAGTCTTTCTCCTGCTGGTGATTTTACATTGTTCTGGATAGTGAATTCCTCGCAGTAAAGGCTTAACCTCTTGAAGCTTAATTGTATATAGGGTGCTGTCCAAAGAACTTAATTCTTACTGGGATAACAAGTTTAAAAATATATATTTTTTAAAGCACATCCATGACATTTTTGTTAACCTGGTGATCTGGCAGTAACAGGGAAGGATGAAAAGCAAAGAACAGGCTGAGATCTAATCTGACCCAACTCATTGATTCACTCCCTGACCTTGGGTAAGCCTTTTGACCTGCCTGTGCCTCAGTCAACTCAGCTGGAAAATTGGGTAAAGAGCAGATCCTGTTAGAAAACCATCTTCAATTTAAACAGAGATTTCCCGGAGACCCCCAAAAAGAGAGAGCGTGGTCGTTTTGTACAGACAGAATTGATTGAGGGCTGCACAAGAATAACATCCTGAGCGGTGGGATACCACGGATGACATCTCATTCGTCGTGCGATGGCTGGGTGGTCTCTGTGTCCACTTTTCATTTGTCCAGGGCTATGTTTTCCCTCTCACAGCGTTAATCTGGCCCTGTTTGTCCTCTATAGGAATGTGGTTTAAATATTACACGAGTCTAAGAAGGTGCTGGGCAGTAATTACTGTTCCTGTTTGGTTCAGAGACAATGAATTAAATTATTATCCCCTAGATTTATCATGACCTAAAGTAGCATCACATGCTGCTGTATCCATAAAACAGACAAATGGAACCAAGTCTTTATGCAAGATTCACAGCAATGCTTTAATCAGGTACTGGAACAGGCTGCCCAGGGCAGGGCTGCAGTCACTGTCCCTGCAAGTGTTCGCACACCGTGGAGACGAGGCCCTCAGTGCCATGGGTTAGGGGTGGCCTTGGCAGTGCTGGGAACGGTTGGACTGGATGAGCTTAAAGGTTTTTTCCAACCTCATTGATTTTATGATTCTTTCCAGCGTGCCCCTGCTCTCCAAGCCAGGTTTGATGCCATCAGTGTGTCACCAGCAGTGCCCATAAGTACCAAGAGGAAGATGCAGGTTGCAATAGTATTAATGCTCAGCGCATGACCCGTTTGCTCTGAGGGTGCATGAGGTGTGCCTGCAACTGGGAGCATGGGGTGGGCTTTGTGTCCATAGAATCATGGACTGGTTTGGGCTGGAAGGGAGCCTAAAGCTCATCCAGTTCCAGCCCCTGCCACAGGCAGGGACACCTTCCACTAGAGCAGCTTGCTCCAAGCCCCTGTGTCCAAGCTGGCCTTGAGCACTGCCAGGGATGGGGCAGCCACAGCTCCTCTGAAATTCCTTATCTCCAACCTGAACTTCCCCTGTTCCAGTTTGAACCCATCACCCCTTGTCCCATCACTCCAGTCCCTGATGAAGAGTCCCTCCCCAGCATCCTTGTAGCCCCCTTCAGACGCTGGAAGCTGTTCTGAGGTCTCCACGCAGCTTCTCTTCTCCAGGCTGAACAGCCCCAACTTTCTCAGCCTGGCTCCATACAGGAGGTGCTCCAGCCCCTGATCATCCTCGTGGCCTCCTCTAGACTTGCTCCAACAGCTCCATGTCCGCCTTATGTTGAGGACACCAGTGCTGCACACAGTGGTCCAAGTCCTCAATGGGATCTCTTCATCCAGAGCCACTGCTGCTGCAGCATCCCTGAGGTGCAACTGGGAGATACTGAAATTCCATGGAGGCAGCCAAGGGCATTGCCACGGCATGTGGATAACCACATGGAATTGGCAGCAGGCGACCGGCCGCATGCACACAGCTCCCTGCTCTCACGCATTTGGCACTGTTTGTGTTGGGCAAAGGCCAGCTTCTCTTTGCTTGTGCCAGCATGTTTAAACTATCCTGGACTTACTAATCTATTCTCCATGACCCACACTGGAAAAATGACCGTTTCCTTTTCCCAATTCCCACATCTGCTATTTGTTTTCCTCTCTTTGCCTTCCCGAGATTTGGGAAGGAGTTCAGGAATGCGAAGCACTATTCAAACCTAAGCTGACCTCAGATACTGAGTGGCATTTATCTGGCAGTGCTCGTAGGTAAATAGTTAAGGGGAAATGGGCATGTTTCTTCACTCTCACATGCATGTTTCTAGATGTTCCCAAATTAAAGGAAGCCCTTGATTTTGTTCTAAAATCCTAACTCGCTGTATGGCAAGAGTAGGAGGGACCTGGTATTTCCAATGGAAACAAGTAAATCCTGCTCTGCCACCTAATTGGCTCTGTCATTATCCTTCCGTGAACTATCCTAAATTTTAACATTAATATTAGGTGCAAACACCTAAGAAAAAAAAAATCACTTCCAGGAGTCCAAATGAAATTACTGTGTGGGAATGACATTTATGCTGGAATAAAATCATCACTGTGCCTCAGAGAACATAATAAATCTCTGTATTTTGCATTAAGAAAGAAATTCCCTGGTACTGCTCGCTTTCAAAGCGCAGGCACAGAAAACCAAAATGAAATTTCACTTGAAAATATTCCATTTTCTGAATGGAACATTCCAGAAACATATGTTTCATTTAGAAGAGCCGGGAAATCTGCAAAGCAGGGAGGACAAATACAGTTCAGGAGCAAAACTCAGTCAAAATTTGCAGAATGACACAAAATGACATCTTGGGAGAGATAAACTTGTTAGGAAAGATTAAAGGGTGATTTAACCAGAGTTCCTATCCACAGCGATGCTAATATGCCTTTTCTTAATGACACAGTGGAAGTTTGGTGTCAAAATAGAAACTGGAGGCTAAAAATGGGATCTAGGTCTTCTGCTGTGTATTCCTCTGGGCTTATGAGACTGAGCAGAAGTACAGGAATTGCCCACAAATATTTGGTGGGGTTTATATCAAGAGCCTAAAATAGATGCGTACTTATGGAATTAAGGGGGAAGGGATTTTAAAAGAGCTGATTAAACTCACTGCAATGCTGCTTCTTAGATTAATGGCCAAGAATGAGGAGCTGAATTTTTCTGACTGTTGATACACGTGTTCCTACTAGTAATGAGGATTTCATGCTAGGAATTAGCTGAATAGCAATGAGTGTGAGCAAGGAATCATGGAAGGGTTTAGTTGGAAAGGACCTCAAAGCTCATTCAGCTCCAACCCCTGCCACGGGCAGGGACCCCTTCCACTGGAGCAGCTTGCTCCAAGCCCCTGTGTCCAACCTGGCCTTGAACACTGCCAGGGATGGGGCAGCCACAGCTTCTCTGGGCACCCTGGGCCAGCGCCTCAGCACCCTCACAGGGAAGAGCTTCTGCCTAAGAGCTCAGCTCAGTCTCCCCTCGGGCAGGTTCAAGCCATTCCCCTTGTCCTGTCCCTACAGGCCCTTGTCCCAAGCCCCTCTCCAGGTTTCCTGCAGCCCCTTTAGGCACTGGAGCTGCTCTCAGGTCTCCCCTTCAGGAGCCTTCTCTTCTCCAGGCTGCCCCAGCCCAGCTCTCTCAGCCTGGCTCCGGAGCAGAGCTGCTCCAGCCCCTGAAGCATCTCCATGGCCTCCTCTGGACTTGCTTGAGCAGGTCCACATCCTGGAGGCTTGCATGCAGCATGCTTAGGTTTGCTATAGCTGGTAATGGGTGAAACCTCCCACCCTGTCTTCTCCTCTGAGGTGGTGTGTGCGTCATTAGACAGTCCTGAAAACTTTTGGTTATTCATATATAATCTGCTGTTATCACTCCTGTGTTCCTTTTGCTTTTCCTTCTGGCTTTCACCATGGAGTACCTTTGTTTAAGATTATTTTTCCCTAGATATATTAAGTTGCATTTTTTCAAGTTGAATACCATTTGTCACCATTCAGTAGGAGACTGTGCATTGTGCTTTGAAATACCCTCTGATCACTGAGGCCATTGACTCTGGCTATTGTAGAAACAGAAGTCAGAGATGAAAAGTGCTATTAGGTCATCCAGCCCATCTCCTTGCCAGCAGCCCATGGATGGAACTGGCACTTGCCATGATGACAGCCTGTATCCGAAGGGAGCTGTGATGGTATCTTTGGGCAGCTCTTTTTGGGTCCAAGCTCACTATTTGCTCTCACAAGCAGATAAGGTTCTCTTTCATGTCCATGAGCCATCAGAAAAGGAAAACCCAACGCGCTGGTGGAATAACTCCACCATTGTTACTGGATGACCCTGCACAGTATCAAAAGATACTGCATGTCTGGGCATCAAAGAACGGTAACGGTGACAACAGAGACTCTATTTTCATGCCCTCGGTGTAGCGTCCTTTCAGCAAAGCACCACGACAGTGCAAAAGTGGAACAAAGAACATAGTTTTGGCATAACTTTTAAATATGGAACCACTTTGTGCAGAAAGAAAGGCGGGAATCTAATTTAGAAAGTGATCAAAAATGCATCCTTGTGGTAGAACCTTAACACAAATAGCCCAGCTGAGGGCATAATCCTTTTCTTAGTGAATTCAGTGGCAGAGCTGCCTTTGATTTCAACAGGCGTGAATTACAGACCAGGAGAAGAACAGGGTTATTTGTAATTGTAATTGCATGGTTTGCAGTGGCAGAGGTGCAGCGTGGAGGGAAGGTGTGCATCCCAATGCCTGCAGTTTCTTCCTGTCTCTAGTCACTGTGACTATCCAATGTCTGTAATACTTTCTTTCCCCCTGCTGGGATGCTGTCCATGTTAACAGCACCACGATTGCAGGAGGGAAAGGCCTGGTTGATGTTCAGTTAGATTAAAACCAGGGATTTTTAGGTTTTTAATGCTTTTCTTCTTTTTGACGTGAGGGTGGGCTTTTGTTTCTTTAAAAATATGGCATGAGATTCATCACAGTAAGAGTGTCCCTTTTTAAGCTGAACAAAGGGGATATAGAGAAAGCAAGTAAGTCTTTTTGAGTGACTACAATGAAGCATAAAGAGGGAAAAAGGAGGAAAAGCAATTTAAATGCTTTAGTCTCCTTTCTGTGTTTAGGTGAAACCTTCACACTGTGTGTCTTCCAGTTAAGTGAGGAGGGAACAGTAGCATAAAAGCATTTTTTGTTAGAGAAGCAATTAATTGATCGTATGTTGTTTCTTCAGCAATTATGTGATATTCCCCTGTTAATCCACTCAGAATTTGGGTGTCAGTGTAAACATGCAACATCCCTCCCATTTTCAGCATGAGGTCCTTCTCCTGGGGACCTGCAGCTTGCTTTGGCCAAGGCTTTCCAGGAGCCTTTGCCATTTCAGGGATGCCAAATAACTGAAGACAGGAGACTTTTCCATAATTAAACCCTGTGCAAAATAAAGGGAGATCTTCATCACACTCTTTGTATTCATATAAAATCTGTTGCCATGGGAGCTAGCATTGAATAGCTAGGTAGACAAAATCAGTAACGTTACATTACGTTTGCCCTGTAGCCACTGGAGGGTCCCTTAAAATAAAGTCGCCTTTTATCTTTGCTTTCTGAATAAACATAAAACTAGATTTTTAGTGCAAAATCCTGATTTCAAGGTTATTGATGCTGGGCTAAATTAATACAGTCTCTGCGATAGCATACAAAATCCCCAGCAAAGCCAGGGATACTCCTGTCTTTTGATAGCTTGACATTTGTTTTTCATAATGAACTTAAAGGTCACCAGCTACAGATGAATCAGGATACCTGCTTGAGTTTACATTTACATGCATTTTATTTTATTCCCATGTGCACTTTTTATGAGATCCATCACTGGAATAAAACTGTAGCGCTCTCTTATTATCCGGGTTTGATAGGCTAGAAGAGTTATCAACTTGCTGCCTTTAAGAACAGATGAGTTGTCTCCTGCGCATCGCGGTGCCGCTGCTATTCAATGTGGTGTGGTTCCAGAAGAGTCTGCTTTCTTTACAGCTTGACCTGAGCATCACCGTTAATTTCGGCTGTAAATATAATGTTGAGAAGCATTTTTCTGTTCCTAATCTTTAACTCTCTCTGTGTTTTCCCATCCTGCTCAATCCCTGAAACATTGCGCTGTCAAACTTGGCGAAGAACAGTTTGTATGTATTGATGCTTGTTTAATTCTCACTTTATTTCCACACATGAAGATGCAATTAATCAAAACACAGGGTTTGGAACTTCCAGAGATTCAAAAATGCCTCATTCAGACTTAGAATGAATGTGTCCCGTGTCTTGTGCATATGAATTTTGGGGTTTGCTCTGACTAGCGAGTGACCTGTATCGCTGCACAGGGTTTTGAAACCAAATAACATGTTATACTTTGACCAAAATACCTGTGGAGCTGCAGAGCATGATGCATTCATTTTCCTTGATTTTGTAGTGAGGGAAAAGGCTAGCATGAATAATTCAAAAATAATGCTGAGACTGTTACGATTTAGTACTGGAGAGGTCATCACAGTTGGGAGAATGAGCTAGGAGACTATTACTATTCCACGATCTTTGAATCTCAAGGTGACATCATTATTATTTCTCTATATCTATAATGTGGTGCTGCAACCAACTTATTGCAGTGTTTCTCATGTAGGGTAGAAAGATCAATTACATACAGACCTCAAAATGTGAACTATAAGCATAGTGTCCAATAAAACTGTCATTAACAGTCACCACAATTTTAACTGTAGGCTTCCAGGTCAAGCTGTTTTAAAACTGATAACTGACATTGTAAGGTTGAATAAAGAGCACCTGTTCCAAAGGGAACAATTCTTTACCTAAATAAGTTTTTATTAACAAAGTTGCTAATTCAGTTTGCATTGGGCGTTTATCTCATTGATTTGGGGATGCGCGTTCACAGACAATGCTGGCAAAAAAGAAAGTCAAATCCTAAGTTTTCCACATGATCAGCATCAACAGCAGTATTGATAAATGCATCCCTGTGCAATTTGGTTTGATTTCTTCCTGTCTTTGATGAGAAACTGAAAGATATTACCCAAATGGAAGTTATACTGTGATGGTGCTTGTTGTCTACTTTAACTATTGCCTCCCCTTTCTGTGTGCCGTTAACTCACCAGCGTGCCCATGGAAGTGTGCCTTATCCAAAACAAACAAGTCACGAATATTCCCCAGTAATGTGTGCCAGGAAACAGCCCTTAGGACTTGAGCGGCGCCTCTCCATTGGGTGAGCGCCGCCTTATGTGCTTAATTAAACATCCATTTCCCTTGGAGAATATTCCCCAAGACTGTAACTCTTCCAATAAACCCTTTTCCTACTTGTTTTGTTTTCTTCTTGTATTTTTGGATGAGTTTAAAAGGTGTAAGGCAGCTTTCATGAGGAAATTACAGAGGGAAACAGGTTGGTGAATACCTGGTCTGGACACCAGGATGCTTTGACGTAAGTAGTGCTCCAATGTCTGACAAAATATGCTGCAACTCTTTGAGACAATGATTTCCTCTTCTTTTTTTTTCTAAAGGAACGAGCTACTCTCCTCCTCTCTTAGTTCTTTTCCCATTTTTCTCACAGGATTTAGGCTCACAACATCAGGTAAGCGCCTTGCTGCTGGATAGCCGGGAGCAAAGGCAGTGCAGGGGGAGGAGCATGCTGGGGCTGTTTGTGCCCAGCTGGGGGTTCCCATAGCCCCTGCCCTTCTCACCCGGTGCCTCTCTCCCTTACTTTGCCTGTTTATTGCCCCTTGGCTGCTTTAGCAGCCTAAGAGCCGTGATCTGCAGCCAGGCACACACGGAATGTGTTACTACTGCTAGGGCAGCTCCAGCAGCTCACATCCTGGTGAAGCAGTTCTTCCCTGTGAGGGTGCTGAGGCGCTGGCCCAGGGTGCCCAGAGAAGCTGTGGCTGCCCCATCCCTGGCAGTGCTCAAGGCCAGGTTGGACACAGGGGCTTGGAGCAAGCTGCTCCAGTGGAAGGTGTCCCTGCCCGTGGCAGGGGTTGGAACTGAATGAGCTTAATGGTGCGATGATGTTCACCCTCCACAATTAACCAGCTGGGTCAGTGCTGCGTGGCCTGATGTGTTATCCTGACGTTTAGCTTGGGAGCATCAGCAGATGTGAGCATCATCACTAACAGTCGTAGTCTTCTTGTTGGCTACCTGAGAATTGGAGAAAGAGCTGGGGATCAGAGAAAGAAAGAGATTTTATGGCAAAAGTATTGAGAACCCTGGAGACCTGTGCTTACTTCTGCCTTTATCACAGACTTCCTTGCTTTGGGGGCACGACTCAATGAGAGCTACATTTACTGTTAGATTTATGTTCAGGTACTGTAGTGGTGGAGCTACAAAATTAGTTGTGTGATCCCAATAGCCAGCAGCAGTAAAGGCAGGAAGGGCAGTCTTACAACTGATCACAGTTTAGGGAGGCTGCAGGTCAGGAATCAATTCAAATGGCTTATCTGCTCTAGTAGTTCCAAACTTAATATTGCTCTAATTTGTGTTATAACAAGTCTAGGAAAAGTTTTGCTACCAGTTATGCCTTTTAGATGACCTGAGGATTTCATTTGGGGTATACATACACTGTGCATAGTGATAAATTTTATATGGAAATGCAACGTGGCTATAGGTGATTGTGGTTGAAATTTAAAAATCATAATGACAATTCAATATTGTTGACAAAATGGTGGTTTTGCAGAACCAAGTAAGGAGGAAATCACTTTTTTTGCCAAAGAGCTTGGATTTCATAACGTGTTTTGAAACAGCACTGCAGTCCTTTTGGAAGAGGAGGAGCAACGGTGCTGTATCTCCCAATCAACAAACACTAAGCCAAACATTTGAATGGATTCTTTGCTCATCCCTGTCCGAAGAACATTCCATCAATTAATAATGGATTTTGTAAAAAGTGTTGAAAAACTACAACAATGGGAAAAAGGTCCCTTAGCATATTCCATTACATATGACATGAAAGGTGGTGTGGCCAGTGCCCAGTGAAGGATGTTATCCTGTTATTCAACTAGAACAGAAGAAAAAGGTGGCAAAAAACCCCAGCTAAAGAGAGTCATTAAACCTGTTTATCGTTAAGTAAAACGTACAAGCTTGCTCATAAGGCAGGAATGCAAAGTGTACCATTCAAGGAAATGTAAACCTAACTGCAACTATTTCATTTCATGTGAGGTTTGTGTTAGCTCTCCTATTAAATTTAATGGGTTGCCTCATGAGAAGCAGCTCATTAACATGAATATGAAGAGCATGTTTCAACCTGCAAACTAAAGAACACCAAGATGTGTGATGTTTATTTTCCTTGGCTTTTGAAAAGTAGGAACTGATGCAGTAGAAATAGCCAGAGTCTGGGGATAAAACACTGAGGTGGGCATCAGGAGGCCGCGTTTCTCATGCCACTTGGTGTCACATGCTTCCGAAGTGAACCTGAGCAAATCAGTTAACTGCTGTTTACTTTGGTTACTGACTTGGGTTAAATCAACCACCAGTGTAATGCTTTACTTATTGTGTGGCTAAAGAAGTATTAATAGTTATACTGGTTTAGATGAACATCATGGACTGCATGGAGTGATGGGTAGTGCTGCAGTGGTGGTCCAGGGTTTGGATTTGAGAAGATCGACGGCTGCCTTGGTGCACCAGAGGCTACCTCTCAGCTGGGCTGATCATAAAGTCACAGACTGGTTTGGGTTGGAAGAAACCTTAAAGCTCCTCCAGTTCCAGCCAAGGGGGTTGAAATTCTGTGATTTTATGATTCTATTTTATTGCCATCACAGAACCTTTGTACTTCCTGATGGATGGGAGCATCAGGGGCTAGGGTAACTGCAGCGCTGTCCTTGACCATGTCTGGAGTATGGTGTCCAACGGACCACTGTTGGAACAGGCTTACCTTGCTGTGTGGTAGCAGTGGTGTGGAGCAGACTAAAGGCCAAAATGGAAAACATCCATAATAAAAATAATCAAGTTCATTATAGGGTCTGAGACCATAAAAAATCTAATAGTTTTAGTAATAAAACTATTTGGATAATAGTAATAAAATCTTTTGGAGGTAACTCATAGAAAGACTTAGTAAGACCTGCACCCTGATCCTCAACTTGTGCAAGGAAAAAGGAAGAAGCATCCTACTGTTTTTCTCTTTGTTACAGTTCTGTGCCATTGCGCATACTCAGGAGACCCCTTTATTCCACATTGAAAATAGTCCATGAAAATCTGTATTGACGTAATAGCTTATTAGGCTACAAGCAAAATATTCCCAGAACTAATTTTTAATTAATATAGTTCACTGAAAACTTATAAAAGATTCATACATAATATGATAAAAGAAATAAACATCCTCAATACCATGTTAAGTTTCTTTTCTTTGTAAAACATTGGGTTTTTCCTCTGCTACCAGCACAGTAAAACCTCCTCTTACAAAGTTGGCTTATGCTTGTCTTTGGCAGCTCTGTCAAATGTGATACTTTCTGATACATAAAATGGTGTTATTAATCCAGAGTCATCTTCTGTCACCTTTTCTCACTTTTGGAACTGCTTTTTGTAAACAGCTCTGTATTTTCAGCCCGGACTTCTCTTGGAGTTTGTCACTGTCCCTCCATGAGGCTGCTCCTGAGCTGATGGAGGCTACTAGAAATCATCTCACTGACCTACGCAGTTTGTGTCGGTTATGAGGTGATTAAAAGTGGCAAGATTTGACAAGGATTCATAGAATCCCAGCCTGGTTTGGGTTGGACGGGACCTTAAAGCTCATCCAGCTCCAACCCCTGCCACGGGCAGGGACACCTTCCACTGGAGCAGCTTGCTCCAAGCCCCTGTGTCCAACCTGGCCTTGAACACTGCCAGGGATGGGGCAGCCACAGCTTCTCTGGGCACCCTGTGCCAGCGCCTCAGCACCCTCCCAGGGAAGAGCTTCTGCCTCAGAGCTCATCTCAGTCTCCCCTCTGCAGGTTAAAGCCATTCCCCTTGGCCTGTCCCTACTTGCTCCTACAAAAAGCCCTTGCAGCATCTTCATAGTCTTCCTGTCATCTAGTCTCATCTTCCTGCAGTCACAGCAGAATGCACGCTCGTCACAGTAAGTTCCCTCTGTGGGCAGTGAGGTGACATTGGCATCTCCAGAGGTGCCTTTTGGCCACGTTTCTGGTAAAGGAAGCTGCGTGCCACAATTGCCGAGGCGGAAAGCCATGCTGAAAGTGCCTTCAACCAGGTGTCTCTCGGGGGACGATGAGTTGATCCCAATTGCAGATCTTTACAACCAGGGCTCTTCCCAGAAGGCACAGGGGGAGGTCCTCCGAGAAAGGTGAAGGTCTCTCTTGAGTTTTTCCAGCAAGGGTGACCTTCTGTGACCTGCTGGGCACAAAATACTTGGATATTGCCCTAAGGAAAGCAGCTGTTCAATGGGTGGTATGAGATAGCCAATGTCGTGCTGCTCTGAGAAGCCCTTTCCTCCCTGCCTTCCCTCCCCCAGACGCAGATCATGTGTTTCATTTGGGGTGAGCTCTCTTTATTCCGAGCTGTGCATGATTCCTGTTTGCATCAGAGGTTCCCACTGCAGAATCGCAGGCAAAAGATAATCTGGGAAAGCTGGATAATAACAACTGGAGGCTTTTGGTTGCCGGTCAGGAGGGATGGGGCCTCCTGGGTGTGACTGGCCGCAGCTGAGGCATTCAGTCATGGGGTGGAGGCTTCACGACTTCATCCTTCCTCGGTTTGGCAAGGACGGGAGAGGAATTAAACTGGAAGGCTGACAACCTGGATTCACATTTCCTGAGCCCTTCTTCCTGGTAGCTGCCGTTCTCTCTGCAGTAGCCGCAGACAAAGGCTGTGTCGTGTTCCTCCTGAGGCGAGAACAATTGAAGATGCAGCTATAAACAAACTTGGTTGTGATTGCCCAAAGCAGAGACGTTGATGTTCCTGCTGAAGCTACATCTAAACTTTAGCAACAGGAACAACACTGGTCCAAGTGATGCTCCCAAGGGTCAAGAGGGGACTTGGAGACTGAGCAGCCGCTGCCCTCTGCTGCACTTAGGGGCCAGAGGTTCTGCTGGTGGGCAGCGGAAGGAAGAAGAGCAGGGGGTTATGGTTTTGGGACTGTTAGCGGGAAGGCTTGGGAGGGATGCCTGAATTACAGCTGGTAGAGCAGCCCCAATGCTATCTGAGAGGTCTCTTGCCTCTTGCAGAGGCATCCCCAGGTGCCAGGGTTCCTCCCTGTATGTGTTTAAAAAGTGATGCTGTGCCGTTGCTGAAATCACTGAACTCTGTGTCTGAGAAATGATGAGCATTTCACTGGAGAAGATCTGATTCATTAAAAACTCCTTGGTGGACTCTTGTAAGTGGGTGCTTAGAATATCCATCTACCATAGACCTGTGCCACTGTCCTGCTCCTTACACTAACAGCATTCCCACTAAAAGAGTAATGTGAGTGTATTGGCCATCTCCTGGAAGATCTCTCCTAATTAATCCAATTGAGTCTTTTAGTCTAAGTCGGGATAACACTATGTATTTAATAGGATTTAGTCCTGTGAATTCTTGATATCCGTAGCTCCAATGGAGCTTTAATATACTCAGCGTTTTTCAGGATTAGGTCTTAAGGGCTTGATCCAAAAACATTTAAAATCAATAGGTGTTTTCCTTTGACTTCAGTGAGCTTTGGTTCAGCCTGTAAATATCAGTCAATACTTTCTGATCCGAGTACAAAAAAAATACTGTGAAATCATATTTCCAAACCTCTTATTGCTTACTTTACACTGCAGAACTTCTTGAACTCTATGAGGATTTGAATAGGGAAATATTAACCAAAACAATAATGATATTGTTAGTTGGAGTTTTAGCTTTTGAATTCAATAAAAAGTACCACTGGGGTATTCTTTAATGTTATAGAAGGAGAATGATTAATTTAAGGTTCAGGTGCAAGACAAGGTCAGGAAAGAATTGTTACTGTATACAGTGAGCATTTCAAGATGAATTTGTACTTTGAAGTATCATTTTATGATGCATGTTGTGTTTGGTTATCAGGGGAAGTATGATGGGTGACATACGAGTGATCACAGTGTTTTGGTGCAATGTTCTGTGATGGGCTTTTCATAAAAATTAGCTGACAATGTCATGAGTATACAAGTAAATTTATAGCTTTCATACTGGACGGCCATTCCCAGAGCTATTCCCAATCACTTGGGCTTTTTATTAAGTTTATTGTTCCTTTATTGTTCAGCTGAGTGTAAGCAGCGAGATTACAAATAAATGTAAGGTGCAGCGGGTCTGAAGTCAGGCTTGCAGAATTAGTGAAGACGCAGGCGGGGGACAGCAGGAATTAATTTGGATCATTGGCGATATGAAAGACCACGTCCTGACGTGTCTTGTCAAATGCACTCGCGATCCGAGGCTCCTGCCACAGCCAAAGTGTCAGCTGTGCTTCCAACATCCCAGCCTCGCTTTTTCCCTTTCTGGCTTATTTTTATTGCCTGCTTCACTCTCTCCCATCTTCGTTCTTACTCCGGCGCTTGCTTGCAGCATAACAGGACCAACAAGTGAAGGGCGATGAAGTTTCTCATTTCAGTCTCATTCTCATAATGTCGCCAGCGTGAAACCCTCAGCATTTATTTCCCTCTACTTTTTTCCTCCCCTTCAAAGAGTGAATACTTTATCATTTTGGTTAATATCCTGACCAGCAGAGCAGAAAATCAGACTCATAGCTTTTAATGACACATTTTCAACAGCAAGTTAGTAAAAAAAAAAAAAAAAAAAAATCAGTTTTATGGGGTTCTTCAATACTTATACGGACTTGTGGAAACATAATTAAAATTTGTGTTCCTTCTTTGTTATTACTGCCGCGGACTCCACTTAAACTGGATGCTGTTTGTCTGGGCAATCAGACAATAGCTGGAATCCAAAAGCAAATCGATTTGCTGTGTGGCTTGTGCTATTACTTAAGTTATAAATAAAATGATTTCTCCCAGATGGCTCCCCAATGGCCCTGCACTCCGCCTGGTACCAGCCACAGCCTTCCAGCCCTGCTGCAATGCCTCATGCATTGCCCTGGCCACTTCCATCTCCAGTCATCCCCCAGCATTGTGCTCACACAAGGCTTCTTCCAAACAGCCCAAAGCTTGGCTGGAGCTGAGCAAGGGTAGGAAGAGATTTTCTGGGGGTCCAGCGTGGCCACAGAGCTCCTCTTGAGGCCAGATCATGCCAAAGGATCTGCAAATGCCACTGTTCTGGCTTGGCTGAGATGTTGCAGCTTTATAGGGCTAGTATCAAACTGCACCGAAATGGTGTTTTAGTTGGGATCAAAAGGGTACCCAAGGTTTTACATCACAGCTTGAGAGTAGTTCCAGGTTTTCCCCTTTCTCAGTGCCAGCTGAAGGTTCCCATGCTGTCAGATGCCCATCACTGGATCTGCTGGTGCCAACCTTCTCCCTGCCTGCATTACCCTTATAAATAACCCTGTTGAAGATGATGGGACCACCACTAAGAGGGTGCCGAGGTGCTGGCACAGGGTGCCCAGAGAAGCTGTGGCTGCCCCATCCCTGGCAGTGTTCAAGGCCAGGTTGGACACAGGGGCTTGGAGCAAGCTGCTCCAGTGGAAGGGGTCCCTGCCCGTGGCAGGGGTTGGAGCTGGAGGAGCTTTAAGGTCCTTTCCAGTCTGAACCATTCTATAATTCAATGAACCTCTGACATCTCAGGTGGCAAGTTGGTCTCCTAATTTATTTGTCTGCAAACATTTCAAAACAGAAAGGCAAACTTTTCTCAAGGTTGTATGTTCACTTCATAGGCAAGTTTTCCTTCCAAAACCATGGGTTGGGCACTGTTGGAAACTATAAATATACAGCTGAGAGCATAGTACATACACTGACCCATGCTTTGTTTTCGTTCTGCCTTTTCAAGATGACTAAAATTGTTAATCTTACATGCTGTAGTGTTTTCAGAGGACTGGGAAGATGTAACCAGCAATCACACAGCATTTGTAAGAGAAGGAAAACGATTATGATGAAAACAAGTATATTGGAAAACTGTGGGACTAAAAATAAATATTTTTCCATGAACACAAAGGAACTATATTGAGAATCACAGGCCAAAAAAAATCAATAAAAAGTAGTATATAATAGCTATAGAGTTCAAACAAAGTGCAGTCATTCCCCAGTCCCTAGGAGGACCCCTGATATATATATGTGCAAAACTTAATGAAAATCAGACTTTGTTGTGTCATCAGAAATAGCAAAGGAGTTGGCTGAGCTCTTTTCCTATGTTTTGGCTGGTCATTGCTCCATAAATATAGCACTTACTTACAGGACCAAGCCTTGCTCCTATTAAACTCAGTGCAAACCTCAGGCAAGCTTTGGCACAGGTTTGGGGCCCCTAATCCTTGCTTTGAGCACAGTGGGGTGCTCAATGGGGAGCTAAGTGTTTGCTCTGGGGTGAGCTGGTGGTGAGACACGGGGGCAGCCATGGCCTATAAGAAAGATGGGGTGAGATGTTTTATCAGGGCCTGTTGTGACAGGACGAGGGGTGATGGTTTTAAACTAAAAGGAGGAGATTTAGGCTGGATGTGAGGAAGGAATTCTGTACAATGAGGGTGGTAAAACACTGGCACAGGTTGCCCAGAGAAGTGGTGGATGCACCATCCCTGGAGACATTCAAGGCCAGGCTGGATGTGGTTCTGAGCAACATGATGTAGTTTGAAGGTGTCCCTGCTTACTGTAGGGGGGTTGGACTGGATGAGCTTTGAAGGTCCCTTCCAACCCAAACTATTCTGTGATTCTATGATTCTATGGTGATCTTGAGGTATAAAATTCATGGCTTCTATGTTCTTGGTAAGTTGTCTTTCAGCCATGGCCATGGTTCTCATTTCTTCTTCATATTGTGACTATTTTGTATGCATCCAGAACACTTGCTTCACATGGTAGTTTCATCAACTCTGTGTCCATCTCCCACTGACACCGAATGACCTTACAATCTAACAAGTTTTAATAAAGCCAAAATAAATGTAATACCGAGAACATTCCTGATTGGTTAAGAAGCTGTAAGGCTCCAGACTGGGGCCAGCTGAAGACAATGGGAACTTTTCTGTTTGTTTCCATGGGTTTCATAAACGTTTGTTTGTGATGGCTGCCCGTCGGAGCAGTGCGATTCGGAATCCATCCATCTGAGCCTCTGCTTTGCTTCGCTTCCAAAAAAATAAACATTTTTATGTTGCTCATTGAAAGAATACGGGAAAGGATGGGAATGGAGACATCCACACTGGCTCCAAGCCAACCCAGTTTGGCCAAGAGGCGAGTTTCCTATAATTTAAAGATACAAAAGCTACAAAAAAGAAACCCCATTGTTGTCCCAGGCTTTGCAACAACAGCAAAAAAAGAAAGAAAAGGAGAAAGGCAGCAAACTATAGCTTGTTTAATCAGTTTAAAACATCATTCTTAGAACGTTCTTTCCCAGAAGATAGGCGGGCTCCTCGTTGCAGTTAGTCAGAGTCCATACAATGGCTGGCTCCAGGGCAGCAACCCTCAAATGCAGTTTTGCAACTCCTCAGATGAGTAATCTTTACTTATGTCCCACTCACATGAGTAAGGGATACTTAAGTAAGAAATGGTTGAAGGGTCTGGCATGCTGACAGTGGCAGAGGAATGAATTGAGCAATGGCTTTGAAAAGTGACTGTCAGCATCTCTGTAAACTTTGCTTGGGTTTCTCTCGCAGTCATTTTAGACATGGGCACAGCCATAGTAGGCAACTGGTCAGTGCCTTTCATTTTGTTCAATGACTTCCCTCAAAGTTCCTTATAACTTTCCTTATAAACACACCTGAATTAACAATATTAACGTATGTAATAAAAATGATCAAGTTTGTAGAGGCAAAATGCAAACATGATTGTGGATAATGGGGTTGGAGAAGAGAAAGACTTACCTTGCTAAATGCGTCTAGTATTTGATTTTCAAGCTTCAAGATACCAGTTTAAGCTCATAGTTGGATTAGTGGTTCTTTTATATATATTTATATATATTATTATATGTATATTAGTCCTTCCTGAGTGCACTTTTCAGCTTCAGATAATATTCATAAACAGTATCTATATGTATTTCCACCTTTTTGGGGTCTTTCTTGGGAATTAGTGAGGCCGAATCTCAGGAGACAGCCTCATTCTGTACAATCCGTAGCACAGTTTGTTTCACGTTGAGTCATTGGGAGCTCTAACATGTTTTGGGTGGGTAGTGTTTCCATACGTTCCTGCTCCATTCATAATCCATTACTTGGATAATTCCTCATTTGTGAGACCTGGAGAAATTATGGAATTCACAGGCATTTTTTGAATATTTATATAATGTCATAGCAGGGCTTAGGATATCAGTAGGCTGGAGACAAAGGCGAGATCCTTGGTTATTCTCATACTTAAGTGCCAGTTTGATTCCTTGGCAAAAAATGTTGGAAGGCAAAGACTCACTGAACAAGGGGATTACAGTGTAAAGCAGTTATTTCGACAGCTGCTGCCTGTAAGAGGGGATCTGAATTTTGCTGCAACGCAATTTGACTGCACAGAACTATTTCACACAGTTAAGAATAGCAGCACAATTAAAAAGACAAACACCCAGCGCTGTCTGTGTGCTGTGCAGAGCAGGAGATGTCCTCATGACAGCGAGGATGGTTGCAGTCCCCGAGCTGAAGCTGCTCCCATACAGGGTAGGAGATAACAGCATGGTGTTTTTAAGGAGAGCTCATGCTGAGCAGCAGTCTGGTCTCTTCAACAGACGCAGACTTGAGTGGTCCAGATATAACATTCCTGGAATTTCTCCTTGTGCTGTTATCCGTGTCACTCCCAGTGTTCCCACTGCTGTTTCTGGATGGCGAAGTTAATCTTCGCTCCTACTTAAAGGCTTTATTTTCTGGTGCAAAAGGCCGCTGCCTTCCATCGCCTGAGGATATCCAAGTGTCACCAGCAGGTGAATGGCTCCTCCGGTGGATCCTGGGATTATTCCGTTGGAGATGTTAACAGCACTTGGCCATTTCCATCTGATAACATAAATGGTGTTTACAGAGGTGGAAAACTCACTAGTTTAACTTCTCAGAAGTGGAAGGTATAGAATAGAGCAGGTAGATGGGTTGCCACAGATCACGTACTGAACCAGACTTGGAATTCAGGATAAATATGCCTCCTGAATCCAATTTCCAGTTTCTGGGTAGCTGACATTTTTTGCTGTCTCCTTCCTTTGTAGCAGGAGTTACAGTGACAGTTACTAATGGATTGCAATCATCATGGTTGTTATAACAGCACCTGGTATAACCTTGTGATATAACAACAAGACCTCAGTAAATAATCCATTTTGGCAAGCTGACATTCAGGAGAAGTTTATTATATGTAAATCACACTTGATTTAGTTCTGAAGCGCTTTCAGAGACTCCTCCTCATTTTGGGACCTGTTGCATGGGAAGGGAATATTGGAAAGGGGACAGAGAATGGGAACAGCCTGCTCTGCTATGCAAATACACAGCTGAAACATAATGCGAATGGCAATGTGGGATTTGAAAATACTATAATAGGAATGTTTTTTCCCTCTATAAATTGTGCTCCATTCACAGGTAAAAGACATCTCCCCATAGAGCTAGAAAACAGTACCTAATCCCTTGGAGCAATTGGAGATTGCATTGAGCAGACACAGAATTGTCCACAGCCTTATCTCAGAAAGGTACCATCCTAAATCTAGGTATTCCCTACGGCGGCTGGTCCTGTATCATAGGCCAAGGACCAAAATTCCCCAGCATCCAGATGGGAGTAGGTTGTAGGTGGTCAGGATGTTGGAAGCAACATCACACAGCAGCAAAGGGCTTACATTTGCTTGTGTTTGGGAAGCCTGGGTTGGATCTGGAGTTTATTGTGGTAGTTAAATCTAATAAGAAATATTCTACATAAAGGCCTTTGCAAACATGGGTATTATTCTTATGTTGAGAAAATAATGAAGATTATTGAAATTACAGTATAGGTGTTTACTTTTCCTGAACTATATCACACCGTCCTTGCCTAAACTAAGCCTCTGTGCCTTCAGTGGCAGCTTCAATTGCCTAATGGGCCAAGCTGTGCTAAACCAGAGTCATCAGAGTGCTTAGCCATGGGCTTAACTTCATGTACAGGCTTACTAACCCTGCTTAGAACTAACTAACGTACTTAACTGGGTTGCAAAGTGACATCCTGAACTGCTGCCTTGGTGCTCGCTTAAAGTGAACGGTGGAATTCCATTGGTTTTGAAGGAATATGACCTGGGTTCTCTGGTTCTTCCTAAAGAGACATCCGAGTTGTTGCAGGGTAAGTTGTTTTTTGTTCTATGGGGCTTGAATTGTTTTAAGCAGAACTGTTTTTATAGGAGGTGTGATGTTGTTTGTATCGATTTGGCAACTGGGGAGATGGTGGTAGTGGGTGACCTTGAAAAATGTGATAAGTGGCAAGGGTGCTGAAAGGTTGAGGCACAAATGGGATGGCTAAAAGCATATTTATTCCTAGCCCGTGATGATAGAGAGGGGTGAAGTTCATGGATTCTTCCCCATAAGAAGCAGCTCCTCAGTAGCCATGGAGTGCTTTCCACCACCTTCTTCTCAGCTTTGCAGAGAAAATATTCACAGCTATAATAAGGTTATGTGAAACATGATGATAGTGAACTTGGAAGCCTTTAAACAATAAAATGAAGGGCAAATTTTAAACCTGAGACCCTTACTCTGGTTTGTGTTGAAAACAGTGCAGAAAGAGATAAAAAACAGCAAAAAGAAAATGGCATGAGTAAAATCGTAAACACATATTTTACTGTGTGTACGGCAGATGCATGTGAGCGTAGTGTGTAGCAGCAGGGTAAGGAAATTACCACACATTTCCCAATCCCGCTCTGTCTGAGATGGAGCAAACATACCCCCCCGGGGTGCAGATGGTTCCTGTACTACTTCAGCATCCATATAAATATTTCTGTTTGCCAGAATGAAGCAGAGATTTTGCCTGTTAATGATTTATTATTCTCAGCACAGTGATAATTTAGTGGTTTTCCTAGTAAATTAGCCTGAACTCTTCAAAGAAAACTGTGAGGACCAGTCCCTACCCCTGCGAGTGATCCAGCTTGGTTGTGCAAAGGAGCGTGGCTTGGCCAGCTACTCCGTCTAATTAGGGATTAGCAGAGAAATAGCAAACATGCAGAAAAAAAGGAGTTTATAACATAGCATCCATGTCACCATTCCATGTCGCGAGGGACGTACGAGCAGGCAGGGGATGATTTGATGGCTCCGTGGCGTTAGCGCAGCAGTGACGAGATGTCATCTCCTGGTGGATCCCAGCCAGCAGAAGGAAACGGGAAATCAGGGGACTCGGAGATAGATGCTGCAGGGACAAAAATAGGCTCGACAAGTCTTGCTGAAACGTTTAAAGTGTTCTTAGAGATTCCGATGTGACAGCGCGGTGCTGGAAAAGGAAGAAATCCTCCGTCTCACGCTGCCTACAAAATGTACCGGAGGTTCTGCCTAATTCTGGGAAATGTTCAGGCAGATGATCAGAAAAATGGGAACAAAAAAGT
Source organism: Psittacula echo (assembly GCF_963264785.1). NCBI lineage: Eukaryota > Metazoa > Chordata > Aves > Psittaciformes > Psittacidae > Psittacula > Psittacula echo. The sequence continues at coordinate 1,898,674 of NC_137743.1, forward strand.
GTCGTTCTTTTGAGATTCCCCCAGTTTTGTGCCAAATGACGTCCGAAAGAATCGGAGAGTTCTGCAACCAGGACATTTGTTGCTCTGACTGGGTTAAAAGAACAGCAAGACAGGGAAGCAGCTGTCATGTATAAGATTTCTGCAATGCTACCAGTGGCCTGGACAGCACATGTCAATATTCCTTATTTTTCCAGGAGCGTATTTAGTGTTTTTCCTCATGATTCCTCCAGAAATCATTTGTCTTTCCAAAGTATTCCCAAAGCAAATTAAAGCTGTGCTTTTATTATTCTTTCCCCAGTGTATGCACTGCTTTTGAGTATTTGTATTTGCTATTACCTGGGATAGCCCAATGCAAATCTTTGGATAAAGGTTAAAATAAAGCCAAGTGATGGATACAATTAACCAAGGGCTTGATAAAAGCCCCCATTTGCGCTCCCCAGCACATCAAGCTACCTGCTTTGTCATCCTGAGATTTAAAGGAAAAACAACAACCAAAGACATAAACGTGAATGCTTTGTATTTGCCTTCTGGGCTGTGAGGCTGCTTTGGAATTGGTATTTGCCTCTATGGCTGTGGAAATCAGATAGTCCTTGTTGTTGAAGTGGTGTTCGAGAGGCTCAAGACATCAGCTGGTTCTGAGTTAAGCTTCACAAAGATACACAAGATTTTTTTGGCACAATACTAGACACCAAGTATTGTAGCATTATTTCATGTTTCCCTCAATGGGAAAGTCCCAAATACATCCTGTTTTTAAGTTGTGCGTTAGAGGAATAATAGGCTTCTGGAGACAGATTAATTTATAAAGTGAAGAACTAAAATGCCTCCTTCAAAGATGTGACGCTCACTTGAAGCCTCAAAAAGCTCAATTGTTTCAGGCACAATTGGTACTCACTGCTCTGTTTATCTCTAGGACTTGCACTAATTAGTACTTATAAATGCTTTTGAAGCATTTCATTCATAGAAGGCGTTGAGTTCCTATTGACTGCAATGACTTGCTATAACTTAACTCCTTCAAGCAGACTGTCCCAGAGGTTTAACCTTTCTGCTTTAATATTTTTGTCACTACCATCAGCTTCTTTGGGGAAAAAGTACAAATAGTGGGTGAGTAAATAAAACTTCACAATTAAGCCACATAAATAATTCAAGAGCTTTAGCATTTGCCTTTTAGTATTCATGCCTCTTGAAACTAAAATACCTGGAGCCAGCACAGTGATCTGATTGCTGCTTTTTCCACACAGTGAGGAGAAGGCAGCCACTTTTGGTTGCAGTCATCTGTGGCTTTTCTGTCCCTTTACTCTCTGAAGCGCAATTTAGTTTATTTTTCCTTATCCTTAAGTTCAGATTGAGATGTGTTCGTTCACACCTTAAGGGATTTCAGCTTAAAGACTGTGGTCGCATAATGACTTATATGCATTAGGACAAAACTTACTACCCCATTGGACATTGTTGGACAGTATTTGCAGGGTTTGGAATAGAAGCGTGGAGTAGGGGCTGTATTTAATGTGTTAAAAAGAGGCTTGTCTGTACTCTGAGTTATTTCAACTTTTGTTTTGAATTGATCTTTTACTGAACTTTAACAGGATTAATGCCTTGTTTTCAGGGATTTCATGATGTGGTTGTTGTTCTCTATCCAGTTGATTCATCCCAGAAGGGTGTTTTCTGAATGCATAGTGTCTGCATGTGGTGTCTACCTCTGACTGGTGGCAGGAGCCAGAAGATGCCCAATGCCTTCTGGTCAATTTATTTTGCGGTCCTTAAACCACTGGTAGCTTTTTGCCTTTGACATGTTAAGCTCCATGGAGATGGTTTGGCCTGTCCCTCATCTACATCCTTCCCTGATAGGTATTTCTAGATCCAAGAAGATAATTCATGGGAAGGACCTGCTCACAGCTCTGTCCCCGTTCCAAGCAGTTGGACACAGGGGCTGCCCTGACACAGTGCCATCCAGCACTGGAAAGGAAGAGTTTGGGGCTTGGGAATGCTGTTTGGAATGGCTGAGATTGCCCTGGTATGGTGGTGATGCTTTATGGAGGAATGTGCTGGACCTGGCAAGTCTATGGGAGCTGTGTCCAGCTGTGCCATTAGCACCATTATGAGCTGGAGGTTGGATGGGACGAGCTCCAGAGTTCCTGTAGCCTCAGCTATCCTAGGCATCCAGCAGTCCACCTCAGCTTTGATCTCCTGGGTTGCTCCAACAATGAAATATTTCCCCTTCCAACATCACTGAAACCTCTGAGTTGTATTTTCTGGGAATTTGGAAGCAGGACTCTGGATCTCGCTCTCATGTGGAAGGGGGATAGTCATATATGAAATAGCCATTTCATCTGGTTTTTTCTGCCTTCTTTTCTGATTCTTTTCCAGAGTTTATGTTTGAGGATGCACTCTGGGATAGATCCCGCAAACCGTCATGGCCAGAAGATGCCGGGATCCATCTGGACCTTTTCCTTTGGAATTCGCCTTGTCCTAAGGGACAAGGAGTTAAAACTTCTTCCCTCCATGTTAACATCCAAAGCTGGATGATGGGTGCTTCTAAACCAGAAGGAAGAGTGAATGAGAAGAGAAATAAAGCAAAGTGCTGACTTTATTCTCAACCCTATGTGCTGAAGGGTGGCATGTCCCTGCTATGACACTGCAGCAGGTTTCAGGAGGAAAATGGTTATTTCTTCTCTCAGGCCCAGCTATCTGTCACAGTGAGACACGCTCCTGCTCCACTGGCTTGCAAACCATCACTGAAGTTAGGAAAGCAGAGGGGTCTGAAAGCTGAACCTGCTGCCCTTGTGCTTGGGGGGGAGATGCAAAAACCGAAGCTTTTGAAATGGAGATAGATTTTCTCTGCTTTTTTGAATTCAGTCAGGACGCACAAAGCTGGGAAGCGAATGTCACGGAACAGGAGAGGGGCTTCCTACATGGACCTGTAGGGACAGGCCAAGGGGAATGGCTTTAACCTGCCAGAGGGGAGACTGAGATGAGCTCTTAGGCAGAAGCTCTTCCCTGTGAGGGTGCTGAGGCGCTGGCCCAGGGTGCCCAGAGAAGCTGTGGCTGCCCCATCCCTGGCAGTGTTCAAGGCCAGGTTGGACACAGGGGCTTGGAGCAAGCTGCTCCAGTGGAAGAGGTCCCTGCCCGTGCAGGGGTTGGGGCTGGATGAGCTTTAAGGGCCCTTCCAACACAAACAGGCTGGGGTTCTGTGATTAAGCAAATGAGGAGTACAGGCCATAACATTGTCCAGCTTCTCCGGGAGGAAACCCTGGGGAGAGGACACTACTCCAGTGGGTGAAGTGGACGTTGGTGAGGGTGGGTTGCAGCTTGCCCTGCTCCATGACACGGATGCGAACTGAGAAGTGGTGATTCGCATTTTATGAGATGGAGAATTGGTTATCACTAAAAGGCAGATCTGAATTTCATGTGGCTTTTGTTATTTACGAGGGAGTGTGTAATATGTTATTGTGTTAGTTCAAAGCTGACTGGAAGTAGCCTAGTTCTGTTCTGGAGGCAACCCAGAAATTAATCTGCTTGTCTGAAAGCAAAACCTACCTTGTCTGGTCTCACGTGTTTTATTTACTGCTCCATCTTTTTGGAGCTCTTTGTCAATAGATTTACAAATACTGTCCGTTAGTGAGGGATTCTCAGGAAGAATTTTTTATATGGGATGTTTTCAGTTATCCTTCTACCTACTGCTTAATGTGCAATGTTTATTTATTGTTGTGTTGTATGATTGCAATAAACAATTGTAGCTGTCAGTTTCTTCTGATTAAATACCGTATTTGTTAAATAAATAAAATGATAGTAATGAACTGGGCCATTCTTTGCATGTAATGTATGACTTTCATATTTCTGACACTTTGGAAGATATATGAAATGCTGATGTGCAAGAGAAGGCTTGTAAATCAAAGGGAGCTGGAAAAGATTCGGATCTGCTTCCTAGCAGAGGGTCATCTTTGCCATTATAAACTCTGAGGGTACTTTTGACTTCTCTCCGGGCCAGGACAGACTGGTTTGAATTGGAAGCCAGACCCAGAGGACATCCATTAACAGCTCGTGAAGGCAGGATTTTAAGACACATGAGCTCTCTCAGGATATGCAGAAAGATTTGTGCGCACAATTAATGGGTCAAGGTGCTGGGTCAGGATTACATGTGGTGTCTCCATCCATGTTTCTGATGAGCAGCACCCCCAGGTTGGCTTTGCTGTAATGATTAGTTATTGGTCCCAGCAGAGCCACAATGGAGGCGCAGTGATTTTTTCCACCTCAGATCTCACTATAGATAACGCCGGGCACAACTGGCAGAGACTGTCATGTGTGCTTTTTAATTAATCAATTGATTTTATTTTCATGCAAATGGCGCTGTGTTAGTCAGGCTCTTAAACTGCGTGGTTAATGCAAGTGAGTGGAAGTGAGGTGTTAAGTTTGGTGGCTGGAGGTGTTATGGCGTTTTCAAGAGCTTCCTCGCAGCAGAGCTCAGCAATTCCCACCGATTCAGTAATTCATGGGCAAGGTACTCTCACACCTCTCTTCATTTTATCCTCAGTATTCCGCAGAGCAACCTTATCTCCACCTATCAATTATTGTGGTATTAATTTATATCACTCTGTATATCTCTTACTTCGCTGTTTGTCGTGTGCTTCCTTAAAATATGTCAACGTCCCTGAGTCAGTTTCTGTTAAATGAGGCCAGCACGGAACGCTGCAGGTTTATTTATGTGCTAATGCCACAGCAGAGGGGATTTTGGTGGGGTTTTGTTTTTTTTTTGGAGTGGGCTTAAATAATGAACAAAAATAAGATTTAAAAAAGTTGTCAGAAGAGTACCCAGAGATACTGTGCAAACAGGAAGCGTTTTGATTATGTTCGCTGGTGCAAAATTAGTAAAGAGTTTGAAATCATCTTGTGCTTACAGATTCCATTGTTTCCAAAGAATAATTCCATCTATTTTAACATTTTCAAGTATAATTCCATTGGTAATAGCTCTTCCTTTGATTGTGAGCTACGCTAATTGAAAGGTGTGGTACAGTGTCTGTTTTGGCAGTTATGCTTATATCTTTTGTTTAAAAACTCAAAGTGTTGGCTTTCCTGTCCAGCCTTCCTTAGTATATTCTGTTTTGGTGATGTGATGACAGACTTACAGTGTGTTTCCTTGTGTGTATGGTAACAGATGTTTATGTGAATAACAGACTTTTTTATGAAGGCACACACTTTATAGCCAAATACTAATTAAAAATAATTGCATGTAAGCATTTTTGTTTATTCCCTGTTGTGCATCTTTAATCATTTGAAATCACCTGCAGTTGAAAACTGAGGCAAAGATTTGATACTGCAATTATAAGGGGCCATCTGACTCAATATTAGAAAGGAACAGCAACATATTTGAAGAGGAAATTATTACAAAAAGTATGTGAATGCCTGCCCTCCCTGAATCTGCTTTTATACAGGATGAAAATACCAATGCATTATTTTGTTAAACTAATAGGAGTTTAAGGTATCTTATCTACCGAAACAATCGGTCCTTGACTGACATCCTGTTCAGGCCATATTCTGCGCTCGCTAATAAGCTCATTACAAATATATTTTAATTAGATGTGTAACAGATGGTTCAGAGTACATACAGGCAGTAGTACTTTTTAAAGACTAGAAAAAACACAGGTTCTTTTTAAGGACTCAGCATCTCCGTTTGGATTTTATCAATAGCTGATTGAGTTAAGCAAAGTGAAAATTAAAGGCACTTGAAATCATGAAAGAAGTAAAAAACTACACAAAACAAAAAAGCCCACCAAAGCCAGAGTTACCACAACTGTGTGTGCTCGACAAAGACTCATCAATACTGAAATGAAAGGGACATTTTCTCATCGTTCAACAATACTTTAATCTTTACAACATAAGCGAAGTGGAGATTTAGATTAGATCCTGCCCGTCGCTGACTTGCAGCAACCAGGTGAAAAGCCACAAGAATTCGCTCAAATCCATGTGTTTTTGGTAGGTTTGGATTAGATCCATAAAAGAAAATAAATAAATAAAGGGACCTTGCTTTGCTCAATTGGCTTTGCAGAGCACAACTCTTGGGAGGACAATGAAGGATCCTTCATTCTGGAGGAGGGAGCGTCCCCATGGGCAGCCTGGTCACTGGCATGATGTGAAATAATAATAGCAAGTAATACAGCAGGTCCTTTTAGTAGCATATAAATCCAGATATTTAGATGGGTCATGGAGGGGAATCATCAGGACATTTAGTTGATGGCTCTGGTTCAGCTTGTTTTATTTGTTATTTCCACAGAGGAGTGAATGGGAATGGTCGATCAAACCCATTGTTTGAAGGTTCCCCATGAAAGGATTTACTCTGCACCTCTGTTCTCATGGGGAGAAGAGGTTGGTGAGAGGGGCAAATGGACTAATTTGGGTAAAGTTCATTGTCATCCTTTCTTGATTTTGGCTTTTTCTTGGAGGGGACCTTCGTCAAGCAGGGTTTTGGGGTTTTTTTGAACAGGAAACAAATCCTAATATTATGCAGCTTGCTGTATTTGTTTTCACTATTGAATTAAAGGTGAGAATCGGGGAGTGACATCTCTTAAACACATTTTCTCCCTCTGGTACTCCAGTGCTGAACCTCTTTTTGGAAAGGCAGATCCCAGCCCAAAATGATAGTGATGCTCAGAACTACTGAGGCAATGATCAGAGAAAAAGTGTGCAGCAAAATAGACAGGGATGTTGCCCATCGTGTGGGATGTAGTTCTCATATATCATAAAATCATAGAATCACAGAACGGTTTGGTTTGGAAGGGACCTTAAAGCTCATCCAGTTCCAACCCCCTGCCACAGACAGGGACACCTTCCACTAGAGCAGGTTCCTCAAAGACTGATCCAGCCTGGCCTGTATATATGGATATATATACGCACCCCGTAGTAGAGACAAAAGATTATGTGTGAGCAATTGTCAAGGTTTAGAACCCTTGTTCATCTTTAGAACCCCTTTAAACAAGCCCAAGGGCCTGGTAGAGCAACCAGCATTCCAAATGGATGCAAAGCTCCCTGGGAAAGCTGGAGCATTAACAGAGAGGTGGACTTTGGTGGGAAGGTGGACATTTGGGCTCTGTTCTCCTTGGATGTGGACTGTGCCGTGACCCCACAGTCCCTCCTCTGATGTGTGCTGCCTCTGAAGCCATCTGTTGCAACTGCTCAGCAGGTATATGAATGTAGTTTAATCAACACGTATTCACTGGACTTTCACATGCTATTGTTCCTTCTCTCTTCTGGAACCTAATATCTTAGGGTAAACACAGCTCAAAGGAGGATCCAGCAGAAAAATTATATGATATTTGACCTTTTTGTAACATAACATTTCTGGAAAATATTATCACACATGAGATTTCATGTCGTAATATTGGGATTAATTATGTGATAGATGTAGCACAATGTAAGCATTTTTCACCCGGTGCTGGTGCAGATAGAATAAAGCTGTCTGTAATTCTGGTGCAGAATAGCTGTGATCATCTTTTATTTTTAGAGAAAGATGTTTTAAAAGAGCACTACCAAGTAAGGACACACTTACCTGAAAGGTGGCCGTCGTAACCAGGCTCTGTTCTGGGTCTGCAACTACAGCACTACATAGATCATTTGTTAAAATCACTAATCGTAAATAACTAACTCGTTCTGATTCTAACCTTAATTATAACCTGAATTATTAGCTTCGCTGCAGCGCTCCCATGTCCACTTCCAAAGCCTATTCCCTGCTTTCACCACTCTAAGTAAGACTGCATCAAGCTCACTGCAAGAAGCACCACGGATGTCACTTAAGGTAAATGAGCAATTGTAAATTAAAGTCAACAGAGTAAGGTAATTACTTCTTTTTACCACTTGAACAGCTACAGAAAAATAAAGCTACTAGGAGAGATGGGTGACCAACTATTGCTTAGTATCAGAATCTTATGAAAGTTGCAGTTTATATGAGCATAAATCATAGAATCCGACTCGTTTGGATTGGGAGCGACCTTAAAGCTCCTCCAGCTCCAACCCCTGCCATGGGCAGGGACCCCTTCCACTGGAGCAGCTTGCTCCAAGCCCCTGTGTCCAACCTGGCCTTGAGCACTGCCAGGGATGGGGCAGCCACAGCTTCTCTGGGCACCCTGTACACACAGGCTCTGTGAGCTAACTCCATGATTGCTCTGTGCTTTTAAAGCTGTCTTCTTACTTTTATGCTGCATACTGGTACATTAGTAAAGCAGATACCTTCGTCCTTCTGTGTCAGGTGCCATGTGTACATGAATAGATCCTTCAAGCATCTTTTTCCCCTGTTTGTCGCAGTTTCAGGAAAGACAGGATATTCTGAAATTAAAAGATGACCTCAAAAGGGAGCAAGATTAGAATAATAGGTGTCGGTGTCAGGAGTGCGCCTTCAGCCCTGTGAAAGAATGCTGTACCGTAGTTGTTTCACATCTGGTTTTATGTTCCAGTTGAAATCAGAGGTGCTCAACCCCAGTGAAAATGATAAATAAAAATTCAGTACTAATTTTGACAGAAAATGGAAAATATTGGAGAGAAAAATGTAATTGGTGCCCAGAAGGGGCCTGTGTGTGCAAGCATGGATTCTTTTGCAACAACAATGCTTAATACTGGTCAGGAAAACTGTGGAGACTGTGCTGGACCATGCTGAGCACAAGCTGAAGCTGATGATGGTGCCTGAATGCATCCTGTAACTTATTCCAAGAGCTCCCCATTCAAAGCTAGGCAATAACATAAATTGCTATCTATCACAGAGCGAGATGTGCAGATGGGAGGTGTGACATAAATTATTATATGAACTTACATCAATTTACTCAAATTTTACCTGCATTTTGTTGGTAGAGGTGGTGTAGGCATAATTTGAAGGAAGATGTGCTTTGCAGCACTTGCATCTCTCAAGAAGACAGTATTGACAGCATTTTCAATGACCTTTGGGAAAAATATGTTGAACCTATGTGGTCGAATATCTGCTCCTTACCTAAATCACATCTTATACGTCCTGCATCTTTCTACAGTTATATCATATATTACATTATTTATTTTGTAATACAGCAAATATGGTCAAAGAGAAATGCTGGAAAAATAACTTTTTGTAAGTATCCACAGAAAAAAGAGGTTGTTCTTTAAGTGCTGATATAATGAAAATATCTGATGCAGAAATATTGAAGAGGTTTTCTAATGTATTTAACTACGTTTGAGCAGGTCTTTGACCTTTTTAACCACCCAGAACATGTTTTTCTGCTTTATTTTTGTACCCTGAAGGAATAAATGACCTCTGAAGGAAAGATGAACTCTTTTCTAGTTAAGCACTTGAAGTGGTCACAGGTTGTGAGGAAGAATCTGGTCTCTGTGAGGGTGCTGAGGCGCTGGCACAGGGTGCCCAGAGAAGCTGTGGCTGCCCCATCCCTGGCAGTGTTCAAGGCCAGGTTGGACACAGGGGCTTGGAGCAAGCTGCTCCAGTGGAAGGGATTCCTGCCCGTGGCAGGGGTTGGAGCTGGATGAGCTTTAAGGTCCCTTCCAACACAAACCAGGCTGGGATTCTGTAGCATAGTATTCTAAGTGAAGTTGTTTTGACATCGGAAGTACAGGAGTGGCACCTGATATCGTTCTATGGCAAGAATTGCCAATGACTTCTTTTATCCTATGAAGAAAAACATTGCAATGGTGTAAACCATTGCACAAATGAGAAAACAATATATTTTATCCCAATTTTGGCTTCTTTTTCTGATTTGAAACTTGCAAACCCCTCCAGACTGCATTGCAGTTTAAGTGCATTTCATTTGTAAATTGTGGTGATGTGAGGTTTTGCAGTGTCTTGAACGAGATTATGACAAAAGCCTTTGTCTTTTGCTTATTTTTATTTGAGACATTACTTTCAGAATATAGTAAAATCCGATTTAAGTGTGAATTGTTTCTTGCAATATTAAGATTTTTATATTATGAAGCAGAATTTCATCAGTTTCATTCATATTAAAGTTTTCAGTCTTTCCAAGGAGATCTGGGTTGTTTTATGCACCACATGGCTCTCAGCTGACGATCCATATTTCAGGTTTATTCCCATTTTTGCATGTGGTTACGTAGCTATTCCAACTGTGCAGGGGTTTGCACACTCATTTTTTTGCATCACCTTCTTCAGACCAGGCTTGATGCAATCATGGTCATTTAATGTCCTTTGATCCTCATCACTCATCTGATACAACAAAGCAAGCGCTCACAGTGTGATCACAGCAGGGACTACAGGGTGGTGGCACCCTGCAAGGCCCTGGTCATCCCACCATTCCCTCACTGCCCTATTCAAGTATAATTTATCATAGACTCATAGAATGGTTTGGGCTGGAAAGGACCTTTAGATCATCTCCTTCCAACCTCCAAATGGCTGATCTCTGTGCTGAGCACCATTTCTTTTCACATCCACTCTGAACTCAAGCACCAAAATTTATTGAAGACTTTCTGATTGCCCAGAAACCTGTGGAGAAATGTGGAATACGGTTTTATTCTCATAGAAATGAAATTTTAAATAGAATTCCATTTCTAGTGAAGAAGTGTTAGATGCAAGACTGATCGTTAAATCATTTGCTTTTACTGTCTTGCATTAAAAAAATACTAGAAACAAATTTAATTGTTTTTTTTTTTATGGCAAACATTTAATCTTTATTTGTGGAATAATTGTTTGTGTTTGACGGATGAACAGTAGTGCTCCAAAGCGTGGCATGTGGATCTGTTTGGCAGTCGCAGAAGGAAAAGACATTTCACGTCATCCATCCGATAGCCCTGCTGGGGCTGGCTGGAGGGGCACTTCGACTGCTTCCACTGGGAGCCAGATACTCCACGCTGTGTTTTATTCCTCCTTTATTTTTTGCAGTTATAATTTCATTAAACTCATGTCAGGAAATAACCGCAGCTTTAATTATTCCCTTCTTTTGATTAACTGTCTTAAAATAAACATTATGCTACTCTTTCCATTCCTGCCCTTTTTTGTCATTACTTATCCAACTCGCACTGTTCATTAATCTTGGGGGGTTTGCCATGACACCCTAATGGCTCCTGCTGCCCAGCAATCATTATCTCAGTGCAACTTGTCACCGGCTTTTCTATCCATCAGCCCCACTCATCTGTCAGGGCTGCGGGTCCGCAGCGGCACCATCCGGGCAGCCTCCGCCTGCCACTGGCCAGCTGCACTGAAAACACCCCAAATCCTCGATTTCTCATCCTTGGGTGTTTGTTCTCCTCTTCCTACATTTTGTCACCGCAGGGATCAGGATCCATTCATTTAAGGCTTGAGAGAACACAAATGTAGATTACAACCTGGCAGGGCCAGGTGACTAGCGGGTGCTGAGTCAGCTTTGCTGGTGTTTCACTTCTGTGCCCTGTCCTGGGTAAGACTCATGGGGTTTTGCTGTAATCTTACAGTTCTTGTGCACCTTAGATATTCAGAAAATGGGACGTGGGCACTCATTTCCAAGAGACTGGCATGAATGTTTGTTAATGTATAGAAATACGGTGATTTTTACCCCTGTTCTTTTGGATACTACCATCTCACATTTGAAGGCTACTATCCTTTCCCGGAAGTGAAAGCTGAAGCCCTGAATTAACACCATTCTCCAAAACTCAGCCTCCAAATTAAGATATAAAATACTGTGAAATTTGGTTATAAGCCCATGAGCAGCCCAGGGAAGAAGGAAGAGGCTGTGCTTGAGCTTGCAAGATCTTCTCATGCACCCCTTGCAAGATCTCCTCATGCACCCTTTGCCTTCTGCCCTCTCCAGAGCTGGCGAGATGAAAGATGCTGGTGTTTATTCTGTCCATAGACCTCATGATGAGCTCCGAGCTTTACAGACCATAAAGAAATCCCATTGCCTTGCAGAGGACTTTTGTTTAAATGGGGACTTCATTCTGAAGGCCAGAGAAAGTATCAGCAACATCTGCAGATACTTTGGCTGGAGGACATCAAGGGGAATTCAACCCGCTCCTTGACCACTGTTCAGTTCTACCACAAAACCCATTTTCGTCTTGTCTCCTATTTCTTCACACTCCTGTTGAACACCCCATTAGCAATTTGTGTAAGTCTCTTGCCCAGAATATTACTGCTCCATCAGACTGTTGACTCCAATTTCATAAATGTGTAAGAAGTGAGCAAATTAAGTAGTATGAACTATGACAGTCCTCTGACACTGACAGTGTAGTGTACTGGCCCACACATGCTGTACAGCATAATGATTACATTACAATCTTGTGATATTATTCAAAATGACTTCAGATAAATGAATGATAAACTAGGGGTTATGCTTCCTTTATTACAGGGCTGATAAGGTAGCTAATCAGTGTCCAAGTATATGTCATTACATAAATTATGAACCAGGGTTTGATGTGTATTCCCAAAGAGCAGGAGCCCAAGTGTCATCTGGTATAAGTCTGCAGCCTGAAAAATGAATTCTGAAAACAACAGTCGTTTTTGTTCTAAGTATATTAATAAATTACTAATAAATAACCTTAAAAGGTTGCAAGAGAGTCTTTTAATCTATTAGCAGAATTTCATACTTACTAATCCTGCGTTTTCTTTCAAATTGAAGATTAACTTTGCATGCAAGGATTTGAACCCTCGTGCCCCTCTCTGAAGGAATGATCTTTTGACAGCTCTGAAAAGAATAAATAAAGCATGCAGATTGCTCTTCTCCTGCCCAGAATAAACTCGTTGCAATTCAGAAAGCCTGATGGCAGGATTGAAGCTGCTGCTGAGCCTCTGGGCAAACTGATGCCTGGTTTTGGCAACTGGTACCTGTGGATGCTGCCCATCACTGACTTCTTTGCAGGGTGGATGGACCACACCAGAAAGGTGAATCCAGCGGTAACCTTCTCCCACGAGCTGATGGATGCTCTTGTTTTACACCTAAACATCACTTTGGTGAAATGACCAAGCAAGAACTTTGCTGACTGCAATGTTTTACCCAAACCTCTCTGCTCAGATGTGATATTTTCAGCGAAGAGCAAGCAAGCTGCCTCTCCTGTGTTCCACGTATTATTTGTATGGAGTAAGAGGTCTTGAGCTGGTCTCTCTAGGCAGTCAAAGCATTAAAAATAGTTCATATTTTTAAAGTATAAATATATGCTTGCTTTAGATATTTTGATTGCATGCTTTTCTGATAAACCCTCCCCCCCCAAATCTATGGATCAAGAACAAGGCAGCTTTTCTAAGGAATTTTAAAAGATTAAGAAGCCCTCGGGGATTTTTTTCCACAATGAAAACAGTTTAGGCAAAGGGGAAAAAATGTCTCTTCTAGAGTATAGCTGCTTTCTGCCAAAGATACCTTTTGAAGGTCTTTGATCAGCTCCATTGGCCCTTGTATGTGCACACACTTCAGAAATGCTGAGAGCTGGAAGACCATCATTTGACTTCAGTTCCCACATACAAACCCAGTACATTCAAGTCTATGTGCCTGACAAGACTTCAAGGTTAAGTTCATCTTAACTGCAACTGAACGAGCACATTTGAGTGAAGATTGACTTATAGAGCACTTGGATTTACAGATACTACCAGTGATGTTTACATAGTTCTCTCGGTGTTTCAGCTGTAATCCTATTGCTATCAGAATTCACTTTAAACCTTATTTTTCATTTAGTTGCTGAAATATAGTTGGAGAGTCACTTGTGACTTGTATAAGCATAAAAGAAAGAATCAGAGCCTTTCCTTTTATTGGTGCCAAGGTGTATGTTCTCTATGTAAATTATAGTAACATATAGGGATGGGTGAGATATGTGATGAAGATGTGGGAATAAACCTCATTATGTATTTTGCTTTAATATTTGATTGTCCAATGGCTACGTTAGTACTGGGGAGTTGGTTGTGGCTACCTTGGTTTTGGAGGCCAGCCCCAGTGACTGCTACAGCAGCTGGAATTGCGAAGGGATCTTGTTAAAAGTCTTCCAATACCTAAACGGGGCTGACAAGAAACCTGGAGAGGGGCTTTGGACAAGGGCCTGTAGGGACAGGCCAAGGGGAATGGCTTTAACCTGCCAGAGGGGAGACTGAGATGAGCTCTTAGGCAGAAGCTCTTCCCTGTGAGGGTGCTGAGGCGCTGGCACAGGGTGCCCAGAGAAGCTGTGGCTGCCCCATCCCTGGCAGTGTTCAAGGCCACTTCTTCTTGGAGGGACCTGCACAAGAAGCCCAACACAAGACCTGCAGAAGAGCACAACAGAGGAGATGCTGCTGATTCTCTATGCTACTCTCAGACAAATATGTGCCAGTTATCAGCATCAAGTTGCCTTAGCGGAGTTGGCCCAATGTCTCCCGCTGTGATTACTGCAATGACAGAGTTGTCTAAGAACTGCTAAAAGCGTCAAATAAGGACAATGATATAATGGACATAGGGAACAATTGTCTGCTCTGAAATATCAGTAAAACAGTTCATCTACATCCAAGACTGGAGAGGAAACCTCAGAGATTTTATCTAATGAATGTATCTTCAGGGGGCAACTTGCATTTCTACCTGTAAAACCTGTTTTAAGACAACATAGAGGTGCCCAGATTAGATTCTGGCAGGTACCACTCATCACAGCTTCAGGTAACGTTGCCCTTTCAAAAATTTTCTTTCAATTATTTGCCATTTGCCATGTTGTACAAAAGATCCAGTTTTTCAATGCTCAAAGAAATAAATAAAGAAATGGTAAAGTTAATCCTCCCTCTGGCCTTTCTAGGGCATCCATGTTTCATCTTTTCAGCTGGAACTCCCCAAGGTCTGACTTTGTGTTGCAGTTTGTGTACAGCTGCCTGGTCCAGAAATAGGACATTGGACCAGGAATGAAGAAATCAGGGGTTCGCTTGTGGATCTGCCACAAACTGATTCTGTGATCTTGGGTAAATCTCAGCCCATGCCCATGTGTAACCATCTATATAAGAATAGAAAATGACAGCACAAGCCAGTACCTGTGCTGGTTTTGGACCTGAGCTTGGCTTTTCTGTGGCTGATGTTTAGAAATAAGTATCTATGGGTTTATCAACAGAGCAGATTTGGTCTAAAGAGCAGGAACATAGAGTGGTGCAGAGCTACTTTAACAGCCATTTTTCCCAGCAGAATTTAGTCTTTTCAGGTTATTATCGTTGATTATGGTACAAAAATGTGAGTGCAAGGAATCTCATGAAAAGTCTTTCTATTTTCCTACTTCAGACTTGGAAAATATGCAACATCAGTTCTTCCCAGTGGTTGTTTTTCTGGGGCTTGGCTGTTCTAATTTGCATCAGAGATACAAGGCGTTGCATGGAATCACACAGGATACAGCTCCAGCCCTCAAGAGCTTGCTGTCTAATTGAAAACTAGACAAAGCAAGTGAAATGGAAGAAGGCAAGGAGCACAAAAGTAACAGGCATCAGACAATGCCATATGCTAGCTGAGATCTAAACCGGATGGCTCTGAGTCATCTGAAAGTACTATTAAAGTTTAATTCATTAAACGCTGAACGCCCTGACTGCTCCTCAACCATCAACAATTTGTCCACTTTTTTTGTAGCTGTCATAGCCGTCTCAGAGACTGATGAGATCTGAATGCTTTGAATAAACATCTAAATTGTGCATGTTTACCAAAATCAAATCCCAAAGTACGCAGCACTCTCTGATCATTAGTGAGAACTCATCAGCCGTAAGCGAGAAATCAGTTCCTCCACTCAAGCTCTTCAAAAAGCTTCTCTTCAGGAAAAAAGAGCAGCAGGAAGTGAAAATTTGCCTTCACTGGCACAGAAGTAGGTTTTGAACCCATCACCAGCTCGCTGGAGATCACAGCGATGATGAATGAGGGTCCCTGAGAGTCCCTTCCCATTTCCCCATCTTCCTCTTGCTGGGAGTCTCTGGAATTTAATATTCATCAAATGAAAAAACATTTCAGGGTAACACAGAGTAGGGAAAAACACGGATTCAATGAATTATCTCTGGGTAGGTCAGTTGGCACGTTACATATTTCGACAAGGTTTTAAATACAATTTTCCCTTTTTCACTTCACTAAAGCGCCCTACCTAAAGCCACAGCACTGCCTGCTGAGCTTGGCTTTGGTTGTAGTAGTCCCATGGACAATGAGGCATTGTGGATCTGGAAGATGGTGGTAAGGTTTTCACAGCCATGGGCACCAGGATGAGTTGATGGCAAAAGGAATGTGTATACACCAAAGGAGATGCCTGTGCTTGGGGTGGGATGGAGGACATGGTAACCAGGTAAATCCTTTGCTCATAGGCTGGGCTAGTGAATTTGCTGCGAGATTGCTAGGATTCAGGGCCAAAACATCATTTTGCTCTGCAAAATGTATGTGGTCCTTGCACAGGGCTCTGGGCACAATAGGTTGTAACAGAGCTATGCATGGGATGTGGCCATACATGTGTCCACAGCAACGTGAGGATATCCCACCTGGCCCCTGGAATTGGTTTTCCATGTCCTAAAGACATCACACAAGAACTTCTTTGACTATTTAATCCACGGGTAGACTGAGAACTACAGCAGGATCTTATCAAAGAACTTTTAAAAAGGAAAATGCAAAAGCAAAACAATTGCTTTATCATCTAAAATGATGTGTTTGAAAGTAGAACAATTTGTTCTTGTTCTTCAACAACAGCTGAACTGGGCTTGCTTTTTTTTTTGGTCTCTTGTACTATTCTCATCAGTTGCTTCATACTCATATTAATAACAATTAATTATCATTTTATCCTGATGTAACAATGTTGACTGAAATAGAGTCACACAAGGGATTAATTTGGTCCACTGTAGTTTTCCATCATTGCATTTCTTGGACGTGTTTTTTCAAAGCTTTATGATAATAAATTAATTCAAAAATTGTTAATTGTTCAATTGTTAATTGAAAAGTTAATCTTATTCTCCAGATTCTCCAAACATAAAACCTCCGATTCTTCTAAGCAAATATTTAGAGCCCCGGACTTGGGCAGTAACTGAGTATGCAGCCATCAGAACTGCACTAAAATGGGAGGACAATAGCAATTTTTAAACCCAAACACGGTATTTACAAAGTGTGTCGCACACAATGGACAATATTGTAAAAGAAAAATATAATGCGTGTGTACAATGAGGTGAAAACAAACAGGTTTTCATTTTTTATTTTGCTGACTGCTATACAAGGTTCTAAAAAGGATTTTTTTTCCCTTTGTGAAGAGCGCGCTGCAGATTTACAATATTATATTCCACTGTATACATTTGCTAACAAAAAATACCACTACTGTATCCACACCAGTGACAAATCTGCCAGAAAGTGACTAGTTGATATGCCTTTTTATTACTGCAGCTGCCTTGTTTTTTCTAGTCAAAATAAAAGAAAATCACAGGATCCTTAAAATAATAGCTGACAGCAGGTAGTTACTGAGAAATGCATGTCCCTGGCTCTTAACTTTGTAGCATCCATCCAGATGGCAGATTAGAGGCTGGGATCTGCAGGTTGGTGACAAATACATGGGTAATAGCATTCAGCTTGCCTAACTGTAAAAGTGAATTCACTATTCCTCTTTGATTGTAGACCTGACATGTCAGATGAGAGGAGGCTCTGGAAGAAGCTGCCAAAGCAATAGCACAAATAAATGCCAGACACAAGCACCGCTTGATGTAGGATTACAAACACTGTACCTATCATCAATTCAAATTTAGCTGATATGTAAAGTCAGCGGCGGTGTTACATCAGAGCAGCAGCACAAATGCAGGGGGCTGACGGGTACCTGGGTACGTTCCGCACGTCAGGCTGCTCCTAATGACCTCTCCCCGTGACACGGCGGCAGTGATTGGTTTTGCCACAAGAAAGCCACGCTCCTGGAATTGCCCTCACAACGTATGGCACACGGGGTGCTTCACAGTCACTGCCTAATTTGTCCCTCTGCCCTTCCCTACTCTGTGTTACCAATCACTTGACTTTTGAACAGCCCTGATCTATTCTATCTCCCTCCCTCTTGCTCTTTCTATTTTATTTCTTTCTTTCTATGTTCTATTTTCTTCCTTCCTTTTCCTTTCTTCCATTCCTTTTCTTTCTTTTTTCCTTTCCTTTTTCCTTTCTCCTTTCCTTTCCCCTTTCCGCTTTCCTTTCCCCTTTCCTCTCCTTTCTCCTTTCTCCTTTCTCCTTTCTTTCTCCTTTCTCCTTTCTCCTTTCCCCTTTCTTTTCCTCTCCTTTCTCCTTTCTCCTTTCTCCTTTCTCCTTTCCCCTTTCTCCTTTCCCCTTTCCCCTTTCTCCTTTCCCATTTCTTTCTCCTTTCTCCTTTCTCCTTTCTCCTTTCTCCTTTCTCCTTCTTTCTCCTTTCTCCTTCTTTCTCCTTTCTCCTTTCTCCTTTTCTCCTTTCTCCTTCTTTCTCCTTTCTCCTTTCTCCTTCTTTCTCCTTTCTCCTTCTTTCTCCCTTCTCCTTTCTCCTTTCCCCTTTCCCCTTTCCTTCCCTTTTTCCTTTTTACTTTCCTTTTTTCTTCTCTTTTCTTCTCTTTTCCTGAGAAGCACAAAACCAAACTCAGGAAAGAGATGGTGCAAGCTCAGTTCTAATCTCTCAACACTGACTTTGCATGGAAAAAGTCTTCCAGCAGCCCAATTACCCCAGCCAGTAATTAGCAGTGCACACCAGCTGAGGGTCTCTGGGCTGAGCCGTGCCCTCTGCATTAGTTATAGGGCAGAAATCACATGTTGAGAGGTTTTGCATTGTCATTGCATGGCAGTCGTAGTGCTGGGAATCGAAACCGTGTTTTCTAGGGCTTTCTGTGGTCTCAAGACCCTCAGCTTTCATTGCTGAAGTTGGAAAGAAGATGCTGAAAAAGGTAGATAAAGCTCCTGTTCTCTGTGGTGAGAGGAAATTTCTCCCAATGTTCCTATTCCACCTATTTTGCATGTAGCACACTGCCATTTAATCAATATGAAAATACAGTGTCTCTTCTTTATAATCTTTACCTGTCTTGTTTTTTCAATGAAGATGAAGAGTGACAGTGTTGGTGCTGTTTGGAAAGATGCAGGTGGAGAAAACCTTTACTTTATAATTAATTACAACTCAGGGCTTTGTGTTCATAGTTGCCTTCAAGCTCCAGCCTTTTCATTCTTTGCTAGGAATAAAGTACTATCCATTGAAATGAGCTTTTTAAAAAGTAAAGGTTATGTAAATCTCAATAAATCCCACTTTATATGTGAATTTGTTCAACAGGTAAATGTAAGACATAAACGTAAGACACATAAGTGAAAAAACATAGGAGAGATTAAAACCTGATTTAAATAGGAGAAATAAGTATGCATGCATATTGGGTTTTGTTTCTAAAATGTCTATTTGTGACTTGCATTTTGCCTTGACTTTCAACATCCATTCTTATACACATCCTTTATACAACTGCTTTTGCTCATTTGTTACTGTTTTATTATTTATATGGCAAATCTTATTGAAAAGCCAAATGCAAGGCAATGACAGCAGAGTGTAAAAATGCTGACTAATATTTTCCAAAATCAAATCCTTCCCACCTGGTTGAGGAGGAATTATCTGTGGTGGCCACATGGCTATTGTTTATATCCCCAAAGAAGTAATCCTCTTGCTATCTCCTTTCTCTAGCATCACGTCAATTCTGTCTTCCCAGGGTGCAAGAGTCTCAGTACTGATGGTTAAAGCGTGCTTTGCATCGCAGAGGTTTAAGTGCTGGCTTAGTTCAGGGGATTTAAAACAGTGCAAGCAGCAGCAGCAGAATTTGGCCTCACTCCATAGTCTTTGCTCAAAATTGAAGTTCAACCAGATGAGAATGAGCTTTTATTCAGTATTAAACTCTCATCTTCCTAATCTGGAAAAGCTTTTGTAGTTGAAGCATACTTGCAGCTTTATCCAGATCTACATCAAATTGCTGTGTGTCACTGCAGTGAAAAGCGAGGATTAATCTGTTTAGATTGACAAATTGAGAAGTAACTTCAGGATGTCAAAATCCAAAATCTTTCTAAGAGAATACAAGTGAGTAATGAGATTATCTACCGGGTTCTCATATTGATCAAGTCTTAATGTTTCACTTGATTTGCCCTGGTATTTAAAATCTCTTGTCTCTCTCTTCTTGAGGAGCGCTTGTCTTACAGCACTTACCCATCTCCCTTTAGTACCCACACAAAGTTTCTTCAGTGGAGATCTGCTTCTCCCATACCTGATTTATTGCCCACAACTCTCAATCTTATTGCATCCTTTCTTTCCTAAGTGCTACTGATGCTCAAATAACTTTGTTTACCAGCTAGTCATCTAATCATTGCTTTACATAATCATATTTATATTAAGTACATAGGAACAATTAACTTTGTTTTAAGTGTAGTTATTTGAAATACAGTAGTGGTAATATCTGCCAGAAGCAAATAAACATATTAGCAGGAAATGCTTAAATGATCTGGATAACCCTATGAGCCAGCATAGCAGGTGGTAATATCCTGTTTTTAAATTACATTTCAGCAAGTGAACATAATAAATCCTCTTGTGTTATATATTTCGCTGGTAGCAACTTATACTCACATTATTCTATTTGACCTCATTACTGCTAATCATTATCACATTTTTAATAGCTGCCACAGTGAGTGAAACAGTTAATACAGTATTTCTTGCCGAAAGAGAGCCTGTCAGGTTATTGATGACAAATTAAAATTAATAAAGAAGATCTGTGTTGAATTTGAGGGAATGGAATAACTGCGAGCATCCAGATGATTGGAAAGGCCTCTGGGGTACTCTGTGAAGAGTAATGTTTTTGGTGTACGTGTATTGTCTTGAAAGGAACGCTAAAACTGCCAAATCTCTGCTTTTGCCTGGAAGACTTCCTGAAATAGGAGCTGTATTCTTTTGGCCCTCATCACATGTAATTTATCCCTGGGAGAGTTATTTCCCGCTCTGTACACCTCTGCTCGGTGCTGTAATAACAGCCAGTTGCTGGGGCTCCGTGCTTTTATTTACCTCGCTGAGGATCTTTACAAGAGCCATCACCAGCAGCTCTGGATGAGGCAGTAAATAAGTAAAAGTCCAATGCTGAATTCCTGCCCTGGCTTTTTGCTGCAAAATTTAGCTTATTGCTATTTATTTAAAACTTTCCGGGGATGTACAATCCTCCTTTCAGCGGTGGCAAAGCATCGCTACCCGGTGTCCAGGCATTCCCCATCACCACAGAGCCAACAGTGGGTACCGGCCACTAACTAACTGCCTTTATGAAAAATTAATGCATTTACATATCCTCCCAAAGCTCCTACATGTTTAAAGAGAGGTGTTTATTAGAGGTGAGGGCTCCATGGGGACAGGGCGGCCGCGCGGTGGGAGCCGTTCCCTGTAGGGAAGGGCAGTTCAAGGCCATCCGGAGGTCCTGAATTAATTGCACGTCGTGGTATTAGCTCAGTCCTTAGCAGACAGTAGTCCACACTGCAGAATCACCAGACATAATTTTGACTGTGCCCAGGAGGCATACCAGGGAGACTGAATTATCTCTTACCAAAAGAAAAAGTAGTCCTTTGAGGTCAACGGCGGAGGTCGTCGGTGGGTCAGCGCAGAGAAACACCAACGTGAGATCTGCCCTAAAAAAGGAAGAAAATAATGGCCCAATTACCACACGTAAGCAAGTCATGCAGAATTGCTTCGCACAAAAGGGGTTTTTCGTTTTGAAACAGGGAAGGAGGCAGCACCCGGTAACAGAAGCAGCGTTGCGGGGATGGATGTTTCGGAAAGGGAAATAGAAGGTGCCGCCGCTATTTGCTTGGGAGCCATTAAGCTGCAAAACTGCCATGTAGTGTTCAGCAGATTCGTCTGTGTTTTCTCAGAGTATGAAACAAAGCTCTGGTGGATCATACACTCTTCTGGTCGGCAATATTAATATGCTTTGCGTACAGAAAGATGATGCCTTTGCTTTAAAAGCATCGTTGAAGTGAGAAGTGGCCAAAAATAAGGTTTGTTTCTTTTAGGAGCTATTTAGAAGTAACCCCGTTTGGAGGGGAAAAAATTGGCATTATGGGCTTTTGAGCTGTAGAAAACGGGAGCAAATTGAAGAGCTATGAACTCTGCCTGAAGGTTCAACCACAGAGAACCCTTCCCCTGTCACCAGGCCAAGACACGTGCTTCATGTTGAGTCCCAATGCTCAGCAAACGGCCATGCAATTAAAAGACATCAGGTATTGAAACCTCTGCCTGCACCTAGAAATGCACCTTTTCACACGCTGAGAGCCTCAGCACTGAAGGTAAAAAACTTGTGCAGTTTGTGTGGTTGACAAATACCACTCAAACTGCTCTGCCAGTGAAATTTGAACTAAAAATATAGGAAATGAGGAGTTAATTCAATTAAACGTTTTCCCACCCACGTTTTACCTTTCCTCACCACTCAAGGGAATCATTCATGGAATGTATATCACCAGCAGACTTATTTTTACCATTATTTTTAACTTAATGAGTATACCTTACACATCAGAGAGAAAGCACAAAGGTTAAATTTTACATTAAGAGCACATTGCAACATGGTATGCAAATATTCCTATGCAAATCCAAAGCCACCGGAAGATAAATGTGTTATATTTTTAACCAGTTAACTATGACTGTGAAGTATGGTGTAAGATATTCAGTAGTTTCATTTTATATCTTTCTTGTAAATAATGCATAAAGTATGTAGATGTTGTCAAAATATGATGAAGCTATTAGCTTTATAGTTTTCATAGTTAAGAATGTGTTCAGCATGTAGCTCATAATAACTCATTTCTAAACGCAGGCACCATTATAAAATATTTCTTGTTCAAGTGAATGTTATCATGTGACATAATGATTTTGCTTAAAACCAAGTTAAATGAGGAGTAAAATTAAACAATATTGCATGAATTGTGTTTGACTAATTTTGTGTCACATTATATTAGCCAAGCTTTCAAAATATGTGTTAATGACAAATAGTGTAAGCCCCTAACATACTTTATGTGTCTGTAAAATCACCCTTAAGTCATTAGCTTTTAAAGGTTCATTTTGTTTGCAGTTTTTGTAGCCACTGGCTTTTTAGTGATTACTTTTGTCTATGAAACGAGACATGATTAAAAAAGAGATATTTTACATAAGTCTTTGGGACTTATTGCCATATTATGGGGGCATACCCTGTGCATTAAAACAATGTCTAATAATTGATGAGCTCTACAGTTTTGAGGTAAACATAGTTAAGGGTGAATTTTAATGTTTATGTCATATTTACATAAGAGCCACACTGAGCTTATAATCAACAGTTTGCTTCTTTTGTATCTGAATTTGTCTCTTGCCTGCTACAACAATCTTTCATACTAAAAGCAATGGAAGTCTTACAGATCTCCAGGTTTAATTCAGGCATGCCCACATTTGCTTTAATAAGGTAACTGCCTTCTTCTGGCATGCCGAAAGTGCTACCAGTTTGGCAGGGGGAACTTGTAGACTTCACATCATGCATGGAAAGGCTTCTTTGGACTTACCATCGCTGGGACAAAACTATATATAAAGGGATTGTGGTGCTAAAACACAGCAGGGGAAAAGCTGCATCAGTTTCTTTTCCGGATGGGCAGTAGGGCTTATCCAAGCCTACACACCCAAATGAACATCTCTAACCTCTATTTAGCCATTTTCTTGAAATTGGCTGTTATTTTCTCCTTCTCACTCTATGTCTTACTTGAAATAGAGAGGAAAGATGGGTGTCCATATGAGCTCCATGTCTCACCATGGGATTTCAGAGAAGTGTCTGCCCCATCACCAGTCACCTAAACACAGAAGGGTCTTTCTATGTGAGACCAAGGCCAGGCAGGTACAGTAGCAGCTCTTTAGTCTTTCCTCAGACAGAAAAAAAAAGGACTTTTTATGTGGTGATCTCTTCATATATATATTAATAAAGCTAGAAAACCCTCTCTCAATGGGCTAGGGTGATGCTCAGTGATGCCAGATGGCTTGGTGGGAGGTAAGGGCATACCGAGGGGGGTGGGAAGTTGCAGGGAGAAGGCAATGTGATGTTTTTTAGTGTTTCAATGCTCAACTTCTTTGATAAAATCTTCATTCTGCCCACCCTACCCTTGTGCCTTAGAAAGCTACAGCTTTATCTCAAGAATTTTCCCTCTGGACACTTGTCAGAACAAAGAGTATGGACTTTGCATATCATTTATCCTCTTGTATATAAGGAGCTTGTCACATCTTAATGTTGAACCTCACCAGAGAGCAGACCTCTCGAGCACTCCACGCTCTGCTTTGCATTTGGGTGGGAAAAGCGGATCCGCGGTGCTGTTCCAGCTCCTGCCTGCATCTCACTGCTGCTCTGCCCACTCCCGCTGTGCAGCACGTGCCATCGGCTCCACAGCATGGAATGGGGGCAATGACAACATGGGAGAGGTGCTGGGCAGGGTGATAGCAGAGAAAAACCCCAGGGAAAGCTGGAATCTTTTGGAAGTCACTTCTGAGGTAGCCAAATTCCTTTATTTGTTGCTTTCGTCAAACTCTAGATGTGCTTTTGTAGTATGTCTATGGAATGAAAATTGCTCATAAGGGCTTGACTTGGGTATCTCAGGAATGGTGTGGAACTGGTGACATTTGTGTGCATCCTTCTTTAAAACAAACAAAATCCTACAAATTGCATTCCATAAATGCCCTGATATATTCTCAGGATTTGAACCCAAAGCTTTCAGAATAATAACTTGGCCTTCTTTTGCTGTGAAGGAAAGTTTGTATTGTCACTGGGAGGAGGTGTCCTGGCAATAGCAGACAGGAAGGATCTGGCTCATGTGTCTGGGTGCTGGATGAGGAGGAAGGATAGCAGCTCATGCAGCTGAGCTTGGACCAGCTCCTGGAGCTTTGCTGAGTTCTGGTCACTCACACACGGTCATGGTCCTACTCTACCATGCCAGTTGCCCAAGAGCTGGGTGAAGAGGTGCCTCATGAAGTGTCCAAGAGCTGCCTCTCTACTCTGCTCTCGTGATACCTCACTTGGAGCATTGTGTGCAGTTCTGGTGTCCTCAACATCAAAAGGACATGGAACTGTTGGAACAAGTCCAGAGGAGGCCACGAGGATGATCAGGGACTGGAGCACCTCCTGTATGGAGACAGGCTGAGAAAGTTGGGGCTGTTCAGCCTGGAGAAGAGAAGGCTGCGAGGAGACCTCAGAGCAGGGGAGGGACTCTTCATCAGGGACTGTAGTGACAGGACAAGGGATAACGGGTTCAAACTTAAACAGGGGAAGTTTAGATTGGATCTAAGGAAGAAATTCTTTACTGAGAGGGTGGTGAGGCACTGGAATGGGTTGCCCAGGGAGGTTGTGAATGCTCCATCCTTGGTGGTGTTCAAGGCCAAGTTGGATGAGGCCTTGGGTGCCATGGTTTAGTGTGAGGTGTCCCTGCCCATGGCAGGGAGGTTGGAACTGGATGATCTTAAGGTCCTTTCCAACCCTAACTATTCTATGATTCTATGATTCTATGTTAGATACTCACTGCTCTTTGAGTTACTAAAAATAAAAATCACAAGGAAGCTCTTTTACAGTGGAAGGTATTAAACAATCCTGGCACAGTGATAACTGAGGAAAGGTGATCGTCTCAGACATTACAGCTGTCAAAACCTCCAGTTTAAGCTAGTCCTTTACTCATGGGGTAAAGAATTAAGCAGTGGGCTTGCACTCTGGAGGTCTGGTTTCATTATCATCATTAGCTGATGCAAGGTAAGTCACCTACAATCTGTATCTCATTTTCCCACTGAGAAAAGAGATCTACAAGATGCCTTAAGTCTTGCTGTTTACACGTCCTATGTGAAAATTAAAGGAGGCTATTCTTGGCTTTAATTTTGGGGAATACATTGTCCATGGCAAATTTAGAATAGTTAAATATAAAAAAAATATTGAAGTTCAAATAATAAAACATAAGCCTCCTTTATTCAGAAGATCAAGAAGTCCAATGCTACAAACTCAAACAGTGCCTAGAAGAATTCTTGGGAGTATTAATCTGTGGTAGAGTTGCTGTCAGTGTTTGTGAAGGATTACAGCCAAATTCAACTGCTCTCCTGCACAGAAGGATGCCACCATTGCCAGGTGGAGATCAGGGTCTTGAGCATACAGAGAAGGCAGCTTTGGGGAGCAGCATCTGGTAGGTTGTGCCAGTGCCAGCAGGGACTGAGAGAATAATCCTTTGGACAAGGCAGGGGCCAGGCAATTTAGGTTTATTTATTCTCCCAGATCTTTTCTTTCCAGGTAAAATGCATCCTGAATATTGAAGGGTTTTTTTTTTGCAAGGGTACACAGAAACCATGCAGATTCTTTCATTTTTCTCCTTTTCAAATTTCACTTGGAATTTCAGCAGGCATTCTGGCAACGTTCAGGAAAGAAAGATGGTCAAGGAGGATGTTTGGAGATGTTTGGAGATGTCTTGATCATACTAGCTGATACTCTGCTGACTCCTGATTAATACTTTGGATGCAATCTATCAAGATGCAATGACTGCTCTGCCACACTATTTCACAGACTTGATTGAACTAATGATTTCCATAGCTATTTTTGGAAAATCGGTAGAAGAAAAACAAAGCAGGTGAAATGGATAGCTAGCAGTGGAGCTCTTCAAATATTTATTAAACTGTTAGCTAAGATTCAGGATGCATTTAACATAGCCAGATTTGATACATTAAAGATGAATAATTGCTCTTCTGTAATACCATCTCATTTATTTATTTATTTGTTCTTTAATATTGTATTACTACTTTCGCTAAGACTTGAAGAAAGATTTTGAAAGTAGCGTATTGTCTTTAGAGCAAACTCTGAATGATCATAAAATGTCAATCTGGAATATGAATTTATGAAGAGAGTTGTTGACATACTTTGCTGTGCTAGGAACAGTGGTGAGAAGGGAAGGGAAGGGAAGGGAAGGGAAGGGAAGGGAAGAGAAGAGAAGAGAAGAGAAGAGAAGAGAAGAGAAGAGAAGAGAAGAGAAGAAGAGAAGAAGAGAAGAGAAGAAAGCTCTTATTTGCTCCAAAAAGTCTGTTTCTACAAAAAGAAAAAATAGTATTTTATTTCCAGCCTCGACAATTGATGTATTGTAACAATAGAAAAAAAATCCATAAATGATTCTAGAAATAGCTTTTTAAATTAAAATAAAAACTGTCTCTTTTTTAGAATGCAAGATTTACATCTGAAGGAAAATAATGTTTTAAATTCAACAGTGTTCCCCAGACCCTCTAGTACAGCCCAGTGTATGCTTAGAAAGAGCTACTTCATCTATTTAATTAAGAGAAACTACTATCAAAGCAGATTTCGCATTTAAAATTCGTGTTTAAACTTCTCACAGATTAAGTGAGCTTAAACAGTTGCTATTCCTGACTTTAACAGCATTATAAAATACATTAGAGATTGAGAGGATAAAATTCTGCCATGTTAGGTTATAACCTAACTGCTATTTGCAGTTGTAAGGACTACTAATGGCGCAGGGACAAGATTTATTATAGTAAAGACATCCTGCTTAACATTACCCTTGTCATTCCATTAATAATGACTGCTTATGAGCCATCTCGTTGGCATCTTTGTTGTCCTGAAAACTTAAAACTCACAGCACAATTCTTTACGATGTGCTACATTGCCCCCTCTGGGTATTCCTGACCATTATCCCATTTGGTTATATTCAAAACTGCTGCCTCCTGAGAGAGCATTAGGGCCGACCTTTAACCCTGCAATATTCTTGGTTCAAATGGCGTAATAACATGTAGTGAATATTTACAAGCATACTTATACTATAATAGAGTACTGCTGTGAACATTAGCACATATTTTCTGCTCAATCAGGCTTTGATGTAGAGCTTGGCTTGTACCCTGGAGAAAATGCAGTCCCCAATAAGCTGTGCTAGTGAAACACCCTTGAACCTAAACAGCTCACGCAACGCAAACTGCTGCCATGCAGATGAGCAGGCAAACACATACATGTGCCATGCTGCGGTCCCAGCAGCGTGCTGCCCTGCTGCACAGTGTCTGTGTGAGCCTCCTCGATGAGGAGGGTGAATGGGGAGGCTCAGCACGTCACACACTACATGGGATATTAGTGGTGTAGGTACACAGATGAAGAAAAGGTGATCTTATCCATGAAATGAAAATTAACAGCAATAAGCCATAATGACAACAAGTCGGCACTTACCCTTTCTGACCTGCTTTATGAGAGGCTGTGGGGGCAACTGTGCATCACACCACTAACTTTCTGCTTCTTTCTCCATCCAGTGACATGCCTGTGTGGCTCTTCTTTCCTTGCCATCATCCCAGGCATCTGCGTTTGCTGAGATCAGAGAATCATAGAATCGACCATGTTTGAAAAGATCTATGAAATCATCAGTCCAACCGTTCTCCAGCGCTGCCAAGGCCACCACTAACCCATGGCACTGAGGCCTCGTCTCCATGGCGTGTGAACACTTGCAGGGACGGTGACTGCAGCCCTGCCCTGGGCAGCCTGTTCCAATGTCTGAGCACCCTCTGGGGCAGGAATTGTTCCTCAGCTCCATCTAAACCTGCCCTGGTGCAGCTTGAGGCCGGTTCCTCTTGTCCCATCCCTTGTTCCTTGGGAGCAGAGAGGTACCCCCTGAGCCTTCTCTTCTCTGAAGAGATACATTAAAGAACCCTGCCAGCAGCCACACAATCTGTGCTTCCTTCCAGAGTGTTTCCTTGACAAACCTCTCACTGCATGTCCTGCTCTGGCAGTGTATGCTGTGCCAGGATGGGATGCTTCACGGGACTTGCTCTGCTCTTGACCCAACACTTTTGATCCCCTCTTCCCCCCTGCCCACCCTCCGAACTGACAGAGCTTCAAACCTTATGGAAAGTGATGGCAGATAATTTCACTAGTATCATGGGAATTATGGCTGCACATCCCTGGCAGTGCTCAAGGCCAGGTTGGACGGGGCTTGGAGCAACTTGCTCTAGTGGAAGGTGTCCCTGCCCATGGCAGGGGCCGGGACTGGGTGAGCTTTAAGGGCCCTTCCAACTCAAACTCTTCTACAATTCTATGAAGATTCTATGATGAATTGCACCTCAGGGATCTTTTAGGTTTATAGGTGAACATCTTCTTATTGAGGGAGAGTTTTGGCTTCCAAATAGCTTCATGTGCTGTTGTCTGCCATCTACAATTAGCACCCTTCCATACCCCACTCTTACTCTGATGACTGGGGAGCCATCCTCTCCAGCTCAGCAGCACTTTCCAGCAAACACAAAATATCCCTGAAGTCGTCTTCCCCACCACCTCTCCTTTACCTGCTCTGTCCTGCCCCCCAATCACCCATCAGCACACCCCTTCCTTTTATCATCCCTTCCTGAATGGAAATGGTGTTGTGTTCACAGATGCTTGCTGCCTCAGAGATTTCCAAGGTGATGTGCATCACTTTGGCATGACACACAGATGAAATGTAGGGCACAGAAAAGGTCTATCTCAGCCATGTTAATGGCTTTAATATTCATTTGGATGTAGTTTTACTGTTTGTTGCCCTTGATCACTGCTTTCTCCTTCCTTCAGGACAAGGCTATTGTGCCTTTTCTGTTATTAATTCCACCTTTGCTGTGCGTTGCTCTCTGTGGCCTGTTTTTATAGAGTACCCAGTGAAAAAGCAGAGATTTGGTTAATCCTGAGCCCAGACCTGCTTGTGCAAGATTTCTGATTTTCAGGCCTTGGAGGAGAAAGGGTCACTTCTTAGTTGTGTTGGTTTATGAGTGTGTAGTTAATCTGCTTAGATAAGAGACCAGCACAGAGGTAATGTGAGCTTTCGAAAGAAGAGTCTCTTGTGGCTATGAAAAAACTTTGACTTGGCAATATCTGTCTGTCTTCAGCCAAAGATAGAATAAACCTTCCTTATTTTCTTGGTGTAACTTACAAACCTGTTACAGTTTTTGCATTAAAATCTTCCTATACAAAGGAGATGTCCATTTTTGATATTTTATTCATAAGATCCCTCAAGGTGTCATTGAAATTCTTGCAGTCTTTCATCAGCGTGATCCACTCTTGGAGAGTACACCTGCACAGGAGATGAAATGGTTGTCCTCAGAGAATAATGGCAGCCATGCTGATATTAATTTGGTTCCAAGTAATTATCAAATTCATATCTTCCAGTTTGCTGGGGAACTTTTTCTTCCTTTTGATTTCTTTTTCTATATAGAGTTAGCAAGGCTTGTTACTGCTGCTCCAGACCCTCTGTGCAGACTGGTCCTCGTCATTTGGACTTTACATTGACGCCTTTAACCATCACAAACTGCTGTACAGCTGTCTGTCTTGTCTTGAAATTATTACTATATGGTATGTGAACATCAATAATGTGTCACACAGAAATTTTTATCTGATAGGTCCAGTTAATAATGCTGTAGTTAAAAAAAAGCCTTATACGTATTGTGTGCTGGTGTTGCTGTACCGATTACACCCCTGTGTACATGTGTACAGAATCAGGTGCAGGTCTGCACTGTCCTTTCTCAAGACCATTTAGATACTTTTCCTAAAATAATATTGAAAAGTACAGTTGGATATGCCCACAAATCCAGCTTGCAATGTGAACAGCATCAAGTGGCATCTCTGCTGGGGACAAATCCCTCTAGACCAGGTTGCTCCAAGTCCCAACATTTGAACAGTTGAAGACGTCTTTAAATCCAATGAAAGCCTTGAAACCTAAGGCCTGAAGGGCACCAGGAGTGCAAACTGAATGGCTAGCCCAGGAGTGTTGGTGTCTGAGTTAGCCCATCATCTTGCGCACCTGTGCAAGATATTGGTTTGAACATCTCTACCCGTCATGATCAAGGCCGAAGAGCTGTGTCTCTGCTTGGGCACACACGGTTTAAGCAAATGTTATCTGAAAATAAGATTTTATTTAATTTTTTTTACAATTTTTTGAGGGGAAACTTGCCTACGGGCGATGCTGCAGGATGGCGGTCTGGGCAGAGGAGGAGCCCGGCGGCTTTCTTCACATTATTAGGGGTTTCTCCTTTTTTCCCTTGGCTCTTGCCAAGCAATTTGTATTTTAAAGGAAGCCTGCAAGAAATTTTGTGTTTTCTTCAATTCTCTCAGTTTATTTCTGTTCACATAGCTCTCCTTTTCCCCCCACATTGGCAGTAAATCCTTAGGCTGAGCCATCCATCTATTACCAGCTGGCAGTTGTTCAGTCTTCCAGTCTACAGTGATCTGTTTTTAGCTGCCAATAGTGCAGCATTAACAAATCTGTTCTGATACTTATCTGTGGCAGTGTCTTTTGTTAAATGAAGAATACAAAGTTTAGGATGTACTTTATTGGGATTTTTATTGCATCAGGTAGGGCACTTAAAACTTCCCTCCAATATTTTTCCAACATGGGATAACATCTCCAGCACTCTGTGCATCCTCTGATGCCGTTTTCTCCTATATATTTTTCAGGTGCTGCTTCCTGAAGAAAGGAAGTTTTGATGGGAATACTCTGCTTTTTTCCTGATCATTTCATATAAAAATCTCAATATCACAGAAAACAGTGAATAACTCATTGATCTGAGTTTTCCCCATTTTTCTTGTGTGTAATTATCTGCACTTCTCATGGGAACGTGTTTTGCACCCCTGGAGATCCCACCACCTTGAGCTGTCAGTGTGTGCATGTGCACTGGCACATGTGCCATGGCAAAAAGAAAAGGCCCCACTTATTCACTTATTTATCTTTTCATTTATTTATTTATCTATTTATTTATTTATCTTTTCATTTATTTATTTACCTAGTCATTTATTTGTTTATCTAGTCGTTTATTTACCCATTTGTTTTTAGCGGTTGGGGAATATTGTGGGTTATAAATTGCATTACCATAAGAAAGCGCTCACTTGATAATTGTGTTTTACACTCTCTTTTTTTTTGCAGGCTGTTGGTAGCTTTAATTAACCACCCTGCAGATGGATTGGATAAAAGGTACCTTTCACCACACACCTACATCTTTTTCAGTCATCGTATACTTAAATTGCAAATTCTCATGAACTGTAACCCAGTGTCTTATGGCTCTTGATTCTACATTTCCCTATAGATCTTCTATCTTCAGTCATGTCAGAGCTGGAGGATGTGACTTTTAGTAAAAGGTAGAGCTGTGTTAAACTGCAGGAAACCCCCTAAATTCAAATGATGTTAAGGGTCTGATTTAACCCCTACATTCAAATCATAGAATCTGAATCATAGAATGGAAGGGACCTTACGATTGTCTAGCTCCAGCCCCCATGGACATAAGACCTTAAGGGTATGATTTAATCCCTAGATACAATTGATGTTAAGGGTTTGATTTAACCCCCACATTCAAAAGTCATTAAGGGTCTGATTTAATACCACCAAGTCAGAAGACTGAGGAATATGAACTCCTGTAGATGTTGCAGTCCTACCTGCACAGATGCCACATACCACATTAGATCCAGTGCACAGGACTGGCATGCACACCTTGTGGCAAAGTGTTGCAGGTTAGGCATCACTAGCAATCTGTGTGTAATGCAAACCACAACACTTTCAGCTATAATTCACCTCTTGTTAGAGGCAGAGCAGGCAGAGTTTGTAAAGATGCTTGTCACAAGTTACCACTGGGATCCGTCAGCCTGACTCGCCAAGGTTTATTAAACAACCAAAACCTCATTCTCCTCCTTTCCCCCACAACTGTTCCTGCATAAATCTGCCCAAATTCAAATTACTGACAAAAAAGGCCAAATTTCAAGTCCTTATTTCCACTCTGGAAAGTTTTTCATGGAACATCTTCAGCATCCTCCTGGTCCAGAGGCGGCTGATGCCATGCTGCGGCAGAGGCAGCCCAGCAGCTTCATTCCACATGACCATTGCTGCTTCTTGGCAATGAGGAGCCATCCTGGTTGGAAACTACACTGATCAATGCAGGAGGCAAAACCTCCAATAAATTTAGCCTGTCAAAGGCATTATCCAGAAAAGAGGTTTTTCAGTCTGAAATGAGGTATGGCAAATTTACAAGCATGGGAACGGGGCTGTAGATGAGGGACTTGAAGTCACTGTGAACATCGGTCTGTAATGTACTATGGTTCTACATGAGTGATGTTAATTTCCAGCAACAGGGTTTGATGCCAAGTGCTTTAGAGTCAGTGGAATGACTTCTAACAAACTTGAGTAAGTTTGCTATCAGGCCTGCAATGACAAAACCCACGTTGAACATGTTTTCTTTCTAAACTTAAAGTAAACTAAAGTTACCTTCTTTTTGACCCTTCAGCACTCTTTCTTCCTCCTCTTTTTTTCCTTATTTATTTTGACATGGCCATAAACCCCCACATTTTCTCAAAATCCTGTGCTTAAAAACATGGCAAGCACAATCCTCAACTGCTTTCACTGGAGGGTGGGTTTCACTGAAGTTATCTCATGGACACCTTTCCCTCTTGAGGTTTTTCCTCTTGCTGATTGTACTAATCTTTGTGTGAGGTTGTTGCTATGGCACAGACCTTTCTGAGGATTTAATGACCTGTATTACTTTGCATTAAGGAGTTTTACTAATCTGCTTAAAATTGCTTTTAAAATTTGTTGGAGCAAGGGGCTGAGTTTAGTGCTCTGTTCCCATAGGTGATATTTTTCTAGGATTCACAGGGTCGCACTGATGTAGCAGTATTTCTTCTTTATCTTGGGAACATCATGGCTAATGATAGCTTGCTGAATATACCGACTTTTAAAACTCATCCAAAGGCTACCGGCTGTGCAATCCCTGGAGGGCAGGGATGAGCAGGGATTCAGGAAGGGGTTCAGGAAGGGTGTGGGATGTGCTGGTGCCTCTGCACACCCCCAGTAGCAGGTTAGCTCCTCTAAATCTGAGATTTTGGGGTTCTGTCCATGCCTTTGGCTCAGGGCATGGCTGCTGGGCATCAGTAAATGGGGTTGCTTTGCCGTGGGCCGTTTGGAAGTGTGTGCTGGAATGGGAGATGGGATCAGGTCCTTTCATCTCTAATGGATTCAGGCTTAGTTAAGATTTTTTTTCTTCTTTTTTTTTTTTTTCTCCCTGATGCCTTTTTTCTTCAGAAATGTAACTGTTTATAATCAGTTTAATGCAGATGAAACCATTACTTCTTCACTCTTCAGAAACTCTTTGTGCTTCTTAATTAAAGCCTTTGTCTGAGCACAAAATAATTAATACATAAAATGAAGCACAGGGAAAGAATCGACTGTGAAACTAGTCACTCAGTTGTAGATTTAAACAATATTTAATCATTAGAGTAACACAGTGCTTGCACTTTTGGAAAGAAAACAAGCCTTATACTTCATGTTTATTTAACACTTTGACTAGTTCATTCTTGGAGGTATGAAATGAGGCTTATAGAGTGCCAGAGCAGTAAATCATATGTTCTGAAAATTACTGGGTCTTAAACAGTAGTGTCATTTTAAACCTAAACAGTTCAGTGGTGCACCAGCATATAAAACTGACCTCTTACAACAACATCTACTGTTTACACTGAAAGGCAAGTAAAGGAAATAAAAACAAGGCATAAAATATGGAGTAGTAAGGATGTCATTTACTTGTGTTTCTGCCTCTATTCTGGATACTGATGGGTACGATAACTTTCCTAATGCGTTAAAGACAGTAGATGAAAAATAATGCCATATATATGTATATTGATGCATAGACCAACCGTGTATAGACAGAACTTCGTGCAGCATCTGACACCCAAGCACTTTCCATGGGTATTTGCACAGATTTTAAACCAGATTTGTCTTGGCAGTGTGCTTACTCACTTTATAATAACTTTTTTTGTTGTTGAATCAGTGTTCTAATGAAAGAGTTTATTGTCAAGAATATTTGTTAAGAAAAAAAGTGATTTCAAAGCAAATATTCAGATTCTTTTGTGGAGAGTGAATGCTGAATGTTTGAATTTGTAGGTGCGATCAGCTTACTCTCTGCTTACAAGCACAAAGGCACCGGTTCACGATAGGCTGCGTGTAGGTTTTCATAACCAGCTAAATACTTGGCTTCTGAGTATGGAAAAACCACAGAGTTTGGCTCAAAAGCAATCAAAATTGTTCATTGACATGATTTACCAAGTCACACTGCAGAGCGGAGCAGGCAGACAAGGTTTTGTTTAGTGTGGAGGTGAATATTTGCAGTGAAAACCCTGAAACATTGGTCGTCTCTGTGGTTTGGTGATACAACACATTTAAAACCGTTTCTCTGAGTCTGGCCCACTTGAGGACTGATACAGGTTTATTACCCAGTCTCAGAGGAGTTTGCAATGTTGTTCATTCCCCTAATTGGATAAATGCTGGCTTATGGAGGTAAGAAAGCAAAAGCATCTTCCCAGCTGCCAGTCAGCCCTTGCCTTGCTCATGGACCATGCTGCCTATGAATGCCCCTCTAGCCAGTCCAGCTTGTGGCTCCTGATGGGTGCTGCTGGGCAGAAATGCTCCCCTGCTTCTTTTCTAAACACATTTATGAGTAAGAGCTGTTCTTCATTTTGTGGGGTTTCGGTTTGGTGGTTATTTAGGCTTTTTTTAAGGGAGAATACATTTCTAAGCTCTTGGGACATATGTTGGTCATATACAAAGTTAATATAGGATGATATTGATATTGTTTTGCAGTTAGATTCTACGATACTTCTTAGGTAAAAATTGTATTAGTTTTAAGGATACGGGCCACCAAACTGAGTATCTGAGGGACTGGTGACCAATGGTGAAATCTTTGCTGATTGGGGACTTCTGAAGTAAAGAAGTCCTCCCTCAAGAACAGGTAATGATGTTCATTTCCATGTTAACATCACATTTGTCTTCAGTGCTTCTGCAAGCACATCAAAAGGGTAATAAATTGATGGGCTTAAATTTGGAGAGCACCTGGAATGTGCTTTTTATTAGTTTGGATCCTGAATGAATGGAATATGGAAACTAATATTTTAGAAATGTGATTCTTCAATTAAGTTTATCAGTTGTGTTTGTGAACTGTCAAGAACTTGCATTATTAATGAACACTCAAGACTAATGTTAGTTTATTTGTCATTTGGAATATGACATTTGAGTTAATCATGCTACATTCAATTTTGATTAATGCATGAATTTCATGCAAGCTTTGTTAAACAAATATTTATTATGTGTGATGTATTATAAAGTAAAAAAGTGTTTTATCTCAATCGCAGGTCCTATATACAAATGTCTTCCAATATGTTGAAAACTTTAACATTCAAGCAAACATCCTCTTGTTTATGAGGAAATTGAATAAATCATGTGAGTCCCCTGTGTGATTTTTCTTCTTAAATTCAGATATAATCACCCTTGCACAGAGGTGGTTGCAGTTTGTAAGGTCGTGCTAAGTGGTCTGCACGCACCATATGGGTTTTCACACGCAGGTTGGTTTGTGGGATAGCTGCTAGAATTCATCTCCTTGCTTCTACTTTTACCCAGTTTAGATAATAGTGCTACTGTTCAGTGACAGATGTGTTGCAGAACTGGAATTAGGGTTTAAATTTTCAACTGAAAAAGGTATAAAGTGTTTCTTACCTGTGACTTCCTCTATAGTTAGTGCTAGAAGTCTCAGCTATCCATGATGAAGGATGTGCTGACGTGATCTCCAGCCCCTCTCACTTGGATCTGCCCTTACCTCACCCCATCAGACCATGCAGGCACGCTTTAATATGCAACACCATTTTGTGTTATGGCCAAATTATTTAAAATAATGAAGTATTTCATCAACCTGGTAATCCTGAAATACCGTTTTGTGAGGTCTTATGTTAGTCATTGTTCATACGTGTGAGATTCGGGCCAGTCATCGCAATGGCAGGGTCTTGAAGCAGGTCTTTGCCAACGGATCCTATTTGAATGGAAGGAGTAATTCTGATGTGAATAAAAAAGAGCTTATGTGTCATTAGATTTTTATGAAACACAGTATTGTCAGTCACACGTCTTTAAAAATGAGGGGTGAAATCTGTTATTATTAAGAACAGTAAGTGCTCTTAATCTGGTTCTTGGGCCTGAAAAGAGTTAGGGACTTAATTTAAAGCTCAGGAAAAGCTGAGAGACAGACATAGAAACTTGGTTCAAGTAGTTTGGGGCTTTAAAAAAACTCCCTGAGTCACAAGACCAAAGGTATAAATCCTATGGATTACAATGTATTTAATGAGTATATCTTGAATGCCAATTCAATGCCTGAATGCCAGTTTTGCCGAGTTTGTGTTGGGCAATAGGCCACATCTTAAAAATAGTTAGTAGGATTTAAGATTGTTTCATTTATGGGTGAGATGTTTATTTTTATTAGAAAATATGTAATTATATGTTTAGAATATATAATTTATGTGTAATTTCTTCTGATTTAAATGATGCTCAGGCTCTCCTTCTGTGTAGACAAAGCAGAGTCTTGGTTCTGAAAGGCCTGTGACTCAATGAATTTTATTCTTTATTAATCCTGGCTGTGAAATATTTTATTATTAAAGCCTAATTTTTTTTGATAAATGATCTGTCAACAATACATGAATTTAACTTCTTTTCCTTTGGTATGGTCAGTGAAATAAATACTTAGTTAGGCAGCACCTAACTTAGCAAAGGCTTGGGTGTACTTCAGTATTCATTCAATTCAGACATGTCTGCTTTAACTAGTTTCAGTGTAGCTGTTACAATTTTCATCCATAATATATGATCAGTTTGTAAGAATTTCCTCTACATGTGAGAAACATATTTAATGCTAACATTCTCAAATTGGAGTTAGTTATAAATAATGCACTAATAGATGTGAAAGAGCGTAAATGATTCTTTTGTGTTGTACCTGTAAGGTTGTTAGTGCTTCTTTAAAAAGCAAACAAAACCTCTTTTGCATGATATTTATTCCCATCTCTTCCATCAAAGGGGTTACAGTCTTTGTACCTTTTTATGTAAATTAAAAATCTTTAGCCAGTTCTGTGTCAAAAATAAATAGTTGAATGAGCTTGCAGACAACATTTATTTTATATGTACATTAATGGGCACTTCCATTTTTTCCTGCAGGCTAGAATCCACTTTGAAATTCATGTTTGATAAATTCCCTGGCTTTCCGAGTAATTTAGCTGTCTATAGGGCTGTTGATCCTTTGAGTGTATTGCTGAACCACTGGGACTTGTGCACCACATCTGCATATCCAAGTTCAAATATATACTCAAGATGATTGGTTTAAACTTTAAGTTGTTGATCTTATTCCTGATAGATTTGTTAGATTGTCTCCCATTTCATCTCTAAAATCTGTTCCTAATCCATAAATACCCCTTCTTAAATATGTCTCCAATAAATTCACTGATTGAGTTAGTCGTTTTGTAAGCACAGAGCTAAATTAATATTCAGCATAGCCTAATAATCTTAAGACACAATGCTGCCTGATATTGTGTATATGAATGGGAATTTGAGCAGGGCCCTTACAGATCAGATTGAGTTGAGGTGCTACTTCCCAAAGTAGAAGATTCCCTTTAAAAATGGTTTTATACCTTCTGAGCATTTAAAAGGTATGTGGACAAGCATGCAATTTATCAGTCTTCGTCAGCTTTTCCAAGACTTAGCTTAGTTTGGCTTTGCTTTTTCTCTCTTTTTCCAGGGAGCTAATGGGTTTTATTTCCCATTCTAACATTCATCATGAGAGGACGATACAGCAGATGTAACAACAAAATTTACAGCACTTTGAGAACTACAGCAAGAAACTGCCATCTGCAAATTCTAGCCAGACTTATTTCAAATATAAACTGTCCTGAACTGCTGTGCAATACCCTCTAGACCACAGGCACTCCTTTCCTGCCATATGTCCCCCTTCTGCTCTCAGTAGCATGGGTATTCGGACCAGGTATGATGCACGCCAACAATGGGCGAAAGGCTGGCACGCAACAAAGGGAAGCAAGGACATTAGCCAGAGTTGTGTAAACATGGGCTATCGCTTCCAGCCTTCACCTCTTCCCACTCAGCTTATTTTGAATGCTGTAGGCCCCCTTTGTGTGAAGAAAGAGGGAGTCTAAAAGATGTCCTGTGAATATAAATGAATTCAAAAATCCTTTTGACCA
Organism: Psittacula echo; assembly: GCF_963264785.1. NCBI lineage: Eukaryota > Metazoa > Chordata > Aves > Psittaciformes > Psittacidae > Psittacula > Psittacula echo. The sequence goes on from NC_137743.1 coordinate 1,937,537, forward strand.
TAGCAGCAGTCATTCTGCTATAAAGCCACTTGTCTGGTTTTCTGTTAGCAGGTACAATGTGATCTGAAGTGTTCTGCAATGTGAAAGAATCATGCAAATAATTCAAATAATAGAAATAATTTAATTCAAATTATTCAAAAAATTCAAATTTGGAAACATTTATTATGTTGTTATAATATTTAGAGGATCCACATTTATTTTCTTTGTTCCATTTATTAAATTGCTTAACTTGAGATCAGAGAGGAGTGCATTGTTTTGCTAGAGGGATGTGGTAAGTTATCAGGGTGGGTGTAATAACCTTTTTTGATGCTTCATGTATTGCAGTTACCCTTCTCTTCTTCTTCGTTTCTATTCTTTATAAGAAGATTATTCTAATAATGTACCTTGTGTGGTCTTTCAAGGTAAATTCCAATAAGTTCCTTGTCTTAATTAATAAACCTGATCTGACTAGTAGTACCAAGAGTCAAATTTAGAGTCTCTTGGGCCTTTTTGTGGTAGAGAGGAAAAGAGATGCAGTGGGGAGGATTTTCTTCCTTGTGTGGGTTTTGGGGGTTTGTTGTTGTTTTGTTTTCATAATATGTGTAAACTTATCTCTGATTTGAAATTCTTAGCCAGGGTTTAATGAACTGCATTGATTAGCATCAAAAGGATTAGGGAAATACGTTGTCTAGTTTTGAAACACATATGTCTCTGCCTTGTCTCATGGAAGTTAGTGTTCATACCCTTAAAGGTCTTCTGTATTGTGCTGCATCCGCTTTTGGTAGGGAGAAAAGCGTGTGCAAGTAGAAGAGGGAGAGGGAGTCCTCAACTCTGGAATTAAATATCTCATTTTACATAAAATCAGTTTGCTCAGAAGCAGCACCACAGTGCCATGGTATTTAACATGATTTACTACTTTGCTCACTTAAATTAACAAATTGGACCATATTTCATGGAGGTAATTAAGCACATCTATAACCTTAATAATGTGACTTTCTCACAGGTGCAGTACTGCTAAGGTCCATCAGCGCAACTTTGTCTTCAGAACTAAGCACATTCAAAGCACTTCACTAAAGCAAGTCCTTGCCACATCTATCTCCTATTTTGGGCTGCTCAGTTTTGTCTTAACAGTGTCAGTATGTGTCTTGATTTGGAATGATTAGTGGAGTTTATGCCAGAAGTGGCTTTAGTTTGGTGATTAAGCCATTGGTCCATTTTTGTCAGTAAAATGTGGATCCTGCCTCTGAAAAATAGCAGACCCATGTTTCAAGATCCTTCTGTTCCAAGTCAGTGCTTGCGAATTCGTGTTATGTTTCCAGTGCTTTGTCCTGATGTTTTCTTCTCCTTTCTCTGCTGCACTTAATCTCCTGAAATATTGGACTACACGGCTGCTGTGATTTCTTGGTAAGGAATCTTGGTAGCAGATCTTCATGCAGCCATGGAGTCCTCTTTGATTGTCAACTGGATAGAGAAAATTGCCCCGATTTTTACATACCAGAAGCATCCTGCATTCTGCTGGGATCACTTTGATTCAATCCGAGCAGTACCTGTACTACTTCTGGCCTCTCCCTACTCCAGAGAGCAATTCTGTGCACTTTCCTTATGTTTCAGACATATTTCTATTGTTCCCCTTTTCCTGCTCATTCTGAACTTCTTCCTCTGGGACTTCAACTCTTTATTTGGGCATTTCTAAGAGATTCTTTCTGTCTCTTTCCATTGTTCTACCACCTCCCAATTTTCCTGCACCTCTGTTTCATATGTGCTGCCCCGTGAAGCTTTCTGCTCCCACCAGCCCTTTGTTCCTCCCCAGTGTGTCCACTGCATTTGCTCCCATCCCTCCTTTCCCCTTCCCTCTCTTCCTCTTGTGCTGTCGTGGCCTGCCCAGGTTTGCTGTAGTCAATTTTTGTTTCATCTTCTAGTCAGTATTACATAAATAGTGGAAGTTTGTCCTTGCCCCAGGTGATTGATGGGGAAGTGTATTTGTACATATCGATTGAGATAAAAAATTAGTAGTTTGCAATAGGAAAGGCAAATTAGTCATCAGAAGGAAGGTGCTTGGAGTATTTTAAGAGTTCCTTGATTAATTCTCATGCTCTGAGTTCCTCTGACAGTAAGTTTTATGTCCTGAGATGTGGGAGGATGAGGCAGTAGTATTGGGTTATTGCAAATTTTACTTTTACTCCTTGCTGATTTATTTTACTGGCTCACACCATGATTAGACACAGAGGGCTAAAAATGACTCCATTTTGGGGTGACAACTGCACTTTTCTGTATGCAATTAGGAGCCAGGAAGGAGCGTGGAGGTTTTAACTGCAAAATTACTTTCCTTTTGCATGAAAATTAATATTTAAAAGCTAGTGTATAAAATCAAAATAGCCTTTATCCGTGGTGACAAGTCCATCAGATGGATGTTACCTTTAAAGAAGGAAAGAACTAATTCTGTGATGTACTGATTAGTCTGACAAGTAATTTTTTTCTCTGCTTAGTTGACAATTTTCTTGCTAATCGCCTAATTGAAAGTAGTTTTTAATAAGCATCATAGGAGACTGAGAGGTCTTCCTAAAATACTTTCCACTTTTCCAAGGATTTTGTGGCATATTTTTTTAGTTTTCCTTTATTGCAAACTATAATAGAATTCTTCCCAATAAAAATTGACTTATATTTGGCACTTCTAATTTGTCCAAGAATAATTTAGATAGAAATTCCAATTACTTTGGAAGGAACACATTTGCTACCGTACTCTCTTGGCTTGTTTAAAAAGAAGTCTTTGATAATTTGCATCGTTTCTCATGAAAGGCAATTTTACCTAACTTGAATCCAGAAGGAAAAAAAAGATGCAGAGAGGTTTCAATTTTTAAACTGATAACAAAGCACTGTATTTGTGCTGTTACATTCCAGCACAAAGAGGCTGCAAAATAACCTTTTTTAGTTAATGGTATAAAAAAGATTTAATTGCTCTGAAACACTTATTGTATGTATTATCTTTCTGATTAGAAGACAGTTGTAAATGACTTATTCAATGTAATTGCAAACTCTGGTATGGGAACCAAAAGTAAATTATATGCCTTTGCAGTCAGAGGAATGGTATGTTTGAACACTTTTAGTTGTTGGAGTTTTCTGAAATTAGCAGAAGTGCAATGTTTAGGAATTAGACTTTCCTTGTATGTTTGAGTGTTGGTGCCCATAAGACTTGTATTAGGACAACACTGTTATTATTAACAATAACGCCATAAACTATCCCAGGACTTCTGCGGTTTCCTTATTGTCTGCTAGAAAGGTGATCTAGTGTCTCTCGTCTTCTAGAATGAAGTCTGGTGTTGTTGAGTAGATAAGGCCATAGGGTGCCTCTGCCAACCCATCCCAACCTCATGCCTTTTCTGTGCCTTACACTAAGCTGGAGTTCTGACAGTTATGACTTTCTGCATTCTAAAGGCTATTCCTAGTATTTGCATTGTGAAAATGGCCACAACAAATTAGACTTAGGAGATCATTGCTTCATGGTTTGGATGCAGCTGGATATTATAATCATGGTAATTTGCAGAAGGTGCAGGAATATTAATGTTGGTATGAGAAAGAAGGAAAAGGTAAGAGTGAATGGGCCAACAAATTACCTGAATGGGAGAAAGTGAGGTCCTGGACACCCTTTATTTGTTCAGGCATGGCACTGATCAGGTCCAGGTTGTGGGGGTGCTGGGGGCTCTATGGAGAAGTGAGCATCCTCTGCACGTGTCTGATCTCTGCCACCAGCTTATGTCACTTTGCTCCCCGATTCACGCCACTTTCCTCGTGTAAGAGTACCTTGCAGACACTGACTTCAGACAGGGCTGCTCGAACGAGATATGAAGCAGGAATCATGCACTAAGTAGTGCAATGCTCTGGTAGTTGTGTGTCATGCAAAGTTGCTACTCAGGAAACAGAAGGTGAATGAACCAAGACAGAAAAGAAAGAAAAATGAGGTTATAAAACCCCAAAACACATATGCAGTTGCATGTACAAAGAGTTCGCATGTTTTTGGGCTGAATTTTCATGCGGCTTTGCTGCAGCTGCATATATTCACTAGTTTCTTGTTAAACTGAGGAAGAAGATATCTGAGGTGCCTTGGCTATGCACCTACTCAGACTGCACCTCTGCCTACCAGCCAGTGACACGGGCTTGTAGCCAGAGAGACTGGAAACATCACCTTAGTAGCACTGAGTGTGAGTTATAGCTGTTTACTCTAGACTAACATACTCGATTACTCTTTTAAACCATTGTTTTACTCTTTCCAGTGAGTACAGTCAGTTCTTATTAGTTACTAGTTTAGAAGCTGATCGTATATTTAGACATCATATACATTTGTCAGTGAAGAGTAGCTGAAATGATCTACTTTGTTCACTGCTTAATTATGTTATTTTACTGTTCCTGAAAACCTGACACAAGGCAAATTTACATTACTGTGCTCCTAATTAGCCAATAATCCTTAAGGATTTGAATGATACATACCCAAAGTAATTTCCTCGTTCACTAAATATGATTTTCCTTACGTTAGGTTAAGAAGATGGCACAATGACAGCAGGCATCTTGATGATGACAGCTCTCAACATGTTTGTCTCAGGAGTCAAAATCTATTAAAAGACACGTAATGATCTCAGCATTTTCTTAAGGTGTAGAATGTGAGATCAATACAGTTGTATACAACAAGAAAGCAAATGTACCTCTTTTAACTGTTGTTAGGTTGCTCTCTGTTCCAGAATACTGAATGATGAAAGGCCAGGTTGGATGAGGCTTAGAGCAAGCTGCTCTAGTGGAAGGTATCCCTGCCCGTGGGAGTGGGTTGGAGCTGGATGAGCTTTAAGGTCCCTTCCAACCCAAACCAGTCTGGGATTCTATGATTCTATGATATTTATAGTCCTGGTTTTCTAAACACAATCTCACTTGTACCTCTTCATGCATTCAGCATCTCCCCAGCTTCTTAGCTCAGACAAAAATGCATCCTTGGAGGCAAGCTGCTTCAAGAGTAGATCCTTCATGCTTCAGACACCTTTTGTTCGGTACCTGATTCCAAATGCATTCATGTCACACATGTAAAATGCATCTGCTTGGCTTTGTCCATGTCTTTCCAGCCATTGGACTTCTGCATGTTGAAAGCTCTTAGGTTTTGTTGTTGCTGTTTTTGTTGTTGGACGGGCTGGGGTGGTGTGGGGATGGTAGCACTTTTTATTTTCCACTATAGACAATTTAATTTAATGTATTGTTACATTTAATCTTTGTAATGAATCCAGATGCTACAGTGATGGGTGCACTGGTAAAAATAATTAAATATGGTAAAAATAATTAAATAAAGATAAATAGACTGTAACGACTTCACCATTGCCAATTGTTGTAACATAGAGTTACATATCAAAAATGTACTGCCAGAAAACTATTTCCATTTCTAACTAGTGCAGAAAAACTTTCCACGGACACTGTGGCATGCAATAATAGCTCATTACCTTCTTAGGCTAAGCTTTTTCCACATGTCCAAGACTAAATTGCAAGCAACTACATGAAATTTCAAAGTTTTCAGTCTCCTTCTAGAACTTTTCCAGTGGTTTTGTTTGTAAGCTAAAAACTTCTGAATGTAAACATGTTGAATAAAGGCAGTCTTTGCCAGACAATCAGCGTATGCCCAATGTTGCTAACATGAGACAGAGATGCTCCTATGCAGAGAAATGCTGTTGTTTAGAGCAGATTCAGCATCGACGTTAGAGACCACAGCATGGTTAGTTTGGAGCTGTGGTGTGGCTTTCTCAACCAAGCACCAAGGAGAAGACTGCTGTTGATTCCTGTCTCCTGTACCCATGTACACCCACTGCAGAGGCACTGCTGGGTCCCTGGGATGGGGCCCCAAGTCTGTGCTTGCAGAGATCTCACAGCATTCAGTGCAGCAGTGGGTGCACCACTGTCCTGGCCAAATTCCGATGTGGGTAGGCACTTGTATTCTTGTTATCTAAGTTACCTGTGCACTTTCAACTGGATATAGTATTTTTTTTTCCTTATTCCAAGTTGGTTTCTGAAATATTAAATGAAATTTAAATGTCTCCTGAGCATGGTTTCATTTCATGGTGAGGAGATCTGTCCCAACCATATACAAGAGAAAAAAGACTCAATGATGAACCTGAGCTGTAACAGCAACCTTTACAGTAACCCTTGGCAGATGCATGGTTTTCATTGTCTATGAGGTGTTTTCATACGATATTGTTCACTGAGTTTCTTGGGTTAGAGTCACAAAAGGCTTCAGTTGTGACACTGGGTACTCCCAAGCCTGCCTGATCTGACAGGGACATGATGGCCTGCCCATGGCCATGTGCCAACCAGATGCAAATGTGTTCCACTCATGTGTCCTCCTTAACTGGTGTTTCAGCCTCATTTTGTTCAAGACATCGTAGTGTTGACATCATTTGTTCTTAACGTGCATTCAAGTACTACAATGGCTCAACACTCCTGTCCTCCTTGTTTCCCTTATGCTAGATTGTTTGGTGGTGAAGTGGAAGAACTTCACTGAAGAGGCTGAAGAAGTTCCCATGGGCACTTGCTTTGCTGAAGTGAAATGCTCCCTGCAAGGCAGTTTCCATTTCCCTCCCCTCCCAAAGGTGGGAGAGCATCCTTGGATCCCATTAGATGTGTCTGTGTGTTTCAGGTGAGGTTCAATCCAGTCAAATCCAGCTCTGTTTATGGAGTGCTGAGTCCCCATTAATTTCAGTAGGAGTTTATGGTGCTTAGAATTGAATAGCAGAACTTGGGAGAGGCTGAGCACGCAACCTATATGTGTTTTGCTCATGTATCAGCAAAATATGTGTATCTCCAATTGAGTATGCACTTTGTTAGGTTAAGAAACATTTCTTTATGGTCTGTAAAACAAGTGAATAAAACTGAGAGGGAAATATATACTGTGTCAGCTTGCCTGTATGCAAAAAATTCCTTTATTTTCTGTTGTAAAGACGAAGCATACAGGAAGAAAAAATGTAATCATCTGACTGTATGATCATCCTATATAAGCACATTAGTAAAGCACTATGATACCAGTCATATTGTGAACTTAAAGCCACCCCTAATTAAAATGTCTGCATCCCCTAGCATTTCCCTGTAATGATGTCAAGCCGTGCAGCAATTAGTTGTCCCTCTATGAATATAAACACTGTTTGTAAATCATAGAAATTTAACCTGCTTTGCTTATTGAAATGCTCCTGAAATGGAATTAATTATTATTGTAGATTTTGGAGTTGCAGTTTATTGAATCATTTTTTGAACGTCTTGATGTTTTCTGTGATACATGGCAATTAATTTTGGTAGAAAAGGTAGTCCTTATTAAAAATCTCAGCTATCATTCGGGGTCAGGCTAATGGTGTGTACAACGGCATGTGAAATATTTTATTGCACTGACACAGTTGCTGTGGGTTTATTTTAAATCAAGGTTTAGTCCATTCAAAGGAAGCAAGTGGCCTGACCTTTTGGCTTTCTCCATCTTGTACCTCCTGTACTTCTTCAATCTAATTTGAATGTTAAGTTTGAATACTGAAGAAGTATGCCCTTATGCAGTAGTTCATCTTCTCTTTAGAGATCAGACTAAATGCCCGTGGCAATATGCTAGGAAACATAGCATATTACCATGAAATAGCTCCATTAGAGACAAAGAAACGTAAACAAAAAAACCACATTTGCCATTGGTTTTAGCTCAATTATATTTCTGCTATTGGTGGTGTTGCATAAAATGAAAAAGTGCTCAAGACCTAAATTTAGTAAACCTTTTGTTGCAATTTACTCCAGAAAAACCTCTGTTGCTGGAGGTGGATGGTTTACCTGAGCCATCAGCTACATAGCACGTTTATGGTTATTGTATTTTACAGGTTGATAGATTTTTATATTCTGTCCAAGTCAGGATCTTACACCACCTGGTTTATTATTTAGTAATTTACAGTGCAGTCAGGCATGTTTGGTTTAATGTAGGATAAACTTATAAATCTATTGTTCCTCCAGTTGCTGGGGTTGGTGTGCAATGAACTACAGAGCTTGATGCGTACATACATTTCAGCTCTGCTTATTTTCTTTGATAGGGAAGCAGGCAATAGATAACACAGTGACAGTAGCATCCCAGGGGATAGCAAAATGTGAGAGCAACACACCGTCAGGTTAGTAGGTCATTATTGTATGAGCACTGAGCCATTAATTGACTACTGTACCAGGCTCAATCTGTGTCAGATTATGGCTTTTGGCGACAAGGACTGTTATCTAATAGCTAACTTTGCTTCTTTAGTATCTTTTTATTGGGTTTCCCGATAAAATTATATATAAAAAGGTAAATGTGTTTGTTGCACTTTAAAGAAAACCCAACAAACCCACAAACATACAGAATAGAGGTAAAGGCAATAGGTGAAATTCTATTCCATGTAGCAGAGTGCTTTTGCTAATGCTTTTGAGTAGACTTTTTAAAAACTTCCTCAGAAAAGCAGTAGTCAGATACTTTATTTAGAGGGAAGAGGTATTATGGGGGCAAGGCTGTCAGTAGCTGACACCTGGCACCTGAATTGTTTCTCTGGTCTTTAGCATTGGGTGGGAATAAGTGAATAAACAGATTATATCTGTAAAAATAAACAGCATTTGTATGAACCTTGCTGGTTTCTCATAAAATCTGCTTTAAGAATAAGAAGCAGACGGTCAATCCATCCACGGCAAGGCAGAGCTGCGGCATGTTCCTGCAGTGGATTAGCACAGTAAGGGAAGAAATCGATGGTGTGAGGTAGTTTTGAGGGAAAAGTCATCTGTTCTTTGGAAAGAGGGAAATACCCATGTCTTCATGGAGGTGAAGGTGTGTGTGCTGCTGAGCTGGGGCACAGGAAAAGGTAACCCTGCTGTTGCTTAAAAGAGGGGGAAAGGTTCCTTCTTAGCACTCTTACCAACCATTGAAGTTCAGGGTCTGGGAATCAGTTGGGAACAGGCAGGGTGATCCTCTGCCACTCGAGTCAATTGGATAGGAAATTGCACAGACAGGTTGTGGGAAGCTGAAGAAGTTGGTGTTCAGCCCAGCGCTCATTTTAGGCAGGACTTTGCTCTGGGTTTAAGGGAAAATCCTGCTTGAAGTTCAGATTTCTGCTATCTATTTTATCCCATCTTTAGGGATAATTGATGCTGGAGCCAAGATGCTGTTCTGCCTCATCTTGACACCAGCCAAAACCAAATCCAGATATTTCAATCCAGGTGAGAGCATAATATGAACTGAATATTGCCATTGTTAATAAAGGCTTTGGGAAGAGCTGTTGTCCATGGGATGGCTGGGACCTTGGTCAGGTAAACCTGTGTGTTTGTGGTCTTGGATCTAAACCAGGAATTCATATTTTCTGTAACTCCTTCAGAGTGAAGGGCTCCAGGCAGGGTTTTGGGGTGCATCAGCCAGGACCATTCATGTTCCTGCTTTGCAATGTATCTGCTGGTGTTTGACAGTGTTGTTAAAGTGATAGAGACTGAGTATAATTTCTGCTCCTACCCATAAATCCACGTGCTCATGACCTTGGGCAAAATAGTTAATCCAGCCAGCCCTCAGTTTCCCTGTTTTGCACTCCATTAAAAATGATTTGCTGCCTGAGAGTGTCAGGTATGCCATGAGAACCCAGTGTGATTATTAATAATTATCAATATGGGAAAAACTGTGAGAAGATGGCAAAGACAGAGACCTTTATTTCATTAGAATACTGTTACAGTTAGTATTTTGCGGATCCCATTTTTCTGCCACAGCTCTAAACTTGAATAACTTCCACCGGATTTCTTGCACCTTTCAAAGACGCGGATAAAAAAGTGCAATGATTGAGCTTTGAGCATTTCATCTCATTTTGTTATTCCGTGCTTTCTGCTTTCTCTTACCGCAAAATCATTTCTAGAGATTGGATAGCAATATGTAAAATACTTTTTTTTTCAGGCAGTGATGTCTGATTACATTGATTCTACATTACATAGTGCTCTTAATGGAGATTTC